>NC_140749.1:49897500-50497500 GCF_051527215.1 Medicago sativa
CGGACAAACATTAACCAAAAATGATAGCCTTCTCTAAAACTCGCAGGCCGAATCCATGACCTCCACTTGGCACTAAAATCTATCCTCATCATCATAAAGTTTAAATAAGTCCAACTCACATAATCATAAGCCTTTTTGAAATTCACCTTAAAAATCAGACACTCTCTCCTAGACTTCCAAGTCAGATCGATCACTTCATTAACAATGACCACCTCATCAACCAGATGTATTCCCCTAATAAAAGTCGACTGATTGGTTGAAATAATTTTCCCTGCAACGTTGACAACCTACCAGCCAACACTTTCGCCACCACCTTGTAAAGAGATCCAAGAAGGAAAATAAGACAAAACTCTTTCAGATGGAGTTGAGAGAAATAGAACCACCGGCATGTAAGAGAAACAAAATGACAAGTGACTCCTATATTACCTACTTATACTTATAATGAGTATAATAGTAGATACCCCACTACCGATGGTGGTAAACATAGGCACTAGTTTTTAGTAAACTATGAAAATTATGATTTGGAAGTGATCCCAATGTTGGTATTTATAGTATATTTTTTGTTCCCTTTTTGTTTGAACAACCTAAGGGCCAACTGCTTCTTGAGCTTGACGAGTTACACTAATGAGGGGAGCGTTATGATGATATCTTCTTTATTCCAGAGTTTGCGCCTAAGGCTCTATCCTTATCTACGTGTCTTGCTCTGCAGTGTGTCCTCAAATAAGGACGGATGGGAACCGACAAGAAGCGTTTGTTCCTTTTTAAAATACTGATGGTTGGGAGCGCCCACGTGTTGCTCACGTGACAACCTTGTCTTAAACTAGTGTAATGCCCGTGCGACGCACGGGTGGAAAACGGCCAACGTCTGAATACACGTCGTCCACATTCTCCATGACACACGAAGACAAAAAAATAATACACACACCAGACCACATACTCGATAACGCAAGCACCACACATACACAAATCATAAAACACTTACAGCTAAAAATTATCTACAGAATATTCGTGCATCAATTATTATTCTTTAGACTGAACTGCATCAACTGATCAATCATGAAAAATGTCGGAAATAATTTTAACACAAAAAAAATTAAAAAACAAATACATTTTTTTTCAAAATTAATTTCAACTTGCCTACAAAATAAAATATTACAACCACCAAAAGACCACACACCAAAAGACATGGGCACTACACACACCCAATTGGAATTAAAAAATCACTAATAATTGTCTACCACAATTATGGGGACTTCTCTACTATTGGCACCAAGCAATATACCTTCTAAAATGGATATTTTCCTAACTACGTTCCCTCTAAGTGGCCAACAACTATTAATGGTAAAAGCAGCAAAAGCTGCATTGAAAGACCTTGCCAGAGAAAAACTAAAGCTGCTGACCATAGACCATTCACTGTACAATTAATAGTAACCGAGGGTAACATTATCATGTGCATCAACAGCAACTTTAGCAAACATTGTGAATCATACACTCTATAAAGAGATCATCCTCTCCAGACAATCCTCACACCATTCATAAATATTTCATTCACACAAAAAATGGGTAAGTGTTTTCTAATTTTCCTTACAGTGCTTATGATCATTTTCTTCCTTATTAGCATCATCAAAATAGAAGAAGTGGGGTAGGATAACGTAGGAATTATCATAGTTTGCATTTTACCACTGTTAGGCTTGGCATGGATCGTTACCATTTGTCTTGACAGAGACCTGAAGTAAACCTGCAACTGCCCTACTGTAGTTCTTACAACTAAATAAGATGATATTTTCATGCTTGGAATTGAAGACAGATTGTTTGCTTCAAAGTGGGATGCTGGTATTTTTTTCACGTCTCAAGCTGGGTTGGAAAAAAATTCGGAAGCCAAGTTGAAGTCCACTGTCTGTCAAATTACAGTCCTGAAGCTATGTTCATCAACCTTTGAATTAAACCTTCTTAATAAACCAAAATTGTGTAACCTGTGCAGTTCGATTAGCACCTTATGTCATTGTTGTTTCAATTAGTATTTAGTAATATCTATGTTATTTTAGTTGGATTAAAACCTTATGTCATTTTTGTTGCAATATATGAGTCTAACAATATTATCCACATTCATCATGAAGTTTGATAACATCATAAGATCACCAACTTAAAGGAAACATATCAAAGAAACACCAGTGATATACCTAAAGGACAATAGTTTACAACAGTGTCTTAGATCCAACAGCCCCAAAAACATAAGTATAAACATAGTAGTTAAGAAAATAAAGTCAACAATTTCCAAAGCAGCACGTTAAAATAAAACATTTAAAACCTAAAAAAAAGTTAAAACAGGAATTAAACTAAAATCAAACATACAAATATTTGGTCGAAATGTTCTTAACCATAATCGTTGTTTCTTAACCTTATTTCATATTGGTTCCTTGGAAAAAACACCTTTGCTCCAGATTATTTCTCGTGAAAGTATTATCGTAAAATTTCTTAAACTTTTGTCGAACGTGTCCATCATCTATGCGTGTTCCATTCCTCCACCACTTATAGCCCGGTTAAAAGAATGTTTGAATCACAACCCTCTAAAAATGTGGCAATACACGATGAATTGTAGCCTAAAGGTAGTAGTGAGTGTAACACCCTATTTTATTATTTATTTATTTGATTGACTTTAAAGTCTTTTTATAATTTAATTAATATATTTGATAAGTGATATTTTTATTATGTGTTAATATTTATTAGTAGCCCCTATTTTATATATTTAGTGGAAGAATATATTTAGTGGAGAAATATAATTATTTAGAATAATGAGACTTTGGGGCAGAATTGGAATTAAGAGAAGACAAATAGGTTAAGATTTATATAAAAAGGAGAGCTAGAGTTAGAAAATTATATTACGTGCAAAACTATTTTGGAGAAAGAGGAGAAACCTAGTGAAAGAGGAGAAACCTAGAGAAGAGAAGAGTCCGAGAAGAGAAGTCTGTAGAATCCTTGCAATCAATCAATCTAAGGTAAGGGTGGGATTAACTTTCTCTAATTTTAGGTTGTATAATTCTGAAATTGAGTTTAGCAAGTTGTTGTTTGTGAATTTGTGAATTTGGGAATTAGGTTTTGAAGTCGTAATTGGTTGTTAATAGAATAGAAAATCCAATGAATTTTGAAGGTGAGAAAAACACAAGAAGGGGGGTTGAATTGTGTTTTGAAAAATTCTTCGTTTCTCCTAAAACTGAACACACTAATCAGAAGCTAAGTGAAACAACTTCTGAAGTGATAATCAGAATCTACACGCAGCGGAATAAAACAGAGAGAGAAGAAGAACGACACAAAGCAATTATACTGGTTCCTTCCACAATCTGGAAGTAGTACAGTCCCCCTTGCACTTCCAAGGAGATTTCACTAAGAGTAATATCTGATTACAATTGCTCAAGCACACCTGCAAGAGACTTCCTTTGCTCAAGCACACTTTGCAAGAGTCTTCCTATGCTCAAGAACACAATCAAGAGACTTCACTGCTCAAGCACAACTGCAAGAGACTTCTAACTAAACAAAATTACACAGAAAATTGTTGAAGGTTGAACACTTGATATACAATCAGAGGTGCCCACAATACAAATTAGATACAGACTCAATAACTTAAGAATTTCTAAGATGAAACTTTGAGACACAGAAATTCTAAGTGAATGCAGAACAATTTCAGCAGAGGTTTGACACTAGTATGAGAGTCTTTCGTTCAGCATTACCAAAACTCTAAGTCTTCACTCCTTTATATAGAGGTGTGAATGAGACGTTGTGAAATTGCCAGCACATCAAATAGTCGTTGTTGAAGCTTGATCTTTCACCAATGATCTTTTGCCTGATTTGGTTGTTGTCCTATGAAGAACCAATTTGAAATCCACTCCTTATCCAAAGGAACATCTATGCAGCGAAGCCGTATTCTGGAGCTATTTCCTTGTCTTGTAGCGTGGACACAAAACAGAGTAGTGGAGAAGGTGGTTGTACAGTTCGTACAAAGTACAATGTCAACGCTTTCGTCCAAAATTGCAAGCACATGCCTTCAAACACCTTTGAAATGACCGTTGCAAAATTCCACTAATCTTTTGTTGTGTTTTCGAATCCAATAGACAGCTTTTGCAGTGATGATTCTTCAATCCTTGAATCTTTTGCAAATCCAGTTGATCTTCAGCTTTTGGTGAAATGACTTCTGATGAGGCAGCTTCTGATGATGCAGCTTTTGATGATACAGCTTCTAATAACGCAGCTTCTGATGATGTGGCTTCTGGACCTCTTGTCTTCAGGAGCACTATTCTTCAGAAGCACTTTACTAACTTCAGGAGCGGCTTTACTTCAGGAGCGCATTTTCTCTTCAGGAGCGAGTTGCCTTCAGGAGCACTAAGCTTCAATTTTGTTGATTCCTTTTGCTCTTTATTTGCTCATTCAGAACCAATAAATGATGTAACTTTTTAATTATGGTCATGTACACTTGAACAAATATTAGCTAGTCCAATTTACAATTTTTAATACCTTGTTATCATCAAAACTCTTTAAGGTTCATTGTTAAACACATTTTGTTCCAACAATCTCCCCCTTTTTGATGATGACAAACAATAGTATTTAAAATTGATCAATTGTTGTTAATCTAATTAACAAGTTGACTTTGGGGTTCTGAGGTTTGTAAGCTCAGAATCTGAGGTTTGTAAGCTCAAACTCCCCCTGAGTCTGATAGTCTTTAAGGTGAGGTTTGTAAGCTCCCTCTAAGTTCTATCCAGGTTAATTAAATTCATTTAGCGCGCAATAATAATCTCAGAGCTTAAAATGAAATGAGTTATAGATGAGAAGAGTGGTTCAATTAATTTTATTCGAAAATTTGATACTCCCCCTTTTTGATACACCTCTCTTTAGGTAAGACAAAAAGATATAAGTTTTTCAAAAAATTTCAAATATCATTAATGGGGCTCAGAGCCTTTAAATACTATCACATATACTCCCCCTTTTGTCATTATCAAAAAAATAAGCAATCAAGACAAAAAGATTTGAGAGAAACTCAAACAAGAAGAGAGTATAAACAAAATTAGAACCTATAATATAGCTCATCAAAAATATAAGTAACTAAGTAAATCAAGCAATGAAAATATATATGAACAAAACAGAATATTCAGGCATTTAAGACTCAGAACCATTAAGAATTCAGAAGCAGTAAGAAACTTAAGACAAGAGGTATTCAGAGGCAGGAATTAAAACAAACAACAAACAAAAAATAAACACAAGGGTGTGCAACTAAGGTTTGGTTTGAATTTGTTTCCTCATCTTCTCCATTTCTTCAGCTTGCTTCTTCAATTGTTCTTCAAGAAGTTGTTGCCTCTGGAGAAGCGCCAATTCCCTTGCCTTAGCTTCTTGCTGTTGTTGTGCCATCTACTGCCTCAGAAGCTTGAACATTCTAGCTTCTCTTGTCATATAATCCACTTCTGAGAAGAATGGCTTGTTTGTCAGAAGCAATCTGGGATTTTCAACTCTAAATCTTTGCTTCAGATTCTCCATTAATCTTCTAACAGAAGCTCCCTTGATTCTGATGCATTTGGCCTTTACACCTTCTATTAACTCAGCAGCTCTGTTCTGAAGTGATGCCCATGATTCTTCATATGCATTGGTGAGATCAATTGTCCTTCTTTGATCCACCAGATCATGCATTTCAGAAAGGATCTTGAGTAGCTCTACATCAATATGTTCAGATTCCAGGATGTCCAGGGGTGGATGTTCAAGGGTTTCAAGGTCAGAATCACTAAGAGTAAGGTTTTGAACAGGGTTGGATTCTAGAATGGTGATTTGTTGAGATGGAGTTGAGAGTGATGGCTGGTCAGAAGCAATTGATGTCTTCAGTTACATCTTAAATTGATGGCATTGCAGAACCACCAATTTTAAGCTTGTCAGAAGCAGGTTTTGCCTTCTTAGCAGATTTTTCAACTTCCATATACTCTTCTGCAGTCATTTTTCTTTTTGATCTTCTGCCTTTTGCCAGAGGCACTGCACCACCATACATCTCCTCAGGTACCTCATCCAACCTGATGACCTTGTTGGTTGCCTCATAGTAATCCTTGATGTAGTACATTTGCACATCAATAGGATCCTTCTTGCAGATGGGTGGAAAATCTTTCATAAGATCAGACCTGACATGGGATTCACCTAAATCAGTTTGAAGCTTGGTGACTTCACTGATTAGATTCATATGCAAGAGTGTATGAGCATTGATGAATTTCCCAGTCTTAGTGTCTATCATCTTATCTGTGAAGGCTTCAACAGTGCTTAACTTGTCCAAAACTCCTCCTTGATAGAATATTTCTGATAAGAGTCTTCCATACGGAACCCAGGGACTTTCCTGTAGCTGACTCTTTTTCAGACATTCTATCAAATACTTAAACATGTATTTTGGCACATTTACCTTTTCATGTTTGATGAAGTGCTGGAGAAAGTCCTTCTGAGCCAAATTTGGTTTCTCACTACTACCACATGGAAGCAATTCTTCATTCTGAATCTTCGGAAGAATTTTCTTTTCCATGTTTAGGTCAGCATATTTCCCTACCTTTTTGGAATTGTATATAACCAAATTAGCTTTTTCTTTCCAAATGCGTTCTTCAGCAGCACTTGAAAGATCAATTCCAGAGTAATATCCAGAAGCTTTTAGACCAAGTACAGCTTCTATTTGCCATTGTGTAATTCTCACTAGAATACCACAGATGCTTGACCTGATTTCATCTTCAGTAAATGGCTCAGGTCCCATTTCTTCTCTTGTCTTCCCCTCTAGTTCTGGATACATCAAACCATTTGACTCTCTTCGGCTAGAGATGCTGCTTTGTTATAAACTTTCGCTCTTACCCTGAAGTGCCTAACCAATGCTTCGTATGTTGGTCCATTCAACATCTTGAAGTATTTCAGAAGTCCTTGCTCTTCATAGTAGCTTCTGATCCAACACTTATGGAAAGCTAGTGATTCAAAATCCACTGGATTCTCTATCTGAACCTGTAAATCCCATTCTTCCAATTTCATGCTTCTTCGTCTGTAGTCATATTCAGGGACCATTCGTGCAGAAGATTCTGAAACTTCTCGTTGTGAGCTTGATGATGCCATTGATGATTGAAGAAGATTTGAAGAAGATGATGATTTTAGGGTTCTAGGGTTAAGAGAATGCGCTTACTTCGCAAGAACAGGTTTGAAAGCAAATGTGTTTGTTGTGAGTGAGTAGTGTGTGAATTGACAAAGTGTTAAGAGTAAAAACGTTTGCAATTCAAAAGAGACAAACAAACATAACATTAATGACAAATTGGGGGCGCGTGAAAAGTACTTTCAAAGCTATTAAATCATCATTGCCTTTTTAAGTTATACACCAATACATATAGGCCACGTCAGAAGTTCTCAGAGTAACTACCAAGTTAGTGGGCCAGAAGTTACCATAAAAAGTAACTCCCAACGTTTCCACTAACTCCACTATTCAGAAGCATAAAATCCAACTTCTGGACTTCAGATGCTGACGTCATCTTCAGAAGCGAGTTTTCCTCAGAACCTCAATAAAGAGCTTCTGATAGACTACTGCTTCTGAACTAACTTCAGAACCTAAAATCCTATTCAGGAGCAAGTAAACATTTAATCAGACACCAAGTGCATGTTCAAATTTTTCTTTATAAAATCAAATCTTTCAACAGTTAAAGGCTTAGTAAATATATCAGCCCATTGATTTTCAGTAGCGCTTATCAGCCCATTTCTTTACTTCAGGAGCGCTTTTTCTCTTCAGGAGCGAGTTGCCTTCAAGAGCACTAAGCTTCAATTTTGTTGATTCCTTTTGCTCTTTATTTGCTCATTCAGAACCAATAAATGATGTAACTTTTTAATTATGGTCCTGTACACTTGAACAAATATTAGCTAGTCCAATTTACAATTTTTAATACCTTGTTATCATCAAAACTCTTTAAGGTTCATTGTTAAACACATTTTGTTCCAACAAATTTGTGTATAATTGATGTTCAGGTTGTAGAATAATCATAGGTTAAGTTTTCTATCAAATTTGGGATTTGGGTAGATGAAATTTGGGTTTTAGGGTGAAAAATGGAGTTTTCCCGAGAGCTACCTCTGACAGCATACCATGTTCCATGTTTTTGCGTCTTTTTCACACGTTTCTGTTTTGAATTGGCTTTTAGTGTAAACATGAAAGTTTTAGATAATTTTGTTAGCTTTCCAGTGCCTTTGGTTTAACCTGAAAATGATTTTTGGTTTTTGAGTTATGATGGAAATACTCCAAGGAGGTCTTAGCGAAATTACCCAGTGACAGTCTTTTCTGTTTCGCATTCTTGCGTCTGTTTCACATGTTTCTGTTATGAATTAGTCTTTGGTATAAACATGAAAGTTGTTGATATTTGTGATATCTTTCCAGTAGCTTTGGTTTGGCATGAAAATCTATTGTGGTTAATTTATTATGATTTTACAAAGATGTATTCTGATATTATTGTTGTCTAATAAGATGTGATATGATGTTGTTTATGTCCGATGAATTATAATATTATGATGCGAAGTTGTAAGTTGTTGTCGATGTCGTTAAAGTTGTAAGTTGTTGTCGATGTCGTTAAAGTTGTAGGTTGTTGTTGCTGAGTCTTTGCATACTCATATAAAGTTGGGGGCTTGATGCCCTGTTGAATGCTTAGTCATTCATATTTTTAAGTTGGGGGCTTGATTCCCTGTTAAATGTTTATCGTTCAAATAAAGTTGGGGGCTTGATGCCCTGATGAATGCTTAATCATTCATACCACGTTGAGAGCCTATGCTCTATTAAGTTGGGGGCTTGATGCCCTAATTGGTACCACATGCATATAAAGTTGTCAAGTTGTTGAAGTTGCCGTTGCATTGTCGTTGAAGTCAAGTTGTTTAGTTGATGTTGAGTTGTCGATGTCGTTGTTGTGTTGTCAAGTTGTCATTATAATTAATGAGATGATACTAAGTAATTATGTGACGCATTAATGTTGTATAATTGTTATTTATGATGTCAAATTTGTTGTTATCTATGTTGTTAAATTCTGTTGATGAATTATATGCTTATTATTATTGAATGTGAATCTCACCCCTTCTGTTTGAATGTTACCTCTACGTGGGTAACGTGCAGATAACCAGGAATAGCTATTGATGTGAGTTGACTCCCTTAAGTGTCGTCTTAGGATTGCTCTGATACGTAACGGGATGGGGATCTTTGCATTGTTTCCTTTTTGTTACGTGTCTTTATGATTTATGTTGATGGACCATTGAAATGGATTGTTTAATAAGTTGTTTATGATGTTGAGGCCTTTTAGTGTCAAGTACTTGTTTAAATATTAAGAATTTTCCCGCTGCGACTTATTTGGAATTATTGACAGCAGTTGTTTTGAAATAAAGAGTAGATTATAACTCTATTTATATTTGATTTATATTTTAAAGAAATGTGACATCCTGTTTTAAGTTGAATTCTTTGATTATTATGTATTATTTTACATGTATGGGAAAACAGGGTGTTACAGTGAGTTTGAGGTCTACGGAGTTTCATAATGGGGTAGAAGCCAGGAGCTTCTGCATTTAAACGTGCAGAAAGCACAAAAGCCATTGGTTTTGATATAGCTGGCAATAAAAAGAAGGAAAGGGAGCGGTATAGTGTGAGAGAAGGGAAATATGATTGAGAGACATGGTAATAATTATAGGATGGCCAATGAATGACAAATTGACGCTGGGCCAAACAACCATCAATAACAATATTGCTCCTCTTTTTGTCTTGTGTCATTAATCATTTTTTTTAAGGATTTAATCCCTTCTTTTATTTTTAAGTCATATTCGTAAGACAAATTAAAAAATTGAATTTATTAAACTATTTAACCCAATCTATCGTTAATTTGTATACAATTTAACATACGATCGTAAAAATTAGCTTATGCATATATTTGTAAGTGAAACAAAAATATACTTGTGAGACCCTCTTCATATTAACTCATGTGGAAGCCAAACCACAAAATCAAATTAAAAAAAAAAACATGTTTCAGAAATTAATATTTTTAAAAAGAATCACCCAAAAAGACGATATAACACTAATGCTTAAAGAGGTGTGACACTATGGATGAGGGGCAACTTAGTCATTTCCATTGCAAATGGTATTCTTATACATAGAAGGATATGGATAGAATGCACACACATCAACGAAGATCCATATGCTCTATATAAAATTGTCAGGTAAAGAGCAAAGTAGTGAATACATGAAACCTTTAACTTCATTGTCCTATTACTGTGATCTTCCAACAACATTGTTAATAAAACACAAGTACCCAATTCCCTAACGGTAAATTCAACGAACTGTTCTTAGAAAATTACATCTTGTGATTTTAATACATATGGTTTGTTTAAAAATCAATTATAAAATCTGCAAACTTTTAAACAACCAATAATACTGGATCTACAAATATCCCATCATATTTTCAAGAACATTCATTTAGGATCAACAACATCAAAATATCAATTTACATAGTACATGGATAATACAATAATTCATAAACATTAGAAACAAAGACGAATAAAACACATTACAAACGATACAAATAAGAAATTATATAGAGGGGGGCAAATACACAACCTAAAAAAAAATATATTATCACTCGACCTTTTGAACATCAACCCAACCACTGTTCTTAGGGTGTGTTTGGATGGAGGGTTTAGGAGGGGAAGGAAGGGGAGGGCTTACTTTTCTTTTTTAAATTACAGACATCATAAAATAATTATTAGAAAATTGAATTAACAACATGATAAATGATCATGTAATACTTCAAAAACACTTAATTTATTTTAAAAAAACAATTTACTTTGTTCGTAATTTAAAAACCAAAAGTGAGCTCTCCCCTACCTTCCCCTCCTAAACCCTCAATCCAAACACATCCGAAATGTTCCTAAATGTGAACTCAAGAACATCTCCATCAACAAATCCGTTGCCAACACAAAACTTTCTCCAATGTAGTGTTAATTCAATTCCTCCAACGCATGACTCAGACTGTCTTATGGATAATCCATAAGGCTCATCACTTTGTCCAATCAACACCAAGAATTTTGTTTCCTATTTAGATATAAATTCCCCATATCAAGGTTGATTTTCTGAATGAAAAAAAAGGTTAAAGTTTATATTTGAGTGATTAAAAAAAATTAAATTAAGAAATCAAAGGGATTACTAATGTCAATCGAAGATTTCCGGTATTGAGACCAGACACAACAACACGAAATGTCAGCAGATCATGATCCGGAATCGAAACACTATGGTACTTTGGAAAAAATCTCTTATGCATTTCACGCTCAACATCAACCTTCAACAAAAATTTGTCATCCCCGTTATATATAAATTCGACCTCATGATGCTTGTATTGTAGATTGTAAAACTCTTGAATCTCAGTCCAACCTTCCACTATAAGTGGTTTATCCATTTGTCGATTCCAAGTCACAGCATGTTCGTGAGTACCCATGTAAACCAACCAATTGTAAAACAATTTCTCACCAAAACTATAAATAAATAGAGGGTCTATCTCACCATATGGCTTTAAAAACACAAAAATTTACATTGAAAAAAAAATAGTTAATGTCCAATTACTCAACAATATCGTTCACGTGTGTAAAAATTGAAAGGTAAAGATCCACTTACAACATCTTTGACATACACAGTCTTAAAACATCCCTTCCCTGTCATTCCCCTAAAAATCTCTCCCAATATTGTTAGAATTGGCCACATGGCGGTTGGTTGCAATTAAACTGGAGTTGTTCAACTAAAAAAAACCACTAATAATTTACTGGTAGCTATAAAGGATGGGATAACATTGAGAAGAAAAATGTACTTATATAGGAGAGAGGACTAGATTAAACAATTGTTCTATATCACATGCTTAACACTATGCCCTCACTGATTATCAGGAATAGTGGACGGAGTATTCCTATTTACAAACACTGCAAATACAAATTCATATTATATTTATCGGTCCCTGTAAAATTACGACCTTTTAAGTTTAATCCGAACTAATTCATTCATTTAAAAAAAATTAACCTTTAGAATATGAAATATTTATAATTTTCTAAACTTGTCTTAAAAAAATTGTTGACAAATTTAAGAGTTTAAATAGTCTAGAAAAAAAGCTATTAAAATTAAATTAAATAACAATTAAACTTAAAAGTTTCATATTTTATAGAGATAAAAAAGATACTTAATGTAACAGCCCGATTTTTCGCTAGATTTATTTATTTATTTATTTATTTATGTGTGTTATATGTGCTCTTATGTGATTATTTGCCTCTGTGTGTATTTTTGGTCGGGAATTGTAGAATTCGTGCTAGAAGGGTATTTGAGAGTAAGGGTAATTTTGTAATTTTGTCGAAGATTATTTTTAGTGCTCAGTGAGATTAGTGTTATTTTACTAAGTTACTAAAGAGAGTGTAGTAATTATTTTATTACCGGTAGTTGACCGTTGTTATTACATTTTACCGTTAAGTGAGTAGTAACATTTTGGGTTAAAATAGAAATGAGTTAGGTCCATTAAGGCACTATGAATTGAGCTCAATTAAGTAAAGCCTATTTAAACACTAGTGTTAGTAGTGAAATAAGGTTTTACCAACATTTGCCATTTGGGAGAAGAGGAAGAAAGAGAAAGAGCAAGAGAAAAGAAAGGGTTGAAGAAGGAGAGCTAGAGAGAGCTAGAGATTCAAGTTGTGGGAGCTAAATTGAAGCCTTAGCTTGAGTTGTGAAGAATTAAGGTAAGGGGGTTAGTCTTTGGTCATAATCACTTAGTTGTAGCTTCTACCCTAATTCTTTTCATAAGTGCTTATTTGCATAATTGATTATTATGGAATTAAATGGTAAAATTCGTGCTTATGTTTTGATGCAATGTTTGGGCATGTGAATTGAATTTTAATTGAGTTGTTGATGATGAAATTACATGCTCAAGTTATGTATATATGTATGCTTGTGTTTTTGCTCAAAATTGGTGAAATATAATGTTGTTGTTGATGAATTATTGATGAATCCATGATTGGTTGTTGTTGTTGATGAGAGATGTTGTTGTTGATGAATTATTGATGAACCCATGATTGATTGGTTGTTGTTGTTGTTGTTGTTGTTGTTGAGAGAGGTTGTTGTTGATGATTGAAACCTTGGGTAATTATATTTATTGAGCTTGCTATGAATTTGTGTTGTTCTTGAAGTTTTCATGAAAATGGGTCAAATGATGATTTTTTGTTAAGAGGATGTTGTGGAGCAAGTTTTACATGATTTTGAGTGTCTTTTCGTGTTTAGAAATGTTTATACAAACTTTGGGATCAAATTTGAGCTTGGGGAAGTCAAAATTGGGGTTTTGGGGTGAAAAAATGAGTTTTTCCCGTAACAGGACTGTCCCAACTCGCCACAGCGAGCTGGGGGCGAGTTGGAGGCGAGCAGGAGGTGCTCAATGTGAGCATACTCGCCTCGCGAGTAGATTTACTCGCCGTGGCGAGCAGCACAGTGGCAGCATCCCCTGTTTCGCGTTCTTGTGTCTTTTTCACACGTTTCTGTTTTGAATTGGCTTTCGGTGTAAACATGAAAGTTGTAGATAATTTCGTTAGCTTTCCAGAGGCTTTGGTTTGACTTGAAAATGATTTTTGGTTTTTGAGTTATGATGAAGATACTCCAAGGAGGTCTTAGAGAAATTTTACGAAAAATTCGCATAACTATATCTAAGTCGACCCAAACCTTATGGATTATTTCCCAATTTCAAACTTATGTTCTATAAGTTCAATTAAGGTATTTTAGAGTATTCAATTTATGGTGTGAGGGTTCTAACTTGGTTTTGTTTTATAAATGTAAGGTTTTATAAAATGCTACCAAGAGACGAACTTGGTGAATCTCATGATTCCGTTATAATTAGCCGGTGAAACGCCAAAGTATTCTCTACTGCACTTATATGTGGCCTAGAGGTATACTTAGTTGAGGCATTGGAATTTGTTTACATGGTTTTGGCTCAATAGCTTAATTATTTCTAATGTTAGGATTTTTGAGAGACGAACTTGTTGAAAATGGGCCTTTTGAGCCGATGAATTTATAAATCTTTGTTGGATGATTTTATATGATTAATTGATGATATGTGGATGATTGTGGACGATTGAATATGATGTTTATCATGAAATGATATGTTGTTCCATTTTACTTGGTTTATGAAAAGTATATGGAATTGTTGTGATATTTGGTAGGTTGATGTTGATGTGTGTGATGATGACTCTTAGGCGGATTGTGATTGTTGAATGTGTGGAAATGTATACTTGATAATGCAATTGTTGTTGAGATAGTCAATGTAATTGGAGGTGTACTTTTACATTGGTGATTTGTAAGAGAGGAGGTGTACTCTTGCATTTGTTATGTTGAAGTTGTGCATTGTCGGGTTCTTGTTGTATGTCCATGCATCATGATCATATTGAGTCGTATGTGAAATGTAAGAGAGGAGGTGTTCTGTTACATAGGTGATTGGTAAGAGAGGAGGTGTTCTCCTACTTAGATGTTGGGTTGGCATCTATTGTTGTTGTTATGGTACCACATGCATATATGTGTCGAGTATAGGCGCATTGCATATTGGAATGAAACCTTGTTGTAATATGTGAATGATGTTTGTTGATGATAAATGTGTTTGATGAATACATACTTGTGACATTTGGAATTGATTGGTTGATGAATTGTGCAATTTGTTGAATGTTGTGATCTATGTGGATTAGTGTATATGTACATTGGTGGATTTTGTTGACGGTTGTGAATAAATGAATTATGCTCTAATTGCATGTCTTACTTAATTGTGCTTATACACTTGGTGAATGTATTCAATGATAATTATTTTGGTGATAATGATGAGATGAGAATTTTATATGTATATACATATGTTGTGGTGATTTATTTGATAATGATGATTACTTGCTTATAATTTTGAAATGATGAATTGTACTTGTTGAGTTAAGCATGCTAGATGAGTAATGAGGTGAGTAATATTTTAATTGGTTGATGTTGATATTGATGAACTTTTGTCGATGACTTGATTAGAGATCAAATATGTCTGTTATGCTATGATAATAATGTGATAGCTTGAAGTACAAGTAATGGGGGATAATAATCATGTGATGCTAGTATTCTAGGAGGAATGGTTATGTATATGTGATGTGTATGAATCCTTGAATGCTTATGTTTTCCTATGTTGATTATGATTAATGTAATGCTTACCTTCAGTGGTTTCGACCGCCTACCTGTCTGTATGGATGGGTAGACGTTGTGTAGGAGTAGTTGCTTGGTGAGTTGCTTGTTGGATGTTTGGATAGCGGGAGCTTTCTCTGCTGTCGTGTCTTAGAGTAGAACATGCTCTGATTAGGCGTCTTTTCTTTTGTCGTTTTAATTTGTCGGTGTATTTTGACCATGGCATGTATATGTTGGAGATGTATGATTTGTATCCGCTGTGACTGTTGAGATATTTTATATATATGATTGATGTTGTTTTGGATTTTGTTGAGACGTAGCGTCTATTTCTTGAATATTTGTTATATTCGCGTGTTTTATCGCTTTAATAGAAGTAGGGCGTTACAAGTTGGTATCAGACCGGTGGTCGGTCTTGTCCAGACCAAAACCCGTTGAATTCCCTTTTTGTACTCGAATGGTATTGAGTTACCTTCGGTACTTGTTGTGTTGTTCCGTTCTTTTAGGTGGGTTTGAGCGTAATGGGGGAGTAGCAGGTTGCTTCTAGTGTGTTAGTCTGGCAAGGGAAGGTATCTTTGGCTGCGGAGGCTCAGTTGCTTGTTGTTGGTGTTAAGGTTTCTATTGATTTTGAGTTGGATCTTGTGTGTCTTCCGTTGAAGCATATGGACGTGATTTTTGGTATGGATTGGATGTTATCTTTTGGTGTTAACATTCATTGTTTGACCAAGAGTGTAACGTTTTCTAAGCCGGTAGCTGAGGAAGGTGGGAAGTTATTGACCGCGGAGCAAGTAAAGAAGTCTTTAAACGGTGAAGCTAGTGTGTTCATGATGTTTGCTTCCTTGAAGGAAAGTAGTGAGAAAGGAGTTGGTGATTTGCCGGTAAGAGTTTCCAGAAGTTTTTCCGAACGACATTACCGAGTTACCGCCGGAGAGGGAAGTTGAGTTTACAATTGATTTGGTACCAGGAACGAGTCCTATTTCGATTGCGCCGTATCAGATGTCTACATTAGAGTTGGAAGAATTGAAGAAGCAGTTGGAAGAGTTGCTCGAGAAGCAATTTTTTTAAGCCGAGTGTTTCTTCGTGGGGTGCTCCTGTGTTGTTGGTTAAGAAGAAGGATGGAAGCATGAGGTTGTGTGTAGATTATCGGCAGTTGAATAAGGTGACAATCAAGAATCGGTATCCGCTTCCGAGGATTAATGATTTGATGGATCAGTTGGTTGGTGCGGAAGTGTTCAGCAAGATTGATTTGAGATCAGGATATCATCAGATTAGAGTAAAGGCGGAAGATATTTCCAAAACTGCATTCCGAACGAGGTATGGACACTATGAGTATTCTGTGATGCCATTTGGAGTATCTAATGCGCCAGATGTTTTCATGGAATACATGAAAAGAATATTTCATCCTTTTCTGGACCGTTTTGTGGTGGTGTTTATATATGATATTTTGGTGTATTCGAAGTCGGAAGAAGAGCATGCCGAACATTTGAGGATTGTGTTGGGAGTCTTGAAGGAGAAGAAGTTGTTTGCTAAGTTGTCGAAGTATGAGTTTTGGTTGCGGGAAGTGAGTTTCCTTGGTCATGTGATTTCTAAAGGTGGTATTGCAGTGGGAATCACCTAAGCCTGTTTTTGAAGTTAGAAGCTTTCTTGGTTTGGCAGGTTACTATCGGAGGTTCTTTGAGGGATTCTCTAAGTTGGCGTTGCCATTGACGCAGTTGACTCGGAAAGGACAAGCTTATGTTTGGGATGCTAAGTGTGAGAAGAGTTTCCAAGAGTTAAAGAAGAGGTTGACTTCAGCTCTAGTGTTGATTTTGCCGAATCCGAAGGAATCTTTTGTGGTGTATTGTGATGCTTTTAAGATGAGTCTTGGTGGTGTGCTTATGCAGAATCGTCAGGTTGTGGCTTATGCTTCGAGGTAGTTGAAAGTGCATGAGAAGAACTATCCGACTCACGATTTGGAATTAGCGGCCGTTGTAAATGTGTTGAAGATTTGGAGGCATTATTTGTATGGTTCTAAGTTTGAAGTGTTCAGTGACCACAAGAGTTTGAAGTATTTGTTTGATCAGAAGGAGTTGAATATGAGGCAAAGGAGATGGTTGGAGTATCTTAAGGATTTTGATTTTTCAGTTAAGTTATCATCCTGGAAAGGCGAATATTGTTGCTGATGCTTTGAGTAGGAAGTCGTTGCATATGTCTGCTTTAATGGTTAAGGAGTTGGAGTTGATTGAGCAGTTCCGAGATTTGAGTTTGGTTAGTAAGTTGACGCTGCATGGTGTGAGGTTGGGCATGTTGAAGCTGACGAGTAATATTTTGGAAGAGATTATGAATGGTCAGAAGGAAGATTTGGAACTTGTGGACCGAGTGGTGTTGGTTAATCAAGGTAAGGGTGGAGACTTCAGATTGGGTGAGAACGTTGTCTTGATGTTTCATGATCGTGTTTGTACACCAGATGTTCTTGAGCTTAAGAGACGGATTTTGGATGAAGGTCACAGAAGTAGTTTGAGTATTCATCCAGGAGCGACTAAGATGTATCAGGATTTGAAGAGGTTGTTTTGGTGGCCTGGAATGAAGAAGGAGATCGCAGAGTTTGTGTATGCTTGTTTGGTTTGTTAGAAGTCTAAGATTGAACATCAGAAGCCGTCGGGTTTGATGCAACCGTTGTTTGTTCCAGAATGGAAGTGGGATGATATCTCTATGGATTTGGTTGGAGCGTTGCCGAAGACTGTTAAGGGTTTTGACTCGATTTGGGTGATTGTTGATCGGTTGACGAAGTCGGCACATTTTGTTCCTATCAAGACCGGTATGTTTGTGGCGAAGTTGGCTGAGATCTACAATGAGCAGATTGTCAGGTTGCACGGTATTCCTTCTAGTATTGTGTTGGATCGGGATCCGAGGTTTACTTCTAAGTTTTGGGAGAGTTTGCAAGTTGCTTTGGGAACTAAGTTGAGGTTGAGTTCTGCTTATCATCCCCAGACTGATGGTCAAACGGAGAGGACTATTCAGAGTTTGGAAGATTTGTTGAGGGCTTGTGTGTTGGAGCAAGGTGTCAGTTGGATTGAATGTTTACCGTTGATTGAGTTTACTTACAACAACAGTTTTCATTCTAGTATCGGAATGGCACCTTTTGAGGATTTGTATGGTCGGAGGTGTATGACTCCTTTGTGTTGGTATGAGTCAGGTAAAAGTGCTTTGTTAGGACCGGAGGTTGTGCAAGAAACTACTGAAAAGGTTAAGATGATTCAAGAGAAGATGAGAGCGTCTCACAGTAGGCAGAAAAGTTATCATGATAAGAGGAGGAAGGATATTGAGTTTCAGGTTGGTGATCATGTGTTTTTTAAGGGTGAATCCTATAACCGGTGTGGGTCGTGCTTTGAAGTGTCGGAAGTTGACTCCTCGTTTTGTTGGACCGTTTGAGATTGTTGAGAAGGTTGGGGTTGTAGCGTATCGGATTGCGTTACCACCATCTTTGTCGAATCTTCATGATGTATTTCATGTGTCTCAGTTGCGGAAGTGTGTGTATGATGCGTCTCATGTGATTCAAGTGGATGATTTTGAAGTAAGGGATAATTTGATCGTTGAGACTTAGCCAGTTAGGATTGAGGATCGTGAAGTGAAGCGTTTGCGTGGCAAGGAGATCGTTTTGGTTAAAGTGATTTGGGTTGGACCAACTGGTGAGAGTGCCACTTGGGAATTGGAGAGTAGGATGAAGGTTGCGTATCCAGAGTTGTTTCCTTTAGGTAATTTTCGAGGGCGAAAAATTCTTTTTATTGGGGGAGAGTTGTAACAGCCAGATTTTTCGCTAGATTTATTTATTTATTTATTTATCTATGTGTGTTATATGTGCTCTTATGTGATTATTTGCCTCTGTGTGTATTTTTGGTCGGGAATTGTAGAATTCGTATTAGAAAGGTATTTTAGTCATTTTTGACTTAGGGGTATTTCGGTCATTTTGAGAGTAAGGGTAATTTTGTAATTTTGTCGAAGATTATTTTTAGTGCTTAGTGAGATTAGTGTTATTTTACTAAGTTACTAGAGAGAGTGTAGTAATTATTTTATTACCGGTAGTTGACCGTTGTTATTACATTTTACCGTTAAGTGAGTAGTAACATTTTGGGTAAGAATAGAAATGGGTTAGGCCCATTAAGGCATTATGAATTGAGCTCAATTAAGTAAAGCCTATTTAAACACTAGTGTTAGTAGTGAAATAGGGTTTTACCAACATTTGCCATTTGGGAGAAGAGAAAGAAAGAGAAAGAGCAAGAGAAGAGAAAGGGTTGAAGAAGGAGAGCTAGAGAGAGCTAGATATTCAAGTTGTGGGAGCTAAATTGAAGTCTTAGCTTGAGTTGCGAAGAATTAAGGTAAGGGGGTTAGTCTTTGATCATAATCACTTAGTTGTAGCTTTTACCCTAATTCTTTTCATAAGTGCTTATTGGCATAATTGATTATTATGGAATTAAATGGTAAAATTCGTGCTTATGTTTTGATGCAATGTTTGGGCATGTGAATTGAATGTTAATTGAGTTGTTGATGATGAAATTACATGCTCAAGTTATGTATATATGTATGCTTGTGTTTTTGCTCAAAATTGGTGAAATATAATGTTGTTGTTGATGAATTATTGATGAATCCATGATTGGTGGTTGTTGTTGTTGAGAGATGTTGTTGTTGATGAATTATTGATGAACCCATGATTGATTGGTTGTTGTTGTTGTTGAGAGATGTTGTTGTTGATGAATTATTGATGAATTCATGATTGGTTGTTGTTGTTGTTGTTGAGAGATGTTGTTGTTGATGATTGAAACCTTGGGTAATTATATTTATTGAGCTTGCTATGAATTTGTGTTGTTCTTGAAGTTTTCATGAAAATGGGTCAAATGATGATTTTTTGTTAAGAGGATGTTGTGGAGCAAGTTTTACATGATTTTGAGTGTCTTTTCGTGTTTAGAAATGTTTAAACAAACTTTGGGATCAAATTTGAGCTTGGGGAAGTCAAAATTGGGGTTTTGGGGTGAAAAAATGAGTTTTTCCCGTAACAGGACTGTCCCAACTCGCCACAGCGAGCTGGGGGCGAGTTGGAGGCAAGCAGGAGGTGCTCAATGTGAGCATACTCGCCTCGCGAGTAGATTTACTCGTCGTGGCGAGCAGCACAGTGGCAGCATCCCCTGTTTCGCGTTCTTGTGTCTTTTTCACACGTTTCTGTTTTGAATTGGCTTTCGGTGTAAACATGAAAGTTGTAGATAATTTCGTTAGATTTCCAGAGGCTTTGGTTTGACTTGAAAATGATTTTTGGTTTTTGAGTTATGATGAAGATACTCCAAGGAGGTCTTAGAGAAATTTTACGAAAAATTCGCATAACTATATCTAAGTCGACCCAAACCTTATGGATTATTTCCCAATTTCAAACTTATGTTCTATGAGTTCAATTAAGGTATTTTAGAGTATTCAACTTATGGTGTGAGGGTTCTAACTTGGTTTTGTTTTATAAATGTAAGGTTTTATAAAATGCTACCAAGAGACGAACTTGGTGAATCTCATGATTCCGTTATAATTAGCCGGTGAAACGCCAAAGTATTCTCTACTGCACTTATATGTGGCCTAGAGGTATACTTAGTTGAGGCATTGGAATTTGTTTACATGGTTTTGGCTCAATAGCTTAATTATTTCTAATGTTAGGATTTTTGAGAGACGAACTTGTTGAAAATGGGCCTTTTGAGCCGATGACTTTATAAATCTTTCTAGGATGATTTTATATGATTAATTGATAATATGTGGATGATTGTGGACGATTGAATATGATGTTTATCATGAAATGATATGTTGTTCCATTTTACTTGGTTTATGAAAAGTATATGGAATTGTTGTGTTATTTGGTAGGTTGATGTTGATGTGTGTGATGATGACTCTTAGGCGGATTGTGATTGTTGAATGTGTGGAAATGTATACTTGATAATGCAATTGTTGTTGAGATAGTCAATGTAATTGGAGGTGTACTTTTACATTGGTGATTTGTAAGAGAGGAGGTGTACTCTTGCATTTGTTATGTTGAAGTTCTGCATTGTCGGGTTCTTGTTGTATGTCCATGCATCGTGATCATATTGAGTCGTATGTGAAATGTAAGAGAGGAGGTGTTCTGTTACATAGGTGATTGGTAAGAGAGGAGGTGTTCTCTTACTTAGATGTTCGGTTGGCATCTATTGTTGTTATGGTACCACATGCATATATGTGTCGAGTATAGGCGCATTGCATATTGGAATGAAACCTTGTTGTAATATGTGAATGATGTTTGTTGATGATAAGTGTGTTTGATGAATACATACTTGTGACATTTGGAATTGATTGGTTGATGAATTGTGCAATTTGTTGAATGTTGTGATCTATGTGGATTAGTGTATATGTACATTGGTGGATTTTGTTGACGGTTGTGAATAAATGAATTATGCTCTAATTGCATGTCTTACTTACTTGTGCTTATACACTTGGTGAATGTATTCAATGATAATTATTTTGGTGATAATGATGAGATGAGAATTGTATATGTATATACATATGTTGTGGTGATTTATTTGATAATGATGATTACTTGCTTATAATTTTGAAATGATGAATTGTACTTGTTGAGTTAAGCATGCTAGATGAGTAATGAGGTGAGTAATATTTTAATTGGTTGATGTTGATATTGATGAACTTTTGTCGATGACTTGATTAGAGATCAAATATGTCTGTTATGCTATGATAATAATGTGATAGCTTGAAGTACAAGTAATGGGGGATAATAATCATGTGATGCTAGTATTCTAGGAGGGATGGTTATGTATATGTGATGTGTATGAATCCTTGAATGCTTATGTTTTCATATGTTGATTATGATTAATGTAATGCTTACCCCCAGTGGTTTCGACCGCCTACCTGTCTGTATGGATGGGTAGATGTTGTGCAGAGTAGTCGCTTGGTGAGTTGCTTGTTGGATGTTTGGATAGCGGGAGCTTTCTCCGCTGTCGTGTCTTAGAGTAGGACATGCTCTGATTAGGCGTCTTTTCTTTTTCGTTTTAGAGTGTCGGTTGTGGAACACTTTATTTGTCGGTGTATTTTGACCAAGACATGTATATGTTGGAGATGTATGATTTGTATCCGCTGTGACAGTTGAGATATTTTATATATATGATTGAAGTTGTTTTGGATTTTGTTGAGACGTAGCGTCTATTTCTTGAATATTTGTTATATTCGCGTGTTTTATCGCTTTAATAGAAGTAGGTAGTTACACTTAACCCAATTATAATTCAACAATCTAACTCTGTATAATTGAAGAGAGTATCCCAAATTAGAAAAGTACCCAAAAAAATACTAATAATTGATCCAAAGACTATGAGACAAAATATAAACAACTATTGGAATAAAGATTTGTGCCAAGATTGCCAAGATCTCACTGAATCTAGTGTCATGATTTCGACAATAGATTATAGATAAGGCGTGAAGAGGTAAGGCAACCCGCTTCTTTGATTATTATTATTATACTGATTAATATAGCAACAAAAGCAAAGCACCTATCAACCTCTCTAATCATGTTTTCCTCTATCTTGACTAATTCAAAATTAGAAACCAAAATCGGAGAGTTTATATCATCTGTGTTTCATTTTTGTTGACAATTCTAGGTAGGTGGTTTTGTTTTATCTTACAAACTCTTTTCAATATCTTTTTGCATGTAAATCCAATCCAACAGCTCGACCCATACAAACCAAAAAAAGGGTGAAAATCTCATGTATTATTCCTCCACCAAAAAAATCTTTGATTCCATTCGCTGGAAAACAGTATCGATGTGGGCACACAGCAGATTCTCAATACTCAACAACAATCCAAAGAATAAAACCACTGTAAGCTTAACTTCATAACTTTTACTCTCAATAATTGAATGGTAATCCCTTGATGCATGCTGTAAATGTTCCTGTTATTTTTCTTCTTCGACTCCAAATCCGTTGTTGACTTACAAAGCTTTATATAAATACTCAATAATTATCTCTGTATAGGACACTACGATTGTAAACAGAAATTAGGTAGTTACTGCAAAAACTGTTTAGAATAAAAAAAAAAACCCATTAGTTGAAGATCAATAACCCACTCCTTGAATCATTAAATAAAAAAAATGATACATTAGTTTCTTTAGAACTTAATTAATTGATCTAGCCCGCATCAGCAACAATAATCAAATGTAATTTACCTCTGATCTGGAATGCAATCCTTAAAACATCAAACAAATTTTAATGCACCATCCAATGAACAAAAAGAGTTATAGATATTAACTACATTGCGGAGAAGAAGGAAAATCCAGTTTATTTTAGTTTAGTCTGGGCTAGAATATATGAAAGTGCCTCTACTCAAATGAAAAACCAGTTCTATTTGAAAGATTATGAGATGTGGTATACAATAGGTTCATCTTTGGCTATTCACTGACATTGAGAAAGTATAAAAAAAAAATCGCAAAAATCCCTACCATTCATTTGAATAACGATAATTCAAAGCCATGAGACGATAGATACCTCAGGGTGTAACTCTATCCAGTTAAAATACAAATTGAACAACTTTATGATTATTTCAAGATATTTAATCATTAACTGTAATTTATTTCAATGCATGGAAAAACTTGCACAATTTACGAATGAAATAACCATGGATAAATTTCCAGGTTCTATGAGACGGTAACCTATTTGATGTTCAATAGGTAGGCGTTAAAAAGAGTTCTATAGACCTCAAGAAATTGTGGTGGACATGAGACGAAGAAGACAGACAGTGCATCTCTGCAATCGGCATGGGAGGAAGGACGACGCTATGTGCAAAACTCGTACAAGTTTGATAAGGAGCGAGAGCTAAAGCCAAGTGATACATTGAACTTTTCGGGAGGGGGGAGCGACGATCTGTCATAGTTGGTCATACAAAGCATAAGTTAACTTGGCTAGGAGACGAAAGCGAAATTTTATAGGACCATGAGGTTATTCAGATAATTTTAACTATTAACACCTTACCTTTTTATCTTGTACCATGTCATTGAGAAGGTTTGTCTAATTTTGATCAATACATGTTAGTTTGATGACACACCAATGGATGTGCAACACACTCTTTAATATGTTTCTTAGTGACTGAATCTGTCTAAGTAAGTCATCCTAATATAAACCAGCCTAGGTAATTTGATCCCTATAACTATTACTAGTTCTCTGTTTGTATGTTTTAATAACCATGGATAAGGAGTGTCTGATTTGGATATATAGGTTGCAACTGCTAAAATTGTTTGTTAGTTCTCATACAAAACAACTGTGATGACAATAATGGAATTTGGAGTAAACCATTGGATGGTCTCCTACACTAACTTCAATGCATGATAACTTGATCACAAATGAAATGAGGTCCATACAACCTTAAAAACGCATAATATTCGACTCATTGGCCAGCTTACGGATTACAATATCATCCCTCTCCATAAAGGGGGATAAAGGACACGGAAGCAACAAAAGTAAGGAAACATCCAAACTAAACGCATATAGAGTACAATTAATCAACCAACACCGCAACAAAGACTTTCACATACAAATACACAAAACAAACACTTCGCATCGACATCTACATTTATTGGATGGTCTCAAACCACACAAACATATTCAGGTCCCAATAGCTATATTTTCTAGAAGACTTCATGATAAACAACATTGGTTGAATTGGATGGTTGACCACTATCATCAATTATCAAAATCTTCAGTCCTTTTCTGGTTTTCACACGTGACACAGCAACATACAGTTGACCATGCGTAAAAACATGCCTTGGCAAGTATAGACCAACATTGGACAATGTTTGTCCCTGAGATTTGTTTATGGTCATTGCAAAACACAAACACACAGGAAATTGACGCCTTTGAAATGTGATCGATATATTAACATCCGAAGGAACCAAATTCATCCGAGTGATATAAACCACCTCACCACTGTGGGGTCCACTAACAACGCATGCAGAAATAACATTTTTTCTTAACATGACAATCGTCAACCTTGTACCATTACAAAGCCCAGACGACACATCAATGTTTTTGAGCAACATCATAGGGACACCAACCTTCAAGTGCAACTTATGATTTGGCATCCCAGAACACTTGATATCGTTTAAAAACTCAGTTGTGAAGCTTACACGCATGATCTACCAACCCATGGAAACATAGAGATCTTCTTCGAATACAACACTCCACACACTAACATGCATAGTCGTTAATATTACAAATAACTTTCAACAAACATACATAAACACGGGAGTACATATAACAATCAGATGACAAACGACACAAGAGCCAAATATACTAATTGGCCTTGGAAAGCAACTACTAAGGAAAATTCCCAACTGCAAGTGACAAAGCAGCATCAACCAAATCCACATGTTCTTCTGGAGAACTGGGAACACCTGACACATATGCATAGGAAGAGGATGGTTCATCCAAATTCAAGTTACTAACGAGAGATAAAGTAGTCGAGACAGGTCCTCTATCCGCGCCGGAGGGTGGAACTTCAGCAAATGGGGGTTTGAACACATTGATAAAAGGAGTTGATAAAAAAAATTAAAGTACATTGACGGTATGTTCACGGATAGTGTAAAAACAAATGAAATAATAAACAGAACATTAAGACTTAACAAATGGTTTTGGTCAAAGACTAAATGAAATTATCCATGATAGTACATGTGTGTTTAGAAGCAATTAAAATTCCATAACCCACAGATGACAACAATAACCTCACTATAAACATGGAACAAACCCAACTGACTTGGCTATCTATACGCCATATGCAACACAAATTAAGGAACCAACCAACAGTCTACATAAACAACACATGAGCATTGGCATGACTACAACAAACACAGTAAAATCCTCAACAGAATATGCTGCCTTTTTTTCTTTTTCTTTTTTTGAAAGGAGAATAGGTTGCCTATGACCAAAGGAAAAAAACGAAAGAAACACACATAACCAAACAAATAAGACGCTTACCCTAATTGGAGTATAGTTGTTCCCAATGGCATGGTAATCTTTTTTCTATATCTGAATCATTGGTAAGGCGTACCACCTCAAATTTTTCCCAAGCCTTTCCAAAGGAGGTGTCTTCTTGACAATAAAAAGAAAATCTTTCCCCTTAAATTTCTTAAAACCTTCCTCACTCGGTACATACCTTAAACCTTACACAACATGGGCATATGCAAAAATTATCAATGCATTAAAAAATTATTTAGATGATTGCACCATAACCTAAGAACATAAAAAAAATACACACCAATCTATTGAAATTCACAATGGAAATGCCATAAAGCAGGTGATCAAAACACTGAAATCTAGCAGTGGCGTTGCCATCATCAACAACAATCCACAACCTGCACAATACACAAAGTTTCACCTTTCCTACAAAAATATATGAACAAAGCAGATAAAAACACATGGCTGAGATGAAAAATCCTTACTTGATAGACGCATTGAAAGTAGTAAGGTTACATGTTCCACAAACAAACAGGCCATTCTTTTCATTCATCACTAACCCACACACACACAAAAGATACCATATCTTCCCAACCTGAAAGCAACTGTCAATCCTAGCTTGAACAACAAACAACCCATCTTCGACGGTATGAACCAATTCAGAAACAGGTTTTCTGGGAATAGTCATATTGAACTCGGAATCATGTGGAGTAACGACAAGATATGAATGAGGAACATAACCAACTCTTATTCTTTTCCTAGGCATCACAAACCTGCAAAGAAAAATGGAACCAAAGGCCGCAAATTAGAACGTGATAACAATATTTGATAGCAAAACAATAAATTACCATTACCAGCAAAAACACACTCTAAGAACCAACCTATTCCTGAAAAGAAAAGCCTCAGCAATGACTAGATTGAACAACAACCTTGTGACCTTTTCAACAGATTTTACCAACACAACTCCTAAAAAAATTACACAATCACCAAAACACATCTCAATCAATGAAAATCCCAAACAAAACAAAAAAGGAAATAAACCTCAACCAAACTCTGCACACACCTCCATCCCTGCCAGACTTAACAAACTGGATTACAACTATTGGCAAAACATTTTTGCATCGCCTCAACATATCCTTGAAGATAGCAACATAACTTCCACTCAGTGCACATTCAACCTTCACCCTACATATTAAAAAATCCAAAACGTAAAGAACTCATCAAATGCAAAGCTAATGACCAAACAAACTTTAAGTAAAGGAAGTTTACCTCTCATCAGTAAGCTCAAGTCTAACCACTGTGGACATGTTGTCAGCTGAAGCAACAACATAGTCATAGTATAAGCCAGTCAATAGACCCATGACATATGCAAAAATCATAAAGAAAACAACTTTAAAACACTCATGGCCACAAACCAAACAAAGAGTTTTGAAAACAAACATCAAGTGGACTCACCTACTAAATGACGATTCCCAAAGACACGCTCCCTGATCTCCTTTGAGGAAGACAGTGACACACCAAATCAATTCATCATATAGCTATCATCCAAATGAACTTCCGAGCTTGGAATGAGAGATATCTTGTAGTCATGTGTAGTAGGCATAGAAAACCTAGTATTTCGATACACATTAAAATAGGAAATAACATAGACTTAACCTTCCCTGTCAAATTCCCAACCGGTCTACAACTCGGGGTGGAACAGTAGCGTGGATCCTACCACCCTGCAAACCATGCAAAAAATTTCAAACCATTGTACAAAGCATGGATCTGAAAACAAATAACAACCTCAGATAAAAAAAACACAAAAACAAAGCTTCGAAGTAGTGAGGGAATGAAGGAAAACATCAAACACTTACATCTTGATCAACCAAAATCATCTTAGTTGAGATAAGCTTTCCAGGTATGATAACACTCTCGTTATTCCAAAGCCTTGAAACCCTTGCCTTAATCGTCCATCTAGTGCTGGGAGGCCTAACCCTCGCCACAGGAGTTATAGTACCCCTCACTCTGACTTTAAGATACATAATGAACACTAACTTCTAAATAGATTGTAAAGGTAGGACTTATCTAGTATTTAAAGAAGTGAGGGACAGTGCAAGAATGGTCGTGAGTAAAGCTTAAGAGAGTAAAAGCATACAGCTGAAATAACACATGGACCTCAAATTTATAAAAGTGGAATTCCAAATTGAAATAACACCACACAACTAAATAAATATATAAAATCACACACGTCCGCTTGTTCTGAAAAATACTATTTAAGAAGGTGAAATCCCACCAAGTCAAATGACAGTTGATTTGGAGTGAGTAAAAATCCACCATAATATAAAATCTCCTATAAACTTGTGAGAAAAATTAAAAAAAAATAATGTAAAGAAGCCAGTATAAAAAATGATGTAAAAAAGCCAGTATAAAATGAATTGTCACACCACAATTAGAAAAAACATGATACAAACACATTTATCAATAAAACCCAATCAAGTAATATACAACTTGGGTTAGTCTATCAGCCACCCCTATGACATAAAAGATAGGTCACCTAGTTGTCTTAGTCTAAATCATCACCCCAACAAAAATTTGCATGTATATTTTGGGATCAAAACCACAAAATAAAATTGAACAGCTTTGCATCTCACAAAATAGCAATTTATTGCTTCATCAACGTACACGTTAATCAAATAAATTATATGTAGTTTAATTCAAAAATATTAAAATTATCCAAGAACTCATCAGAGTTGACTTAAAACAAAGATTTTAATACTCACTAACTTAAATATTGACTACTCGACACCGTACACTATGCAAATCATATATATTTTTTCAAAATAACATCTTTCAAATATGATTATTATGAAAATGATGAGATAAAAACGATGAGTTAGAAAGAATGACATTTTAATTTGAGCTACCAAAACAAAATTTTGTATTTTAAACTTTCCTTTGAAAATTCTCGACTAAAAGGGATATATTCGAAAACCATACTACACTACAAATAAAATTATTTCTTTAAAGACAACCTCGAATAAAACTTATTTCGACACCACATGATTTATAAAATTTATGAATGAAATGTTATTGAGACATATGACTAAATTATTTTCTTTAAAATTGTCACCATCCAACTTAGTATTTCTCTAGAATTTAATAAGAAGTTACTAATTAAGAAAAATTTTAAAAAGTAGTAGTCAATCAAGTTGCACCATGAGACGTTGCAGCCATAGGAAAAAAATAATGAAAAATAAAAACATATAAGTTTGCACCACTGCTACAAAACAAAAATTAAGAAAGTGGTAGTCAATAGTCCAAGAGGAAATAGAAGGGTGGGAGAATCGCAAGAAAAGGATGCTCACGCACATACTGGCTTGATGTGAGAAAATAAGCAAACCACCATGGCCTGATATACACACATGAGTCACCCCATCAAGAAACCTTTCCATATTAGTCAATGAACCATACCACAATGACATGTCACACCATAATTGGAAAGAACAAAGAAAGTAACATATCATCCAATACCACCAAATATGTTATAACAATCACCAGGAGTTATAAATAAACAACACAAATTGACGATCATCCCAAAATAAATTGTCCATTACATGACATAATTTTTTCTATGGGTTTTGTATAAACATTACCCAGTTAGTTTGGCTGAATTAAATTACTTTTGGATAACATACCAAAATATACAAATCAATAATTAAAAATGGTCTAAGAATAGTAACTCGCTAAGGTAAAAAACATAAAAACCATCCTTAGTCTACAAACATACACTGAGAAAATATTTGTCTTTACCCAATTCAACCTTAAATCCAAAGTTAAGCCTTTACCATACAACAACAATAAACATTAAATCATATAAAATATAACCAAACTGTCCAGCCAATTCCTAAAGTCAGGAGACTATATACTACAAAATCCTAACAACAAATGCCTGTAGAGATGGATATGTTAATTCAAACCCCCATTCATATAAATATATAAGAAATTCAAAGGATTACATTCATTCACCACATCGTCATCCAAACCCAAGAATAAACACTTAAGCAACTCACTGTTACACACACTTGATCACTATGCTAAAAACCACAATCCCTTGATAGGCAATCATATGCACAAGGAACATCAAATACAACCAAATTACAGTAACATACAAATGCGATATGCACCTTAAGAGTACAGCCAACCGCACATGAGGGGATATAACATACAGCAAATTGCAAGGAAAATAGTTATTCATACTACAACCTAGTTCACACCCAAATGAAACAAAACCCCTGCAGCCAAAACAACATACAATTCATGGGCCCAAATCAACTATTCAGCCTTAACAGGAAGAGCAAGATCAACCTCATCAGCCTCACCAAATAATTCATTCAACTTTCTCTTGACCCTTTGACTGTCCATGTTGCCCACAACTGAATCCTGCATATGGCATTGTAAGTCTTTCCCAAAATTCAGCAATCTTTTCTTAACAGCATGTATCTCCGCATTGGCCACAGCAGATTCAACCACAGTGGATTCAAGAATTTTTCCATGATCAGCATCCTCCGAGACATCAGCAAGTTCATCAACATTATGCACCTCCAAAGCGCTGGAAACAAAGTTAACAGTGTCAGCTCCCTAAAACAAAAGCAGTTTATCCACCAAAACATTATCATCCAAAATTCAAATTCAATAACGATTTTCTGCAATAAACAACAACACAACTCATTACGTGTAACGACCCAGATTTTTCAGACGTTAATTGGCAAAATTCATAGTGAAAAGACGAATATATTTTTTTTAAATAATAAAAGTAACGTGTGTAAAAAAATAATAATAAAAGTAACGTAAAACTCGTCGACTTTAAAATAAACCAATAAATAAGTTTCTCTTTGAATTTTCAAAATAGTAAATTAGAGTTGTCTTACATCAAAAATATAATTTTCCTACGAACAAGACACTTGGCCCTTTTTTTTCTACCCAGGACTAAACCTAGCTGGTCATAGTTCCAGATGCTTGTCAAAAGTTTTCTCAACAAGGCTAATACCAATGTCGGTATATATCAAGCCTCCAAATATGCACCACTGTTTTACTTGCGTACGTCTTCATCTATTTGTTCACTTTGTCTCGGTGTCACCGCCAAGGAGGAAAGACGGTCATCTGTCCAAAAGTAAGGATCATATCTAACTAACAAACATAGTACATATATGCATGCAGATATAAATTTAAACAAAAGATAACCAAAAATAAATAGATAAATAAATAGTACAAGATACATTCCTCAATTTCTTAATCACCACCCCAAGCCTTAATTTACTACTTTACTAAAATGCGTTAATCCATATTGGTCAGTCTATATGCCAATGCTCATGATCCGGATTTCACCTCTAAACGGAGCCAAATGTCCCACCATTGGACAATATACCCCACCATTCGGCAATACCCCACCATTGGATAATAACTCCTAAAAATTCGATGTTCAATACCCCACCATTGGACATTATTTTGAATCACCTAATGCATATGAATCACCACTACCCCACTGTTGGGTAGTAACTCCTAAAACTCGATGGTCAGTGCCCCACCATTGGGCATTTATCTGAGTCATATAATGCATGAATGTCTCCGTAAATACCCCACCATTGGGTAATCTCCTAAAATTAAAAGTTTAGTATCTCACCATTGGATATAGTTTTGAATCACCATTTTAGTTACTTAAGGTTATTCACCCATAAACAAGTAGTATTTATGCTAAAACAACACCACATAAATAATACACATAATATTCATGCCAAAACAACACCACCAAGATAATTATCACATCACCAATATATAACACATAGCATTCATTCCAAAACAACAACACTATGATAATTATCACAACACAAACATATACACACATACACGTACGGAAGTGCGTGGAGTGATGCCCTTACCTTTGCTACAACGGTTCTTAAACTCTCCAAGCAACGGTCTTTCTCCAATATCTCTACACCTTCACAATTAAATATTTACTAGCTTAGTATCAAATTCAATTCCTCTTAATCTTTACTCAAGTTTTCGGTTGGGTTAAGGCATAATTCACCACTACTCTCTCTACTTAATTATTTGGTTATCAAAGTAAGACTTTTTAATTTAATAAGCAAGCATTGCTACCCGACAGGAATATAGCTACTAACTATAATAGAATAATTGCATAAATGCAATTTTATAGTCAATCACCAATGCAATTTAGAGAGTAATATGAATTAGAGTAATTTTGGTTAAACTTAAAAGCATAAAATAATAATCTTTCTAACAAATAACACTAACCTTAAGAATGATGCATTTCCAGTTTTAACTCAACTGAGTCGTTACTGCTATTTGAAATCCAAAATATCATATTAATATCTCTATAATTCCAAGCGGACTATAAACTATGAGTTAAGGGAGACTGATTCTCAAGGTACAGGAGGAAAATTGTTTTCAACAACCAGTAAAGAACTACAAGGATCCTTCTAGCAAATCCTAATACTAACAAAAGTTGCATCATAAACCTATAACTTTAAAAGTAATTTTCAGAAATTTGACTATATTGATAATTTTCCTAACATCTAATTTCTACTAAAATAAATCATAGGATGTGAATAAGTGATAATCATCACAAAAGGAAAAAACCTTTATTTTCTTAATCATGAATTAAAAAAAATAAATCTAATAATCGTAAATTTCATGGCATAATGGAGACTTGCTTCCAATCACTCATATAATAAGTTGTTTTCAAAAATCCTAACAGCTAAATGTTAGTTTTCTAATACCCAATAACCGTTAATTGGTTCTATAGTTTATCTTTGTATCATTCGTAAAGGAAAAAAAACAAGGTTTTCATTCTCACTCTTTTAATTAACGGTTCTTCTATCATAGACTAGTGGAAAGACTTTGTTTTACTGACCACAAGATTGATATTAAAAATAGAAAAAGAGGAATAAAAGTTTTCTTATGATTACAAGTCTCGAAGATGTCTCTTCTTGCCTTTGAGTTCTCTCTCATTCTCTCTCTCTCTCTCTCTCTCTCTCTCTCTCTCTCTCTCTCTCTATGTTTTTAAAGTGTAGAATCAGTAAAGTGATGAATGAATGAGATGAGGTAACCGATTGTTATTATAGTGAATTAATCCTCCCACTCCCACTAACTCATTTCTAAATGAGCGGCACAAAATCATGGAGTGGAAAGTGGTGTGTCATGGTCATATGAATAGGGAAGAAGTTGTATCTCCTACTTTCTAGTAATGAATGAAAATGAACGTGTGATTCCTAAGTAAGTAGCATAAAACTAGAAACAATTGTAATAAAACTAAATTAGTAACTTAATAAATGTCACCCATTTTCCTACCCTAATATAATAAAGTAAATATTCATATAGTTTGCTAAAATAATATAAAATAAAATAAGACATCAACTGAGGATTTGACCATAAAATGAATAAAAAAAATCAAAAATATTTTTTCTTAAGAGATAAATAATATCATTACTTAATAAATCATACCGATAATATATTTTTACGTCGAATTGTCATAAAATACTTTAGCATAAAAATAAAAATAAGATAAAATATTAGGATCTTACATTACAAACCAATGAACTGTATGTAGAGTGATTAGGATCCAAAAATATTTCAAGCAATGAATCATCGGAGAAAACCCCAAGGACATCATACTCCATAAATGAAGGATCTTGGCCTTTCAATCTCTTAGTAACTTTGAAAAGCAATGGATCACCAAATAAATCATCAAGCTCAATGGGTTATAGACTGGAACCTTCACACTGCACATCAATAACACAAACTGAACAAAAGAAAGGGGTATAACAACACACCGTTGTATACCATGACTAATTACTATAAGGCATTGTATATTATAAATCATTACCAATGACATCAACGTCTTGCAAGTATCACGTGCAATGGCCCTAACAACATCATCGCAAAGAAGAAACGTTGTCTCACTCTCAAGGGTACCAACATTGACCTTAAGCCTAAACTTGAAGTGAATATTCACACTCCACACAATTAAAAATGATTCGGCAATAAGGATCACGTGGAACACACATCATAGAATAGCAAATCACAATGGCAATTCCCTCCTCACGTGAAGAGCAAAACTCAGAAAAACATGTCACCCTTTTGTCCCCAACAAAATCAGAAAAGTTAGCCATGAGGAAGGAATGGAGAGGTGAGAAAGAAAGGCATTAACCTACCAACATATAAATAGAGATATATGGCAAGTGAAGAGGGAAAACCCACAATTCAAAAATTCTCACTTTAGGAAAGACATACTAATTTATTATAAAAATAACCGCAGTTAATATTATTTTACTTTTAACTACACCAACACATGGCCAATGTAACACCCTATTTCTATTAAAGCGATAAAACAAGCGAATATAACAAATATTCAAGAAATAGACGCTACGTCTCAAAATAAAACCAACTAACATCATGCATATATATAATATTTCTACGGTCAAAGCGGAATACAATTCATAAACTTCAATATATACATGTCATGGTGTTTACGTTGGATTTTCGTAAACAACCGCTGGTTTACAAATGGTAACTTGCAAGATCAACCAGTAAATCTTAGGACATATTGTGTTTGTTCTTGTTGTTAGAAATTCTGCGTTTTTGATGTCAAAAATATAAGAAATATGATAAAAACAATCGAATTCAATCCACTTGAACTCAATCGAACTTAATAAAATAAAGTGCAAGAACACTTAAAGAACAAAGGGTAAATTGCATTGATTAAACAAAGGTTGGTACACAGATTCATACATTGCAACTTGTGACTCGTTTCTCGCTTCCATACGGATACTTTGAGTATAAGTTAGTATGACGGAATTGTGACCCGTTTTTCCTATGAAAAACTACTATTTATACTAAGTCTAGAAATAACTACACTTCTTTGAAATTCAAACTACAACTGCCACAAGTCGACAGTTTTCCTTATTTGAAAACAAACTTAAAATAAAAACTGACTTAAAGAATAACTGTTGATAACCACCTTCGAAAACTGCTTTATCGAAGTCTTCTAGCATCTTCGAACCCATATTTGCTTTCAACACAACACTCTGTTCGAATCTTCTTTAAATCTAGGTCAACTATACTTTGACCACATTTATTACAGCTAGTAAAATATATTGGCTAACAAATTGCCCCCCAGAAACGCCATTTTCGATTTCACCGAAGGAGAAAAAGACGTTTTTGAAAAAAAAAAAAAAAACTAACATTCTCCATCGAAATGAATGATGTCAGTATTTAATTCAAAACTAATTCAAATTTCCTTTAAATACTGACCCCACAATCTTAGTTAGTGGGCCACGTTCTCTATCATTGGAAAAGACAACACTTTAATGGTAAAACTGTTAAAATAAGATCTTGACATGTGTCATGATCAAAGGTCCATATAGAAGCAAACTCACCTTTACTCTTTTCACTTTTCACCATTTCATTTTCACTTTCACTGTTCCTCTTCTCCGCCAAAAAAGTTCTCTCGAAAAAAACTTTGAACTTTCTGCAACTCCTATCTTTAAACACGAACTATTCATCAAATTCTCACAAAAACACTTAAACAATGACGAACGCAGCAGGAACCTCTCATGTGTATCGCGAAGAACCCATTGATTTTACTAAAGAAATCGCTAATGCTGCTCCTGCTTTTATGAACGAACCAGAGATCAATGAAGCTGAAAAAGCTATCTGGAAAACCCAGGTAATCATCCCTTGTACTGATACTCCATATGCATTTTTAGGCCCCATTTCTCTAGAACCTGAAACTCCAGAGATTAACTCTCTTTTCCCATGCATTGAAACTCAACCTCCTTTAATTTTCACAAAAGGTCCTTTTGACCTAAGTTTTGTAAAATCCAAAATTAGGACTGAACCGAAAACTTATCCAGAATACATTGCTTGGTTAGACAAAGTTCAAAAACAAAAGGGCCAATTTTGGAAAGAGAAAGGGATTTTTGATCTCATCCAAATATCTCGATATGGTCCAAAATACCATAATGAATTGATATTTGCTACTTTACATTTTTGGAACCCATCGAACAACAGCCTTCACTTGAAATGTGGAATGCTCACTCCTACCCTTTTAGATGTGGCTGGCCTTACTAGCTTAAAACCAACTGGATACACCTTTAATCCAGATGTTACCACTTCTCAATACTCAGTAAATTTCGATAGCCCTGCCTATGGTTTATTTATAGCTAACAACCATGATACCGAATGTGCTGAAGTATCTGCAGATGAACATGTAGCTTTTTTGACCTACTGGTTATCTATGCATGTTTTTTGCTCAAGGTCAGTACAAGTCCCTAAGAAATTCATGTGTCTAGCTAGTCAGTTGCATGAAGGAACAGATATCTGTTTAAGCAAACTGATTCTAGGTTCTTTATATGAAACCCTTAACCAAACAACTAATAATCTTAGAGATTATCCCCAAACTGGTGGAAATTTAGTTGTATCAGGACCCATATGGTTGTTTCAACTATGGCTTTTAGCCACTTTTGGATCAAAACTTGCTTCGATCCTACCTTCCTCTTACACATCAGCATACTCAGACAAGACCACTGAAGGTATAGGCTTAGCTATGTTTCACCCCGATGGGAACAAGTCTTCACAACAACTTTTTGAAAATGCTTATACAACCCTGCTTGATTGTTCCATTTTCACCCCTATGATGGCACCATTTACCACTAGGAAATATGGACCTAACTGGTTCAAAGAGGACTTTCCTACTACTTCGAAAAAAGCCAATAAAACAGAAATCAATGCTATATGGGAAGCTTATTTGACCCCTACCTATCTATCTAGCAGACTTACACCTGGTAGCCCTTATGGAGTATATGGTTATCAACCTAACCATGTAGCTAGACAGTTTGGTATGGTTCAATCAAAATCCAGCTCCTTGTTCAAAAGTATAAGTGAATGGAAAATTCCTCTGATCGAACCTGTGTGGAAATCCATAATTCAAGCCAAGAGAACAACTGTGTTCGAGCCTACATATTTCTCAACATCATTTGCATGCTCTGAAGCATTCTTTCGATGGTGGCGAAATTATTACATACGCCAATCCAATCGAGGGAATCCCGATGAATTGCTGCCTCAACTGACCAGTACTTTTCACACTTTGCAGAACAAAGACAAGAAGACTAGAGGTACGCACATTAAAGAAATTCAGCAATTTCAAAGATATTATCAAACAACATATGACCCTTTACATCCAAAGAGGACAATATATTATGCTGCTCAAACTCTGAGAGATAAAGTTCGAGAGAAAATTTCAGAAACAATTTTTCCCCCTGGAACACCCAATAAATATCTTTATGTTTTAGAAAAGAAAATGAGACTAGCAAGACTTCCATCTTGTAATCTTGCTTTGGCCTTCAGGCCACCATACCCAAAATGGTTACTTTATAATTTCAAATTCCCACAAAATAATTTAGTAACCTATGCTAAATGCAATTTATACCAATATAATGGTGAACTTGGCTATGAATTATCCCAAGTTCGAATCGAAACTCCCAGTATCATGGGTATGATTTTTTCTTTCGCTAAAACACATTAATACTATTGTTAAAAGAAATAGTACTTATCTGTATAATCACATATTTCAGCTTTGCCTTTAACTCCAGGAGAAGCAAAGCTCGATGATGCCAGCACCCAGAACACTTCGAAAAGCAAGTCTGACAAGAAGAAAAAGAAAGCTTCCCAAACTAAAGAAGTTGAATCGAAGAAATCTGAGGCTGCATCGAAGGAACCTCCTAAATCAAAGGAACCCAAAGTGAAAACAACTTCATCAAAAGAACATTCTAGATCGAAGAGCAAGAAAGAACGAGCAACTGTCGATCTCTCTGATGATGATAGTGAGGTGGAGATAACTAAAGAACAGATCGAAGCTTCCAAAGTAACACTTCCCAAAGTCCATACTGAAGGAAGAAGGAAAAGAAAACAAGAACAAATATCACTTGTCCAAGAAAAGGAAGTCGAAGTGGAAGCTTCTGAAAGTTCTCCCCCCATCTCACCATCTAAACCATTCAAACGTCGTCGAAAGACTTCTCATTCTAGTGCTCATTCACATGTTGGTGATAATGTTTCGAAGGTATTTTATCGAAACCATATTTTATACGAAATGTCTCTAAATGTCTTGTTTTTTAAACATCTATCTTATTCTTTTTAGGGTATCGAACAAGAACAAACTAATCCATCACAACATGGGCAAGTTCTTCCTTCTTCGAAGACCACTTCACCAATTGCTGAAGACAAAGAGGATGAGCATGATGATGCTAGCAGTCCAGAAGGTCTTAAAGTGGATCCTCCTCAACAACAACAGGCAGAAACACCCACTGATGACTTGGTAAATGATGAATCACTTAACAATGACCAATCTCATTCTGCACCCACCCTTGGAGATAATGTATCGAACTTTGCTACTGAAGATACAAACATAACTACTCAACAAGATGCTCCTGGTGATGCAGAGATGATTGCTCAACAAGATGCCCCTATGATCGATCTGGAAGAAATCGATCGATTGGCCAAAGATGATCCTTTCAATGCCTTTGCCTTGATAGCTAAGAGTAATACTCTTTTCTCAACTAGCACTGGCCAAACTTCTGATTCATCCAAGGGAAATCCTTCTGAGACTTCAAAGAACAACCTGCTAGCAGAATTTCAAAAGAAGATCATCGAAGCCAACTTGCTAGAGTTGATTGAAAAAGATGCTGGAGCTCTTGCTGAAATCAAGAGTTTATTTGAAAAACTTGGTGCTCTCCCAACTGGTTGGAAGTTTCGAAACCTGTTTAATTATCTTGAACCAATGTTGGAGAGTGCTAATCAAAATTTCCAGAAGAGGAAAACTGGTCAAGCTCAAATGGCAGAGAAGAAAGCGTATCATGATCAAATTGTGATCGAACTGTCATCCTTCCAAGAGAAATTTAGAATTCTTCAACAAGAAAGAAACAATGCGAAACAGCAAGTGGTTGACATCGATGCCAAGATCAAAGAACTGGAAGCTCAGAAAGCTGAAATTTTGGCTAAGGATGAAGCCAGAAATCGAGAAGCCAATGAAGCTGTTAACAAATTCAAGCTCTCCAAGGAACTAGAGTCTACCATTGCTCAACTTGCAAATGACAACCATGCTCTCGATACCCAATTGGCTGAATACAAAAGCCAAATTGAGAAACTCATCTCATCATTTGAGATTTAGTTCTGTTTCCATTTTATTCTCTAAGACTTTTATTTTATTTCAGCCTTATCGAATATCTTGGTCTATAATGTTTTTATAACAATTTGTGGACCATTTTCTATTTCGAACGACAATTTCTTTTCAATCATCGAAATTCCTTTCTTATTTTCTTGTATCGAATTTAAATTTTATTTAAATCCAAATAAGATTGGAACAATTTCCAAGACATTTTAATGATGAGGAAACAAAAAAGTAACTTTTTGTTTAACCCAACAAGTTAAACTTGCCTAGGAAGTTGAAAAGAAATAAAACAAATAAATGACCTTTTAACACAAATTAATCCTTTTTAAAATAAAACCTTTAAAACTTCCCTCAGATTACGAAGTTAAGTAACCATTGGCCATCGGAATAACTGTTCCCACGTGTCATCATCTTCAAAGCAAGAAGAACCGTTTGATTGAGCCACTTCTTTCAACTTCCCTCCATTATAAATATGATTTTCCCTTTTATAAAAATCACTCTTTTCTTTGTTTCGTCTTCGTCTGAAAAATCTTTCTTACTCAAAGCTTTTCTTTCTTAAATCATCTTGACCACCATTGATAATCTGAGTGATGATCTTTTAGTCAAGATTGCTGCAAAGATTGCTGCTCAAAGCAGGAAAGATCTTTTCGCCTTTCGCCATACCAATAGCAGGCATTGGCGCGTCAGTGAAGATTCTGAAATTTCTAGGGCTTTTGGAAATGATGTCCTCTACTTCCTCTACGACCCCAATGAATGGTACAACAATGCTATGGTGGCTCATTCTAAGTTTGCTTTTAAACTTAGACTCTGGAATCATGGCAACGCCATGTTCTGTATTCTTCGAAGCACTCAACACATGTTGGATGCTAATCCAAACATTGAAGAAATGAAACGCCTCCTTACTACTGCTATCAATGCCACTGGCTCTCTGAGTGCAAGGTACTACCTTCTTCTCATCAATGCGCTCTCCATGCCTATGCCAGAAAACATCCTCGAAGACTTCAAAGATCTTGCATGGACACATCGATTGGCAGAATTTCGAAGCGACATTTTGGGAGGAACTTCAACTTATCGATTTCGCTGTCCTTGGTGGAATAGGCCCATGCCTATTTGGCTTACTAGGCGTCGTTTTTGCAACAACTACCACAACTGTGCAGGAGATGGGAGAATTGGAGGCTGGTATTCACTTCTACCTGGGCCAGATCATGACTACTACTTGGTCAATGCTTGCTTCAGGTGTCGTCTCGATACAGAAATTCGCTGGTTTCTCGATCGTTTTGGGATCGTAACTGAATGGTGAAAACCATTTCTAAATGCTTTCTAGACTTTAAGTACTTTGTGTTTTCTTTTGTAATGGTTTTTCCATTTTAAGCATTTCAATGTAACCTGCCCATCAGTTGGCATTTTTAAATTAATGCCAAGTTTTTATTTCGAATCAAATTACTCTTGTGTAATTTTAATTTCTTGTAACATCGGTTTATATTTTTTCAAATATTTACCGTTTATGCGTAGAATTCTCTGATCTTCTTGTAGTTCCTCGATCTCATACGCATTATTCGAAAAAACTCTTAGAATTTTCCATGGTCCTTCCCAACTAGGAGACCATTTTCCTAAACATCGATCCTTTTTATCCATAGGCAAAATAACTTTCCAAACTAAGTCTCCTTGCAGGAATGATTTCGATTTAACTCTTTTGTTATAGGCTTTTGCTATTCTTTCTTTTTGCTTTGTAAGCACTTCTAAAGCCATCAATCTTTCTTCATCAATATCTACTAATTCATCCAACATCATATCCAAATATTGATTTGTTGGAATTTCGATTTGTCTTTGAATTCGAGTAGATTGAAGTAAGATTTCTGTTGGCAATACAACATCATGGCCATATGTTAATCGAAAAGGAGTAGTATTTATAGATTCTTTAGGAGAAGTTCGAACTGCCCATAAAGCTTCATAAAGAAACTCATGCCATTCTTTGGGTTTTTTCTTTTGGCTAGCTTTTCTTTTGATTATAGTAATCAAATTCTTATTTGCTGCTTCTACCTGACCATTTGCCTGAGCATAATATGGTGTTGAAGTCAACAATTTATATCCCATTTCTTCAGCAAATTTTACCATCTTTCGACCAGTGAATACAGATCCTTGATCTGTAGTAATAGTTTCTGGTATGCCAAATCTATAAACAATAAATTTTTGAATGAAGTTTATAACTTCATCTTGAGTAACATCTTTTAGTGGAACAGCTTCTATCCATTTAGTGAAATAATCTATTCCAACCAAAATATATTTGTAGCCTTTGGATGACTTAGGTTTGATTTTCCCAATTACATCTAAGGCCCATCCTCTGAATGGCCAAGGTTTTACTATTGAATGTAATTCACTAGCTGGTACTTTTTGAATTCCAGCATGTTCTTGACATTCTTTACAACCTTTAGCAAAGTTTATGCAATCTTTTAATATGGTTGGCCAATAAACACCTTGTCGAAACAAAAGCCATTTTATTTTATGGCCTGCTTGATGTGTACCACAAGCACCACTATGAGTATTCGATACAGCCAAATATGCTTCTGCTTCACTAAGGCATTTAAGTAAAACTCCTTCTGGAGTCTTTTTAAATAATTCATTGCCTATTATCACATAACTCAAGGCTCTATATTTGACTTTTCTACAAGTTGTGCCATCTGGATTTTCCAAAAAATTGACTATGGGTTTTCGCCAATCATCATCATCCAAATTGTTAATGACCAAAATTTCAGAAAATTTTGCACTCTGAAGGTATCCTTGAGATGTTTCCATGCCCCCAAGTTTTGGTCTTAACAATTTGTTAGGCACAATGTCCATCGAATTACGCTTTGTTTTAATTTCAATAACCTCTTGCTCTTGTTCCTTCGAAAGTTTGTACCCAGAAGCCAATTGAGCTAAATCATTAGCTTCTTGATTTTCTGCTCTAGGAACATGTTGAACTTCAATTTGAACAAAATGTTTAAGTAATGCATTAACTATAGTGTAATACATTATCAAAGTTTCTTTGAGGCATTTATATTCTTTTGTTATTTGCTTTATTACTAATTCAGAATCACCTCTAATAATTAAACATTTTGCCCCCAGTCCGAGCAAAATCTCTAAACCATTTATTAAGGCTTCATATTCTGCCTCATTATTCGAACAATATTGGCTAATTCGAAATTTATATTTGGTTACCTCATTTGTTGGTGAAACAATAACTATACCTATTCCAGAACCATTTTTATGACTAGACCCATCGAAATACAATGTCCATGGAAATGTTTCGATGCCCCCAGTCACAGGTTCTTCAATGGAATGATCAGCAATAAAATCAGCCACTATTTGGCCTTTCACAGTTTTCAAAGATTGATAAGTTAAAGAATATTCTGTGAGTGCCAAAGCCCATTTACCAACTCTACTATGCAGAATAGGTTTAGATAACATGTGCTTAATAATATCGAAATGGGAATAAACATAAACATCAAAAGGCTTTATATAATGTTTAAGTTTCATACATGAGAAATATAAACAAAGACATAGTTTCTCACTAGGATGATATCTTGTTTCAACATCACTTAAAACTCTACTAAGATAATAAATGGCTCTTTCTATACCATTTTCATCCTCCTGTGCTAACATACTCCCTATAGTTCTTTCAGATGATGCTATATATAACTTCATCTTTTTGTTTTTCAACAAAGGTGAAAGAATAGGAGGATTAGATAAATATGACTTTATGTCTTCAAATGCCTTTTGATGTTCAGGCTCCCATCTAAAAGTTTCCTCTTTCTTTAATCGAAGTAATGACGAGAATGCTTGCGCTCTGCCACTGAGATTAGAGATAAATCTTCTGAGGAAATTTATTTTGCCTAATAAAGACTGCAACTCTTTTTTGGTAGAGGGTGCTTTAGCCTCCATTATAGCTTTAGTCTTATTTTGATTGATTTCGATGCCCTTTTTATGGACAACAAATCCTAAAAAATCACCTGCACAAACACCAAACGCACATTTTAATGGATTCATTTTTAATCCATATTGTCTCATCCTTTCGAATGATAACCGTAAATGTTCTAAGTGTTTGTTTTCAGAAGATGATTTCACAACAATATCATCAATGTAAATTTGCATAAAATCTTCAATAAAATCATGAAACATTGAATTCATTGCTCTTTGATATATAGCACCAGCATTTTTAAGACCAAATGGCATTACTATCCACTCATAACATCCTAATGCCCCTGGGCATCGAAATGCTGTTTTAGAAACATCTTCTTCAGCAATAAATATTTGATTATAACCTGAATAACCATCAAGCATACTCAAATATTCGAAACCTGCTGCAGAATCTACCAACATTTCTGCTACTGGCATAGGATATTCATCTTTGGGAGTAGCGAGATTTAAATCTCTAAAATCAATACAAACTCTTATACTACCATTTTTCTTTTTAACAGGAACTACATTAGCTAACCAATCAACATACCTTGCAGGCCTGATGAAGCCACATTTGAGGAGTCTTTCGATTTCTTCTTTTATTTTTGGTAGAATCTCTGGTGCAAACCTTCTTGGAATTTGCTTCACTGGTTTCTTGTCTGTCCTGATTGGCAATTGCAACTCTACTACCTTTCTACTCAAACCAGGCATCTCATGATAATCCCAAGCAAAGCAATCCTTGTAATTTTTCAAAAGCGCCACAATTCGATCTTTGAAGCTCTTAGGAATCTTTGAACTTATGTATGTTGGTCTTTTTACAGAACCATCTCCTATATCCACTTCTTCAAGAGGATCTTGGGCCTTCATTTTTATTGTAGATCCCATTGGATCTTCTTCAAAACCCAAAGGTTCATCATCATAAATACAATCTAATTTTTTATCATCAATGAGGTCATCAGAATTATTTTCCACTGAAGCATCGAAGACCTCTTCTTCTTTGGCTGTTTCAGCCAAATCGAAGTTTTTCTCGGCTACATAAGCCGTAATCTTTTCCCATATGCTGGGCTCAACCATTGATCACTTATTGATATCCCACCTAGTTGGTGAGATTCCATTTGCTGAACATCCTTGGTCATCAGTGACCCTCTTGTACGAAGTACTTCTTGTCTTCAGCAAATCTTTTTCCTTTACAGGTATCTTCTCATGGCAATCTTCGTTGTTCACCACTACGAAGTCATCGTCGAATGCAGTTTTCCAACGAAAACCCCATTCTGGTGCAAGTTTTACAAAGAATTTTTCTTCTTTAGTCATAGAACTTGATGCATCATTTTCCATGAATGGTGCAATAAATTGAAGCTGTTTGTCAAAGTTCTTTTTGTTGATATCTTGATTATCAACTTCAGCTTTAAAATAATAACTCTGATCAGCCTCAATATTCTCTACCAAACCATCTTTCCTCCAAATCACAATCCTTTGATGCATTGTAGAAGGAACTGCACCTACAGCATGGATCCATTCCCTTCCTAATAATGCATTGAAATTGGCTTTAGAAGGAACTACCAAAAACACAGTTGCTCTGGTTATGCTTCCTACTACCAATTCTAGTTCGATAGCACCAAGAGATTGTCCAGTAGATCCCTCATAATTAGTGAGCACTACATTATGTGGTTTCAAATCACATTCAGAAATACCAAGTTTCCTTAGAAAAGATTGTGGTAAGAGATTAACAGTAGCACCACCATCTACCAACACTTTGTTAATTCCAACACCATTTAATTTAGCTTGAATAAACAAAGGCTTTAAATGAAGCTTCATGCTATCATCAGGTTTCTCGAACACTGCATGTTGATCTTCGATGCAGCCATTATTCATAACATAATAACATAGAGGTCTATGACGAGCCATTTCCTCAGTGAAATCACATTCATCATCATGATTGGCCTTCGAAGATACATCATGTGCATATTCAATTGGTAGTACAGAAACCACACATATAATGTCAAGACTTGGTTCAGAATCTGAAAAAGTAGAAGTTAGAATATCATCATCCCCTTTAGGGATGTTTAAAGCAGAAGATAATGGAGGGAAAATTCTTTCAGTAGCTGGTTTTTTAACCATTTCGAAAACTATTGGTTGTTTTCCCTTACTTTTGTCACCATTAGTGACATCTTTTAAAACTCCTTCCTTTTTCTGGCGTTGAAAACGGCGCCATTGAGTTCTAGTCATAGGATTCTTACCTTTATAGTTATTTTTGTAAGCATACTTGTTAGGATTAGAACTCTCTGGTTGGTCTGGAACTTTGACAGCTCTTTTTACCCATTTTGTTGGTGGTGCTGGAGGCGCAGAATGACCAGTTTTCTTGCCTCCAGAGAAAACCCAAGTATCAATAGGAGACTTCGATGAAGGAACGAACGTCTTCTTATGGTTCTTCATTTGATACTTCTCTGAAGTTTTCATCTTGTAAGGAACACCTCTTTTGTTAAAGCCAAACTTAGAACGGTTCTCGAACCACCCTCCTTTACGTTTTGTTTGAGGTTGATATCCTTCAACTGATTTCGCAGCTTCTTTATCGAACACTGCACTACATCGAGGACAAAGCATAGCATGGGTGTTAGATATTTTACATCGGTTTAAAAAATCAACCAAATCTTCTTCAGCCTTTGGATATGCTTTCTCCATTTCCTTGGCCAATTGATCATCAGTAACCACTGGCTCTTCAATTCGATGGTCCTCAGTAACCATTTCTACATCAATATTATCTGAAATTTCCACCATATTGATAGAAATATCAGCAAACATGGACTCTGCCTTTTTCATAGGATCTCCATCCACTTGTTGTTTTGGTTTTTCTCCGAATTTTAGCCTCCCTTCATCAAGAGCTTTTTGTACAGAATCCCTGAAACGAGTACATCGAGATAGGTTATGACCTAAAAAACCATGGAATTTACAAAATCCTCTTTTCTTCCTTTGTTCCAAAGGAGGTAACTTCATATTAGGTGGCACCAATATTATGCCATCATTAACTAATAGATCAAAAATTTCTTCACTTTTAGTAATATCAAAAGTATAAGTTTTAGAAGGATATTTGTCACTCTTGGGATCTTCAGGATTTTTTCCATTGGATGGCCTCAACATTTTACAAGCATATGGAGGTCCGTCTTTTAATTCTGCCAGGTTTATATCATTGTCTTCAACGATATCTAAACCCCAATCGAATTCGGTTTCACTATCTCCTGTTTCTATATAGGCAATTTTTTCTTTTTTAGAAAATTTGTTATGAGTTCTAGTTTTTTCAGCTTTAAGTCTTTCAACTTGTCGAACTCTGTCTGCCAATTGGGCCATGTCTCTTAAGTACTGGGTATCTAATTTCTTTCGAACAGAATAATCGAGGCCACCAGCAGCCATTTCGACTAATTCATATTCTGGAACAGAAGTAAAACATCTAGCCTTAAGGAGACGAAACCTATTGAGATAATCATCTATTGACTCATGACTTTTACGTCGAACACTGGCCAATTCTTTCAAACTAATCTTAGATTGACCCATGTAAAATTGTTCATGAAAAGCTTTTTCTAATTGGTTCCAACTATAAATTGAATGAGGAGGTAAAGTTGTAAACCAAGTAAAAGCATTTTTTGTCAAAGAACTTGGGAAATATTTCATTCTCAAATTTTCATTTTCTGCAATATTTCCTGCTTCCATGAGAAACCTAGCAATGTGTTCGACAGTAGATTCATCAGTTTCTCCAGCAAATTTGGTAAACTTTGGAATTTTCCAATTTCTAGGCAATTCAGCATCTAAAACATATTCAGACAAAGGAGACACAAAATTTGGTCGACGTAAACCCATATTAAAACCACTTTGGGCTAACAAGGCCTCGACAATACCCGCTATATTATTCTGACCATCGAAATTGTTCCGACGGGCTTGTAAAACCACTTGATCGGCATCCTGGTTTCTATTAACCAAAATGGGTTGCCTTTCAGGTTCTGCCTGAACTTGTGGTCGTACTACTTGTGGTTGGACAATATTTTCATGATTTCGAACCATTGGTTCATCAGCAATTATTTCAATTGCCCTCACATTTCGATTTTGAGGCAATTGGGTATTTTGGATTGGTGGAGCGCCAAAGAAATTGGCAATTCTTTCCATTTGATCAGACAACCGTTGATAACTAGTGTTGGTGTCTCGAATTAAAGGATTTATGACAGTACCAATTTGTTGGGTCATCATATTAATCATATCATGATTAGTTTCTTCCATAGTTTGCCTAATAGCAGCCATAGAAGCGTTGGTTAAATTTTGTTGGGGACTTCTATATGTTGTAGATACCCCAGGACCAAAAAGTTGTGGTAATGAAACATTTAAATTTTCTGAAAACATATTACCACTAGTTTGTAAGCCTTGCATTAATGATGATGGCATACCATATGGCATTGATCTATGATCCCAAACTCCTTGAATAGAAGTATTATTTGGATAATCATGTGAAGTTTGGGTAACCATCGAAGGCATGGCTTGAGAAATTACTGTGGCCATCGAAGGCATGGCCTGAGACGATGTTTGAATGACTGTATTACTAATTGGAATAGCCTGGGATGTTCTAACATTCCCTGGGGATGAAACATCATCTTCAACCGTCACTTGATCCACATCTTCATTTGAAGATGTTGGATTTGTTTTCTTTTGGTTGTTAGCGCGTGTCATATTAAGAAGCAATTTCTTGTTTCTTAATTGCATACACAACAAAACAAACCAGAATTAAAAGAAACTCTAACAAAAACTATAAACAAAAACACAAACGGTCCCACTGGGCGTGCCAATTTGTTTACGTTGGATTTTCGTAAACAACCGCTGGTTTACAAATGGTAACTTGCAAGATCAACCAGTAAATCTTAGGACATATTGTGTTTGTTCTTGTTGTTAGAAATTCTGCGTTTTTGATGTCAAAAATATAAGAAATATGATAAAAACAATCGAATTCAATCCACTTGAACTCAATCGAACTTAATAAAATAAAGTGCAAGAACACTTAAAGAACAAAGGGTAAATTGCATTGATTAAACAAAGGTTGGTACACAGATTCATACATTGCAACTTGTGACTCGTTTCTCGCTTCCATACGGATACTTTGAGTATAAGTTTGTATGACGGAATTGTGACCCGTTTTTCCTATGAAAAACTACTATTTATACTAAGTCTAGAAATAACTACACTTCTTTGAAATTCAAACTACAACTGCCACAAGTCGACAGTTTTCCTTATTTGAAAACAAACTTAAAATAAAAACTGACTTAAAGAATAACTGTTGATAACCACCTTCGAAAACTGCTTTATCGAAGTCTTCTAGCATCTTCGAACCCATATTTGCTTTCAACACAACACTCTGTTCGAATCTTCTTTAAATCTAGGTCAACTATACTTTGACCACATTTATTACAGCTAGTAAAATATATTGGCTAACACATGGTCAAATATATCCTTATGTGAAAATACTCCAAGTCCGACAAGTGGACAATAGCAACAACATAGCAACAGAATCCAAAACAACAAATAGACGCTAAGCCTAATCAGAGTCTAGATACTACGACACTGACACGACAACGGAGAAAGCTCCCTTCGACCAAACATCCAACAAGCAAACTCACCAAGCGTCTAATCCTGCACAACGTCTACCCATCCATACAGACAGGTAGGCGGTCGAAACCACTGGGGGTAAGTATTACATTAATCATAATCAAATCATAATAAACAGATATACAATTATAAAAGAGTTCATAGGTATTTGCATGCATGACCAACATCAACATTCAATCATACAAGCAATACAAGTCCACACTTACCACCCATCATTAACAATCACAAAACACAACCATCTGACAATTCAATTTATGCAATGCGCCTAAACTCGACACATATATGCATGTGGTACCAAATCAACAACAATAGATGTCAACCGCACATCTAAGTAAGAGTACACCTCCTCTTAGTATGTAAAAGTACACCTCCTTTTACATTTCAACAACTCAACATGGTATGATGCATGGACATATAGCAATGACTCGATAATGCACAACTCCAACATAACAACTACCAAAGACAATGTAGAAGTACACCTCCTTTTACATTTCAACAACTCAACAACATTGCATTATCAAGTAATCATGCCCACACATTCAACAATCACATCTCACATAAGATTCATCAACATACATCAACATCGATTTACAATTCATTTCCATTTACATCACATAAACCAAGTAAAATGGAATAATACAACAATTTATGATAAACATCATTCTCATCCTTCCGCAATCATTCAAATACAATCATTTAGTCATACGTGACCATTTAAAGAAAAGATTCATAAGACTTTAGTTCATCAAGAGTCATTTCTACTAAGTTCGTCTCCAAAAGTCACCATTTAAAAATACTAGAGGTTATGAACCAAAACCAATTCCACAAGCTCAATTGCCTATGCCATGTATTCTCACAAGTCACTTATAGGTGCAGTAGAGGTTACATAAGTATTTCATCGGCCAAAAACGACGAATACAAGAAAACCCAAAGTTCGTCTCACTTTTTCACTTTTCACAAAATTTTCCATTTTCAAAGCAAAACAAGTTCAAACTTGATAGAACCAATCACATCCATTTTTAGAAATCATATAAACAATATACAACTCTAATCCCACTTCAATTTCCGGAGAAAACGAGTTTTTGGAAAAATTGACGTTTGGACCGTTTCGGTAAAAGTTAGACGATTTTCGTAAATTCAAATCCAAACCAACTCAAATCATGTTCCAGTAGGATTAAAGGTGTAAACAGAGGTTAATTATGTCCAAAGAAACATTTTAGAAGTATTGGATTGGTCCCCCAAAGCTCAAAACAAACAAAACAAAAAAACTGTTTCTGGGCAATTTGGCTATTAGCTCAATCTGGGCTATTAGCGAAACAGAAGAAAACTGCTTCTGGGAAATTTCGCTATTAGCTCAATTTGGGCTATTAGCGCAGTTCTTGATAAATTCTGCAGTAGTTACGGGTTCCTCATCATTTTCACCCAAAATCCCATTTTTCAAATCCCCAACTCCCAAACCAAGTTCCAGAAAGTGTTTATGGGTCAAAATAGGTTCAATACACTTAAACAAACATGAATCATGCATTAGAAACAACAAATTGGCTTAGTTCATCAAAATCATGAAATTTTCTCAAAACACCAACATAACCACAATTCTCCTCATGAATCCATAAACAACGATTCCAGTTACACAAATTCGATTCCAACAGTTCAACAATCATCAACAACAACTAATGAACACAAATTCATGCACAATTCAACATCACAACCTCATTTTTCATCAAAATTGCTCAAGAACACAATATACCCACAAATGCACATTTCAACATGCTAATTCACATAATAACATGCAATTATCATACAAATCATGTTTTCAATCATAACAACAACAATCATGCACGAATTCAGAGCAATTAGATTCAATTTATCAATTTCATAAAAATGGGTATAAATGAAAAATGATGAAATTATGATTAAAATATAACCCCCTTACCTCTAACACCAAGAATCTCTAATTCAAGCTTCAATTTAGCTCCTAGATGATGAATCCCCTCTTCTAACTCTAGCCCTTGTTCTTGTTCTTCTCTCTAGCTTCTATCCCTTCTCTTCTCAATGAATGAAATGTGAAATGTTTGTAAAAACCTAATTTCACCAACAACTAGAGTTTATATATGTGCTCTATTCAATTGGGCTTATCTCACAACCTTAATGGACCTAACCCATTTCTATTCTAACCTCCAAAGTGTCACTACTCACTTAACGGTAATTTACAACACTAACGGTCACTTACCGGTAAATAAAACAATTACTATACCCTCTCTAGTAACTTGATAAAATAACATTCTTACTAACACTCAAAATAATAATCCTCAACCAAAATTACAAAATTACCCCTACTCTCAAAATGACCAAAATGCCCCTAAGTCCAAAATGACTAAAATACCCTTCTACACCAAATTCTACAATTCCCAACCAAAAATACACACAGATACAAATAATCACATAAGAGCACATACAACACACATAAATAAATAATAAAATAAATCTAGCGAAAATCGGGCTGTTACAGCCAACACATTAGACAATAGAAACATACATGCTTTAGGGTAATTGTCTGCTAAGTTGAATCTTCAAAACACAAAAAAGACAAACCTGTCAGCAAGGGGCACATTGCTGACATCAAAATACATAAAATATATTGCATGAATGCCAAATATACAAATAAAGGAGTACAATACAAAAACATAAACAACAAAATCAAAAGTCAAAAATATGTCACAAAAAACAAACCAACAATTGTTTACAAAAACACAATCTCAAACTTATTGATCGTATTATCCAAGCAGAGAACAAAAATACCACAAAGATCAATAATCGAACTTGCATAAATAAAAGGAAAAGGTGGAAGCAACGGTTGAGAAGCACCACAAAGATCAATAAACCAAGAGAGGTAAACCAATATTATGTTGGCCATCCTTGCATTACACCAAAGATATTACACCTATACATATGAAATTTTTCATACCATCATAAATGGAGTGTAAATGATGTATAATTGGATTAGCAGGTTAAGGTACCTATTAGGAAGCTCCCCACACCTGTCATTGCCTAAAACATAAATAACAAAAAAAAAATCCATAAATTACAGTTGAGTATACCAATCCAGGCCCTAAACAAACAAAAATTCTTACCCCTTTACTGATGGCCAAAATGCAAAGTGTTACACACCCAATAGGCAACGCATTACCTAAAAAAAGTACAATGACTTTCACTGCAACAAACGCAAATACTACACAACTTATACTCTACAATTGCTTGACTGATATTCTTAAAAAAAAAAAAAAAGAAACTTAAAAGCCCATGCATACAATACACACTATAAAAAAGTGAATAGAAAATAGGATCTCAAAACATATACAAATATGGAAGAATGAGTAAATTTCAACAACATACACAAATAAAGGATTGCACTCATGGTCCCAAGAAATCGGCGATTGCTTGTAAAATTAAATTGATTGCACCAATCAGACTGCATACATCAAATTTAAGGGAAAAAAATACAAACCTATACCAAAAACTAATCAAAAAAATACATAATAGTGAGATAAAATGGGAACTCGATTTCTCCCCAGATATGGTTATGAGACAAAAAGAGTTGATGTAAAATTGATCGTTTCTAACCAAATAATTAGCTCAAATATATTGTTGAATTTCTGGAACAAATAGCACTCGATTGAATTTCAGGAGAAGGGTAACAAACAAAAACTGAAGCGATATATAGGATGGGGTCAGAAGATTCCTAGGATATTGATTGGATCGGGCCAGAGAAAACTACCTATTGGGCCAATCAACATAAATGGATGGGTCCATGTACTGACTTTAAAAAACTAACACAACATATCTTTTCTACTGGAACAACCTTACATTTCATAAAAATATTTTTTTTTCCAAACATTCTTTAGGTTTACGCTATAAAAATCACATACATTAGAACATTAAGCTGGAATTGATGGTTACATCTCACTTATTTAAATCCCAACCAATATTATGTAATTCACTTTCTCGAAACAGATTATAAATCTCCGCCTAAAATCAGAATTACACTAACAAAAAAAAATAGAATGTATCCATAAAATATGTTGAAAATATCATTCTCATTCTTCCTCAACATGAGATACCTTGACAATGATTAAGGGTGGAAGAATTAATCAATTGAGCAAATGAATCCAATTACGACACTAATAAGAGCACAATTTTACAACCTTTTTGTAAATAATATTCTACTCTTAGCGCTAAAGGCTTAGTTGCTGTAAAGAAGGCATTCAAGGTGAAATCAAAAATACCTTGGCATATAAAAACAATGGTATAAATCTCCTCTAGTTACAAACAAAGGAAACCATATATATTCAACAAATAATTGTGGCTAGAGAGTTAATACATCAGATTACTCAACATACCCCAACATTACATTTAATACCAACAACAATTTGAAAATAACAATAACCAAGAAATACATAATAAGAACGACACAAACAACAATGGATAATTCCTTATTCAAACTAACACCAAAGAAACAAAAGCTAAAATACAACATCCTGAGCACATTCACTCCTTGTTGTTTTTCTTAGCACTCTTGCCAACGCGTTTTGAAACAGGGGTAACAGACAAACATCCTTCTTCTGCAGCACACTCAAATTCCATAGCCAAGCTCCTCTTAATGCTCTTCACCAGACGTCTTTTGTGAGGAACGTTGACACCATGGGAGCTCTCCGTATTAATGCATCCAAGATCCTTACCCAAATCAACAGGCTCGGAAACAACATCAGACACAATGACCTTCTGCAAAAAGGAGACGCGCTAAGAAAAATAGTATAATTGTTGTGCAAACCAAAATATACACATCAAATGTAAAAAACAATTGGGAGAGTAAATAACAAAAACAATTTCAAATCAACCTCAACAACAACAGAGGTATCCTCAAACTCCATTGGGTTAGATCTTTGAACATCAGGTGCCATCAGAGAATCTTCTGCAAGAACATCTTGTTGTGTCTCTTCAACAACAGTGGTGTCTTCACCACCTTCACGGTCCTTATCATTAGCAGAACTCAAAACAGTCTGCACATCTATATGGTTAACCTCAACCAAAACAACACAATGTAGCATAATTGTCGGAAACAATAACACATAGAAAATTTACCAAGACATACCTTTTCAGCCAAGGAACCCTCACTCTTTATTATAAATTCAGCAAAGATGGTTGGGTCAAGGCAAATCCTCTTCACCCTAAAGGAACCATCGTACATCACACTGGCAGATCTAGATCTCTCAACCTTAAACAACACCTTCTCACCCTTGAGTAAAGTCATCTCAGGTAAATAAAAACTTGCATTCTCGGTCTGATACAAAAAGAGCAAGAAACTATTGCCAAGAACGAAAAATAACAAAAAAACCACAAACAAAATAAATATATTTCACACATAAACACCTTCGTTGTAGATATCAGATCCCTGTAGGCAACACCAAGGAGCTTTTGCATATCACCATCAAACACTACAAATACTGCATCACCTGATCCATCACCAACACTAAGCTTAACCTTAAACCTACAACACAAGATAAATCATATATCAAAAATATATCACCAAATTTAACACATAATTATAAACAAATAGATGAAATAATGATGACCTAGCAACCATATGGAAAACATGCTTCACACATCCCTTGCAATAGTAAGCTCCAGAATCATGGGTAACACTCCTGTGACACCTACATTCAAGATACCACCAATCCTGCCCCTCAACCAAACCCTCAACAGTTGCAAAGACAACAAAAGTGCCATCCTCCTCCGAAGCGTTCAGCTCAGATATTGTCTTTGGTGGATTCAATTCCAAGAAATCCTCTCAAAATGAAGGTCTGACTCGAGGACCAATTGCAGGCACAGGAGCAGAAGATTCAACTCCATGAATTGCAACACTAAATAACAAATGAAACATATCAAAACTGGAGTGGTAATGGAAACAATCATGATTAAGTACAACATATACAGTCAACTCACCCCTCCTTGAACTTCAAAGCCTCTTCCATTGGAGGATTAACCAAGATTCTTGTGGTGTTCATCACATTTTGGATGGACACCTTTTCTGAAAACAAAAATGCAATCAAACCAATACTCTTGCATTTCATGAACACAGAAAATAGAAATGAACAATACACAATTGAGGAAACCTCGAAATAGCATAATCTTAGCGAACTGAACGACAACAACCGGCAAACCTTCCACAGATTTTCCCATCATCTTCTGCATAGAATCAACATAACTACCAAACAAAGCACACTCAACCTTACCGCTACGCAAATAAATGCAACAAACATCAATAACTAAATATATGTGACTAACAACATCTAAACACATAAAAACTGAAAATACAACTAACCTATCATCAGTTAACTCAAACACGATCATCTTCGTCACCTTGTCATCCCTCACATACTCACGCTCAATAGATAGATATGCCAGTCATCAACCCAATAACATCTTGTTATACCCTAATTTTGGACCTAAAAATACTAACTCAATTCTTCTTTTCTTGCATTTCAAGCTATTTGAACTGTCTCTGATCAATTGCATCTTTCTCTGCATATTATTTCAATATTGCTTGCAAATTTCATATAAAAGGGCATTTTAGTCATTTCCTATGTTAAAATTTCTTTCAATCTTTGAAAAATTGTTTGAGTCTCTTCAATTGGTTTGTATAAGTCCTTGTTTCAATTCTATGTCAAAATCCATTTCAAAATTGCATTTGAAATCATTTTAAGTCAGTTTAGCCCATAGGGGCGTTTTAGTCTTTTCATGTGTTAAAACTCTGTTTAAATTCTAAAAATTGTCTCTAAGTCTTTTAATTTGTTTGTATAAACTCTTGCTTAATTTCCTTGTTAAAAAATCATTTTAGAATTACATTTGAGTCGTTTTAAGTCAATTTAGTCCCCAAGGGCATTTTGGTCATTTCACGCAAAATTTCGGCAGAGAGAGGTTACTTTAAAGTACCTCATTTAAGTAATTGGTTCGTTTTAGTCCGTTTTGTCATTTTTTTTAATCGTTTCACTTTACGTTGTTTTCAAATTACATTTTTTATCAATTTTATTTTAATTACATTTTTAGTCCTTTTTTGTCATTTTTGCATTTTAGTCCGTTTATTTCAGTTAATTGCAGATTGGTCCACAAGAGTTTGTTATAAGTCCAGTGCCACGTGTCATTATTCCATTGGTCCAGTCATCATACACATCATCTATAAAAGCCCAGTCATCAGTCAAAGTCAAAACACTACTCATTTTTTTTACACATCATCACAAACACTTTCATCTTTTCTCTCTCCATCAAAACAAATCAAAATCACAAAAATCTCATGAATATTCAAGAACATTCTTGAACATTCATCACCAAACCACCACTCTAACCACCACAACAAACTTTTCCGGCCACCCTAACTAACCACAACAACCACAAAAATCATCAAATCAACAATATTATCACAAAAGAATCATCCTAAGACCCATATATAGCAATTTTCGGTACTGTTCATCACTATTCACGTCACTGTTCATCACTATTCACCGCCGGAAAAATCATTTTCGGACTCATCTCCCTCCACAAGTGCAAGGCCGATTTCGGCCACCACAAGAAGAGGAGGAGGCGCGCGGCAACCATCCCTCCACAAGTGCAACGCCGATTTTGGCCACCACAAGAAGAGGAGGAGGCGTGCGGCAACCACAAGGGGGGGAAAAAACTCGCGGTCGGAGCTTAACCGGAGAGGGAAGAACGCTTGCGAACCGGATCCGACTTGAGGTAAGGATTTAGAAGCTTTTTACCATCTTTTTTGTCACTTTTTCTTTCAAAATTTCTCAAACTTCAAACTTAGATCTACGCTTCACCGTTGATTTTCTTGAAAAACTAAGTCCGGATTCGTGATTAGAACGAAAAAGGATTGTTAAAAAGCTAAAAAAAATTTGGATCGGGCAAAAAAAAAATTCCGACGCGGTGGTGCCGCCACCTCGCGGTGGTCGGCCATCGCGCCGGACCGGTGGAGGTTGATCGGAGAAGAAGGCTGCATTTGCAGACCTTCTCTCACTAAAAATTTGTAGAGAGAGGAAGAAGAAAGAATTATGAAGGAAATAAACCGGATATGGCTTTTATAGGTGTAAGCGAACCGGTTCGGTTCGCTTGAACCAGACCGGTTCACTTGGTTTTCTTCTTCTTGTTCCTCAACTGTTAGATCTAGCTGGATCAATCCAACGCTCCTCACGCGTTTGGATGATCCAGGATCCATTTACCTTGGGCCTGGACTTTTGTTACTACTTTCTCCTTATTTTCTTGCTGTTTACTACGCTACTTCCTGCTGAATACACCTTTGCATGCCTAAAATCTCTTTGAAAAATTCCAAGAAAATTCCTATAATTTTTCTAGTATATTTTGATCAATTTTGATATATTGCATGTCAAGATTGATCAAGGAATACTAGAAAATTATTTTACCTTGGTTTAATGCTTTTTCTTTTACTTTTTGTTGAAAAATCTTGATGAAAAGCTTGTAAAATTTGGTGAGTTCTTTTTGCATTTGTGTTGATTGATTTAGGTTTATTTCTTGTTAATTTTGTATGATGAAAATTGTTAGAGAAAATACATGGAGAAATTGTTTGAATTTTGTGTCGTTTTGTCCAATTTTGTGAAGTTTTTTTTGCATGTTTTAATGCTAATTGTTTGGTTCATAATAATTGTGGTTTGTTGAATAATTTTGGAGTATTGTTTGGTGATTGATTTGGTGTTTTGGTGCTGGTTTGTGATATATGATAATTGATTCCTTATATGGCAAGTTACTTGATTCTTTAACATGTGAATTAGTGCAAAATAGGCTTAATAAAATGCCATAGTCTTTGACTTGTGTTTCTCATAACTCTCACATTGGGGCTGAACATAAAACCCTTTGAAAAATGTCAAAATGTGAGAGTTATGGGTCTCTTGCTTGCTTTGGAATTTTGGTATTCTATTAAGTGCATTCTTGCCACTTTTTCTTGCCATTTTACTATGTTATTATGCCTTATTTCTTTGCCAATTTTTTCTACCATCCTATGCCTATTATTACTAACCATTTGTTCATTGTTTCATACATCATGAGCATTCCATACTTCATCTCCTCCTTCACTTTATTTCTTGCACTTTAAATTTTACCAAGAGTTAGAATGTAAAAAACTTAGGATTTTTTGTACTTTACCTTCATGCAATTTTAAATTCTTGCAAGACCATAGAATGTAAACTAGGGCATGATGTAAAGGACAATGGACTCTAATGATGTACACCGACACAAGCACCGACACATGCACACACCTCACTTTAGATGTATGGCTAGGATATGCATGTTTAGATGTATGCTTAGGTTTTACACTTAGAGAAAATTCCAATTTTCCAAACAAAAAACTTGAACCATCTCACTCAAATTTTTTTTTTTCAAATAAACTCTTGGAACACATTCCAACTGAATTTTCCTCTTTATTTCTTAATAAAGCATCAATGAAACTAATTCCAACTTTGACTTGTTTTTGCAAATAACTAATTCAACCGCATAATTTCACAATCTTATGCCCTTGAGGCCTCTCTCTCTCATTCTTCAAATTCCAATTTTCAAACTTAAAATCAACCAACAAAAACAAAAACATTTTTTGGAAGAGAACTACGGTGGATTTGATCCCTTAAACGGGTACGTAGGCAAGGAATCAAAATTCCTTCAATTCAAATAAAATAAAAATTCAAACACATTCTTCTCCCTCCAATTCTTCACTTAGAAAGCCCTTAGGTGTAAATATCAATTTTCAAATAGCATTTAAAAATAAAGCGCGCGCGTAGAAAGTAAAGACGGTTCCTATAGGATACTATAGTCGTTATGGGTGCCTAACACCTTCCCGTAGCGAAAACAACTCCCGGACCTCGATTCTCAAGGGTTTTGCTTATTTTTTCCCTTCCCAAGAAAAAATGAGATATCACCGGTTAAAAGGTTCAAACGTAATCAATGTTTGACACCCGAAAACCAAGATAAAACACATCTGCAAAAGAAACAATAACTATGACCTAACATATAACCATAAAAAAGGCCACATCTAACCCACTGCAGCACAACAACAACTCACCAACCAAGTAATCGAAATCATCAGTGCTGGAGCACACATCAACAATCTTGGTCAAAAATAGACCATGTAGCGGAATAAGGGAACTCTCAACCTTGGTCTTCATTTGAAATATCAGCTTGTAAGGATAAGTTGTGGTACGGTAAGCGCCAAACCCTGGAGCAACGGAGAAGTACGACATCTTGTACACCTCCCCTTCCACCAGCTTCTTCTGGAAAACGTACAACAACTGTTTTCTAACAGTGGCATGGATCTTGGCACCCTGTCACAACACCCACAAAAACATTACAATCAGGGAAGATATGAAAGATTAAGCACATCATTACACAACTAAAACCTCAATAAATCAAATTCATTACATACCTTTTGATCAATCAAGACCATCTCCAGCGAATTAGTTTCATCAGGCTTGAGAAACGCAGGAACCTCCCACATCCGAAGGACACGAACCTTGATCCTTCAATTCTCACGACCAGGAGCAATGTCAGCGAAACAATCAATTGATTTCTCCATCAGTGATTCAAACCCCAAAATCAATCGAAGAACACAGCAAACAAACGACTCAATCTTATGTTGATTCAAATCAGAAATTTGACACATGCTCCAAACGAACCACAAACACATCCTTATATAGCCTTCAGAACTAAGGGGTAAAATAGAGATATCAATGCAATGGGGTAGCCTAGCTTCGACATTCTCTCCAATGCATCCACAAGCAGACAAAAATTTTGAATTTCATGTCGGAACATCGACCAATAGCCGCATAGAATCCTAGATATCTCGACATAATACATCCCCACATTCTCCATGTCACATGAAAACGACAAAACTGGAAGAAACCCTTGAACAAAAAAATTGAGACAAACCAGACAAAGGATCGCAGAAAAATTTGAGGGAAGACGCTACCAATAGAAATCGAATTCAACAGTAAAGAGAGAGACTATTCTCTTTTGTAAGATTTATTGATGTCTGTTCCCAAATATAACAGTCCATTACCAATAAAAGTTTGATAAAGATTACCCATCTAAATTAACATTAATCAAAATCATCTATTCCTCTAAGTTGACAAATGCATAATTTTGATTGTTGACAACCCGAATGAGTTACATTTATCCACCTTTTCATAATGGATAACTAAAATTACGAATTTGTAACCCACTTAGGTTGGCCTAGTAGTATTTGCTTGAGACTTGGGGTGTGTTCCTCCTCAAAGTCTCAGGTTCGATTCTCTCCGATGTCAATTTGTGTAGACTAATTTAGCTTCTCCATAATGAAATAAAAAATTAAGAATTTGTCAAATAACAAACGGTTGATGATATTTGTTGGTAAGATGCGTATACGGAAGCAAAGATGGGAGTATCTAAGAAAGAAGCATGGCCACAACCGAAGAAGATTCAAGTAGGGTCCACATACAACAAGTGTCAAGTTAAGCAACACATAAATAACCGTCACTACCAACTTCAAAACCAAATTTCTTACACGGTCATTCAGCTCCAAGATTAATCAAAGTAAAGAAATAAACAATAATGATGAACTTTGATGTTAAAGCAAGAATAAATATTCCACCTAAAGTATCAAAACCAAATTTGGTAGGTTTGTTTCCTCGTAGGTTATGGTTACTACCGACAACAACATGGGCATCACGGAAGAGGAAGGTGTCGTTTGAGGTTGAAGAGAAGAAGGTGAATAAGGTAGTGGTAGTGGAAAAAATTGAATCAGCTGCAAAAAGTGCTTTTAGATTTGGCTTTTCAGCAGCTCTTTCTTTCTGTATTTTCTGTCATACACCAACAGCTCTCTCCCAGTCCCTTACTGTCGCTTTTCCTGTTTCACGCGCACCTGAGGTCAGCTCGTATATCTCTCTCTTATGATAAGAACGAACACTATTTTGCACTGTATGTGGAAGTGGAACAAGTTTTCAAAGTGTAAAAGTCACGCAATAGAAAAGTGTGTTAGAAAAATCACTCCCAGTAATAATTAGTTACCATTGTTTCCTTCAAAAAAAAAAATTAGTTGCCATTGTTGCCATCTAAATTTTGTTGTTAAAAAATCCGAAATTCACCTTTTAAGGTTAACAAGTAAGAGGTGTTGGGGGTTTTTGAATCCGGCCCCTTCATATAGTATGTATTATTTCTATCGACTGAGTTAAACTGACGGGAAAAAAATCAATTTTCTATTAATAGTCATAATAACTTTTAAAAAATGAAAGGGCTTAAGAGTTAAGAGTATTTTTGTTGTAATGTTTTTAAAAAGTTAATCACTTTCTAGAATTTTCATATGTTTGTTTTACCATTTTTTTTAAATTGCTTTTAAATGAGAAGTTGTTTTAAGTTTTTTTTTTAAATAAATAAATTTTTATAGTAGACAAATACAAAATAACTTATTGAATTCTATAATTTGCAACAAACAAAATAATAAAAAAATCTTATGGTGCCTTCCCATAAAGAAAAAAAATCATATGGACACATTAAAATAATGATAAGAAAATGACAAAACCCATGTTGGTATTATTTTAATTGCTTTTTATTGGTTGTATTCATATAGTGTGCCCAAAATAAGTAGTACTCCATTTTGCATTATGATTCAAAGAGTACTACTAAATAAAACTAAGAATTTTGAAGATTAAAGCTATGCACTACTGAGCTTTGAGCAGGGAAATATCCAGTTAAATGTAACTCGATCCGTCCCTGAATACTCGAGTTTGTTAATTTGTTCATAAGCTTAATTAACATGAACCGTGCTTAGTTGAAAAGGGTTTGTTGCTAGGTGAATGCAGTTCAAAGAACTCTTGTTGAAGCATGGGGTTTGATTCGGGAAACATTTGTTGATCCTACATTTAACCATCAAGGTATTTCACATAATTTCTAATCATGTTCTATCTTAAGCTTCAAGTACCAAATCTGCATATAGAATGCATCATACTAACATCTATTGGAATAATAAAACGTATTCTTTAAATGCATCGATGTTTATTACATTGACGGATCAAATAACAAAAGGTACACTTTTTCTTGTAGATTGGGATATGAAGTTGCAGCAAACAATGGTGGAAATGTTTCCTTTGAACTCAGCTGATGCAGCCTACACCAAAATCAGTGGAATGCTTTCTACACTTGGAGATCCTTTCACTAGAATTATTAGTCCGAAGGTCTTATAAATAACATTTCTTTTTCTGAAATCTCACTTACTTTCGTTTCTTGGTCGGTCAACAGAAAAAGTAGTAACTTAAGATAGGATCATAGCTCCAATATATGGTAATGTTATTGCCTATTCTAAAGTGTTGCTGACATGTGAAAAATATTGTTCAAATGATGCCATTCTTAGATCAACAAATCTGTTTTAAGGTCATATTAATTGGTATGCACTGTCAGTGTAAAGATTTTTCACACTGCCAATGAACTATAATCGCCGGATCATCAAATGTATCTTACTTTAATTATAAGGGAAATGTTAAAAGTCATATTTGTGGTTGGTCGTGTTTACATGACAGTGTAAAAACTATTATACTGACATTGTATTCAAATTAAAGTCTTATGTTTAACGGTGATTCGTACTTACAGGAATATCAGGGATTTAGAATCGGAAGTGATGGAAACTTGCAAGGAGTTGGCCTCTTCATAAATGTTGAGCCAAGAACAGGACATTTGGTCAGTTACTTGCAAACAACACTTTCAATAATTTCTCAGCTGTCAAACACGTTCAAATTTTTATGCTTATTGTTATGATGTCAATTCATCATGCAGTTGATTCCTACCTCCTTTTAAAATTAGTTTTTTTTTTTCATTTTTTCTTTTAAAATTCTTGGTAGCAGCTAGAACTCGGTATTGAACCTGTGTTGATTTCTGTTTTAAAATTATGATTGTCTGTCTTTTAAAAAAAAATAAAAATATCTGAAAATCACAGGTTGTTTTGTCATGCATAGAAAACAGTCCAGCTGCTCGTGCCGGTATTCATCAAGGAGATGAATTAGTTGAGATAAATGGTACTGACCAAGTTAGTTTTTCTAAAATATTTAATCTGAAAACAGTAATGTAGAATGATGCTGTAAAAAGTGATTTTCTGTAAAATATTATTAGTTCTTGTGAAAATGAAATAGTAATTTTCTTTTGTTTGAAAATGGATCTGATTGTGCAGGGGAGAGGCTTAATGGCATTGATAGTGAAGGTGCAGCACAGAGGCTTAGAGGGAATGCTGGAACTACTGTTACAGTAAAGGTCCATTATGAAATATCATAGTTTCATTTTTTTATACAAGCTTTTTTTGAACGAACTATTGGGTTATGCTTCAGTCATATTTTCTATGATCGCCTTGGAAACATTGTTTTCTTGCATAGAGTTCAACTTTCAACTTTCAGATTTTTTTCTCTTGGAATTTGGGGTCATTTGTGTTAGCGGCCAACACTCGATGGGATTTAGTCCCACATTGGATAGATAGGATTCTTGAGAAGAGTTTATATAGAGGAGGCACTCCTCACCGTACAAGCCGGTTTTGTAAGGATGAATTAGGCCTCGATATTCGTTACATGGTATCAGAGCCTATCGGATCGGGTCCATCGGTGGGCTTCCTGCATTGTCCATGCTTCAGGTCCATTGGGCAGGGCTGAAGCGTGAGGGGGTGCGTTAGCGGCCAACACTCGGTGGGATTTAGTCGTACTCGGTGGGATTTAGTCGTGGTCCATCGTGGGCTTCCTGCATTGTCCACATTGTCCACGCTTCAGGTCCATTGGGCAGGGCTGAAGCGTGAGGGGGTGCGTTAGCGGCCAACACTCGGTGGGATTCGTACTCGGTGGGATTTAGTCGTGGTCCATCGTGAGCTTCCTGCATTGTCCACGCTTCTAACTTGAGCTTCCTGCATTGTCCACGCTTCTAACTTATTTGTAAACTTATCTTCTCTAGGTCAAAGATTCAAGTACAGACTCTTTTATTCGTGAGGTAAAGTTGAAAATGTCTTCTATTTTAGCTTATGTTCTTATGTACAAAAGCAATCACAATATTCCATTGCTGATCTAATATACTTGAAGGTTAAATTACCAAGGGAGTATATTAAGCTCTCTCCAATATCAAGTGCCATCATTCCTCACAGATCCTCAGAAGGGCAGGTCATAAAAACTGGTTATGTGAAATTGTCAACCTTCTCTCAGGTGAGCAAAATAATCACCTATAGAAAAACCGGATGTCTATATTTTGCTAAACTGGAAAATATTTTAAACCAACTACCATTTTGATATCTAACAACTTCCCTTACAAACTTTATCTTAATATAGGAGTTTTGATTGACTAATTTGAGCTTATCTACTGGCATGTGCATTTGTGTGACTGTATGCTAGAACTTGTGGAAACAGCTTATGACATGTCGATAAGCTGTTTTCAGCTTGTTTTCATAAGCTTTCTAGGATAACTTGTCAAAACATCTTATAGCATAAATGAAAACAGTTCGACCTTATTTTATCTTTTATTCTGGAAATTGTTTAAACATAAACATTTATATGATAAGGTTTGTGCTATTAGCGCTTAACAAAGTTGTCTATCCAAAAGGGTCCATCAACTTATCCTGTACCATATTGGTTATCGACAGAGTGCTGCTGATGACATGCGAAATGCTATTCAGGAAATGAAAAATCAAGGAGCACACTCATACATACTTGATCTACGGAACAATCCTGTAATTTACCATTTTCATGAAAATTTCAGTTTTACCACATCTTTGGATCGGTGTAACATAGAAGTGTTTTCCGTCGTTTTTACCTGAAATTTTGTTGCAGGGTGGTTTGGTAAAAGCAGGCCTTGATGTTGCTCAGATGTGGTTAGATGGAGATGAGACTCTGGTGAATACGATTGATAGAGATGGAAACATGTCACCCATCAATATGGTCAATGGCCATGCTATAACACATGATCCACTTGTAGTAATTGTGAGTACCAACTATAGCTAGTTAATAACATTGATTATGCCTTTTTATTTTGTACCACATGATCCACAAATGATTGGGTCGCTCAAGTGGTTCATGAGCTTCAGTGAATGTTAAATTGATTTGGAGTACCAATGTCTAGACCCTGACTAGAACAATCCTTAGTTAGACTTTACTTACATCCTGACCGAACATGGGATTATTAGGGCTCATTTTCCCTCGAAACAGGTGTAGTAGATACTTATTACCTTTCATATAAATATCCACTTGCATTTCTTTTAGTCATTCTTGTATGTTTCCCTGGACCATGCCTCTTATGTTAGCAAGGTGAATTATCAACAAAACATCTTCATTACCTAAATTTTTTATCATTCATTTGTCTTATATGCTAAGTTTCTAAAATGTACACCTTTCACATCTTGATTTTCTATGAACATTAAGATTATCTTGACTCAAACCGCTAGTTTGATGTTTGGCAATTTTTGTTTCCTCAACAGGTCAACGAGGGAAGTGCAAGTGCCAGCGAGATTTTAGCTGGGGCATTACATGATAACGGACGAGCAATTCTTGTGGGGAACAAAACATTTGGAAAAGGAAAGATTCAGGTACCAGTATTTTTTGTTACATAATGATCATAAAGTGATGTTTTTGTTTTTTAAATCTTGTTATTAAGCAATATTTCCAAAAGGAAAATCATGAAAAATGAGGTAATGTAATGTATATATGAGGTGCATCTATACTCCAAACGAGTCTTCCATAAGAGTGTTTTCTGTTTAAAAGGCGTGTACCAAGCATATTGGCGGTAGGTGTATAGCTCCAACACCACAGATTGAAGGCGTGTTTGGTGTCCGAAACAAACACGTGTCGGTGCTTGACCCGAACATAATACTAATACATGTGGTTATATTGAATTATTCTATTTTCTCAAATTATTACCGGTACCAACATGTGTCTTTGTCGGTGTAGTGTCCAATGTTCTCGTCTTCATGTGTTCCGAGACTTCTTTCATTTCTGTCAATCTCATGGAATGTATCATTCTCGCTGCAGAGTGTCACTCAGCTTCATGATGGATCAGCCCTCTTTGTTACAGTGGCAAAATATGTATCACCAGCCCTTCATGACATAGATCAGGTCGGGATAACGCCAGACGTTCAGTGCACGACAGAAATGCTTTCACCAAAGGAACTATCAACCAAAGATAAGGCCTCAATCTCATCTCTGGAAGCAGATTCATGCATTATGGTAGCAGAACATGAGTTGGATATGAAGGATTCCAAAGGGACTGTTTCTTGAACATTGTACTGTCTTTTTATCTCATTCTCTTTTCAATGTTGAAAGTTGAAAGGAAAGTTAGCCAAGTGCTGCTAATTTATACAATGTTATGTTGTGATTACTTGGTATGTATATATATAAAATAGTGGAACCGATTGTATATATCATTCAATAGAATAATAGAAAATTTACTTCTATGTTGAAGTGTGTATATATATATATATATATATATATATATATATATATATACTTTACTCAGTTTGTCATAATACAATATTTTTGGACAATGTTTAATTTGATTTTACAGAAAAGCAACATTTATTTTTTTATACTGGTCTAACTCATTCTTAAGAAAACAATTTGTAAGGTGAGGGTATCACTATATATAAAATAAATTGGGATGAAGAATTTTCTCAATACACCTTGACATCCATGGCTAATTTTGTTGGTAGCTTGAATGAACTGATACCATATTCGGTTTTCATATAAAATCTAATTCATCCCTAAAAAATTGACTTGTAAGGTGAGGGTTGGTGTCACTTTTTATGATGAGTGGTAGCATGCTTCACTCTAACACTCTTTTTTTAAAAGTCACTATTTTATTGCATGGAAATAGGTTCTACATAAAGTGGTGAAATCCACGTGAAAATGTGGAAATGGGAGACTCTCATAAATTTCACTTAATAAGAGAGTTTTAGTGAAAGAGTGTTAGTGAGTGTTTCTAGCACTACTCCACTTGATACAGAGAAAGACATTCATATGGTAGACTTTGCAGCCACCACCCTACCATGCTAGCTTTCCAATTCCACCACCCTACTATTGACAATAAGGCCAACAAGCCACCATGTTTGACAATATCTATTTTTACTAGATTGTGTTTCCATTGATGTATTAATTATTATTACTATTTCAACTACAATCTGGCCTCTATGATTGCTATAAATAAGGCCACTTCCTTCACGTATCATCATCAATTGAAATATATAAAAACTTGAGTTTCTCATTTGAGAATTAGAGAGTGGATTCTCTCTTGGTTTCTGAGCCACTTTGGCATCAGAGAAAGGTTCCAAATCCGCAGTTTTTTTTTTTTTGACGATAAATCCGCAGTTGAGTTTGAGTGAAAGAATCAACGGAAAGTTTGAGTTTTCTACTTTGCGGCCTTACAGGATTCTCTCTTGGTTTCTGAGCCACCACTCTTCGTAAACTCTTTCCTAGACTTATACCTCGTACTTGGATTTTTCTCATTACAAACATGCAAAGGGCAAGAAGAAAGATACTTATTAAGAATTTAATTAAATGAAACAACAAAAATAATCAATTATAATGAATTCAACAAATACATATATATATATATCAACAGACACCAAATAGGTGAGTACAAATTACAGGCCTAGTACAAATAATAATAAAGCTAGTTTTCAATACAATACCATTTTCAACAAACAACCATAAGCTTATAATTGCAATAAGAAATTTAAATCCATTGTTTTCAAATTCATTTCAACATGAATGCCATAAGAGAAGCCAAAACAGAAGAACACAAGACCACCTTAGAAACAGGCAATGAAAATCCAGCTCCAGCCTCCAACTGACCAGTTGGTGCTATCCCTGAATCCTGTGCCACAATATTGGTGATACAAAACATGACCACAAACATGAATGCCATCAAAATGTTAGCAGTGAAGCTACCAAATGATGTCATTTCCACAGAATATGTTTGTTTTACTCTTTCAAAGGGACTGGAGAGGAATTGTTCAATGATAGAACCAAGACTTGGACTTATTATATATAGGTATGAGGAAAATTTACTCAAGTTTACATCAAAAGGCATCATTTTTAAGTTGGTAAAATGGTGTATTAAACATTAAGATATGTCATTGTTACTATTCCTTTTAAGGATGTTAAAGACCCCACAAGACCAATCAAAGCTAGTTGGTACAAGGTGGCATATCAATCGAAAAATAAGGTGACTGACACTTATAGTATGTACTATGTAGCACCGATACTTTAGATTGAAGGATGTTTCACGTGTCCGACACTGACCATCTGACATGATACATATACACATAATTACATTCAATGACTTTTATTTTCATAAATTATTAATAGTGTTTATATGTCAGTTTCAGTGTTGTGTCTGGTGCCGATATTTTTGTTAAAGCTTCGTAGCGTATTACGGAATACCCTTGAGTTTTTAACAAGGTTGGATCACTTGCACGTTTGGACTACTAAAAAGCTTTTGCTGAAGTTATTGGTTACTTGGAAAGGAAAAAAAAGAAGAGAGAAGAAACGTGAAAGGAATTATTTGTCAGTCTATCTTTTCTAAATTCAGTGCAAATATGGTGGGAACTCTCTTTCAGTACAGCCAAAGCACACCCTTGACATAGCAACGATTCTGATTGGTTTAGAAAGCTTCTAGAAATAGTTTCATTTGGCAATTGAGAATATGATAGATGAACATAAACAATATATAACTATTTACTTTGTTGACTCTTCACTCTTCAGTAATACTAATACATATAGTTAATAAGAGATGTCACAAAAAAGATAGAATTTAAATTGGATTATTTTGAACTCTTTGTCGGAATCAATTGTAAAGCCACTCGACTCTTTTGGGTTGGTTTAGTGGTGTTGATTTTGTGTGTTCCTCTTAAATTCTCAAGTTCGAATCAATTTTGATAGGTTAGTTTATCTTCATAAAAAAATTATAAAGCCACTTAAATTATTATGGTGATAAGTAAATTTAACTGATTACAATTCAACTCGGTGACTGCTTGATCTTTAAGCAGAAGTACAAAATGCTCTACCCCATAGCAGGATATGGATGAATTGGTCAATATATAGTTTGTGAAGCTCTTAATTTGTATTGTAATTTTTCTTAGAAGGAATAGTCGCTATTTTTAGCATTTTAGACTGTTGTTCCCCAATTGGTATAGGAGACTCGTCCACCCCCTGATAGAAAACAAGATGGGGATGAAGAGGCAGAATTTTCCCTGCCTCATTGCATCAATTATGTCCAAAGGAAAATAAATGAATAAGATAAAATACAAAAGAAAACAATTGATGGTTGAACACAAACTTTGTGTTTCCCTCTCAAATCTTATCCAATCATTATATGTTTTTTTTTTTTTGAAAGGTCCAATCATTATATCTAAAAACTACAAAAAACTTGTGCTATCTCCAGATACAACTATAGTAATATTTGCTACTATTTATTTTATATTTCATTTGAACCTCTTCCTCTTCTAACAAGCATCCTTCATTCATCTCTATCAGCTCCTTTGCAAAAATCTCAGGCCAAGACATACCAGCATCATCATCATCATCTTTGTCCACAAAGCTTTCACCATCATCTTCTTTGTCCACAATGCATTCACCATCATCATCATGTTCATTGTCAGGTTGAACAATTGGATTTTGGTCAATATTCTCCTAATAAATGAGAATGCAAGAGCACACAATAAGGGATTGAATGATCTATACAATTAGAATGCAAAATGAGTTGGTCTGATTTACTCTATTGTTATAATTATTATAATATACAATATTACTATTAAATTTATGCTGACATATATATCAAATAACTTAAATATCAATTAATTTTGTCTAAGATGTATAATTTTGTATAAATTATTTTCAATCCCGATTTAAAATAATATATTTTTAATTAAAATTTTATCGGTACGTTGATTTCAAGCACGGGTATCATGAAAATCAAATTCCAGTTCTTTTTCAAGAAATGAAATTGCGAAATCATTTGTGTTCCTGAAACTGTAATTGTGTTCTTGTGGTGTTGAATCATGTTCATGTTTAATCATATTCCTCTGTTGTTGTGTAATCGAAAATTGTGTTCATGTTGAAATCGCAAAATCCAAATCGACTTGTGATGGTGACCCAAAGAAGATGAAGGTGTAAAACGAATTATGATGACAGTGTAAAATGAATTGAGAAAGAGTGTGTGTAAATGTTATAGCAGTTGAGACAAATGAGATGAAGACGGTTTTGGGTTAAGGGTTCACATAAATCCCCAAATTGATTTGCTGCTATGCTTTTCTTTTTTAATTTTCTGCAAGTTAATTGATTTCATTCATTTTGATTTCAGGTTTTGATTTTTTAAATTATACTAAAATATGTAATGACATGTAAATTCGCTTTACACCCACATCATTAAAAAGTGACAACTGATCTAATTTAGTGTTAGAATTTATATTGATAAACCCAAAATGTATGATTTTGAAAACAGGAAACCAAAATTGTAATTAAGTGCAACAAATTTTATAACATTGTGACAATACGTTCGTGAATAACTCTGAAAATAATATGTTGCCACAAAAAATAAGATTGTTACTACTTTTCATGTATAAATAAAATTAGACTTAAGTCAAAATGAGGGCCGAAATTGGTAAAAATCAAATTGAGGGGGGGTGGGGGTGGTAAAAGTACACTTAAGCCAATGATATATATAGTAAACATTTTGCTGCATTCGATGACATGAATATGAATTTTAAGATAAAAAATAAGTTGCAAAAACATGAATTGCAAGTAAGTTTGGAGCAAAAGATGGCTCCAAAGATACATACATAATTAAAAGATTCATGGGAAATTGCTTATTTAGCTTTAATGTGCTTAATCATCTGTAGAAGTCCTTGCACCTCTCCGAGTGAGAATCTTAGGAAAGGTAAAGTCTTCTGTTGAAGTCAGCAGTTTAGGATCATGCTCTTCAGTTTGCTGCATGGTGTGGTGATTAAAATAAAGTGTATCAGAATACGAAGATAACTACTGCAATGCTTATACTCTCTGCATGGTGTGGAAAATTACAATATAATATACATGACATACAGAATTCTTTTAATTTGTTATTCTAAGAGGGACTATGCTCACACACAGCTGAAAACAACAAAGCACTAGAGTGGGAATGGATAATAAAGTTTGAATCTTTTTTCAAATACCAAAAAATTTGGTTATGACTTATGTAACCAATAAAACTCCTCCAATCAACCTCTAAAAATGAATTTTGAATCTAATGAGTAATCTAGTTTGATTAACTTTAAATTTGACGAGTTGGTTAGATAATCTAACAACATTGAGATTGAATCATACAACACACTAAAACTCAAAATATTTATTTGTTTACATTTTACTAATCCCATCACACAAGTTGTCTATAATTAATAATTTTTTTGCCAAAGACATACTTCATATTTGATAATTTTATTTCCAAGACAAGATACAAAAAATTCAGATAACAATTACTGAAATTACCTACAAATAATATATATAAAATAAAGGTAGAATAATGGATTCTTTAAAGGTTTAAATTTATCTTTCATGTCACACAACATAGCAAAATCAATTAATTTAAATTATTTTATAGGACATAAAATTAAATGAAAGATTGATTGTTTACCTTAGGAGCACGGGGGTGCATGTGTTTGTAGTCAATGATGCAGAAACCCATGGTTTCTCCGGTATCAGGATGAACAGGTAAGGTGATCTCATTGATAACACCAGATTCACTGAAGATTGAGTGAATATTTCTTCGAATCTGGTCAACCTGCTCCTTTGGATAAATGGGGAGATTATCCAATTTAAAAGTGTCTTTGTGGTCAGATAACCTACAAGATGATCAATAGTATTAATAATTAAGATCGCTATGTGCGTACATATGTACAACTTGATTTGATACACATACCTGGACAGAGAGATCTCGACATTCGAAGAATATTCATTTTCCATGGCAAGGGCAAAGGGTAATGATGCGGCAGGTAGGAGCGGATGAAGTTTGAGTCTGTATATAGAATTCTGCTCTTTTTACCCAAATGATTTTGTTCATGCCCAAAGTAAAAGACTTTAATGCCCCTACGCATGTTAAGTCACGTTACGTAGGTTAATATGCGTTAGTGTTATTTCTAGAAAAACATCGCGCATGTTAACATGCGTTTGTGTTATTTGTAAAAAAAACTTTGCAATGTTAACATGCGTTAGTGTAATGCAGTGCGTGAGTTAACTCACGTTGGCATTTGCACTGGCGTGAGTTAACTCACGTTCATAGCAGAAACAGAAACTGCATTAAATGCATGCAGTAACAGAACAGACTTTTGAAAAGTCTAGAACGACCCGTAATCACGCCACAGTCATAACTTAACCAAATTACGTCAGTTTAAGTAGTTTATTGGATAATACGACATAATTGATCAAAATTACTTAAAAACATCGTTTTTCTCACAATCACGTAATCACATATAAACGATCCAAACGGTCCAAATTTCATAAATTCGCCGGTAATGACCCGTAATAATTTAAACACACTTAATGACACGTAAACGATCCAAAATAATTCTTTTCATATATTTATATAATATTAGTTACATATTGGCCATAAATATCAAAATTACACAATAGGCCACCAAAAAATATGCCGGGGTGTAATACCACCAAAAAATAGGACGAACACCCGCCGACCCAAAAGTGTCATAACCTATCTAACTAGACTAGTGATAGTGCATAATCTTCATCTTCATCCATGACTTCGTTCTCTTGCTTTGGCCGGAGTGTCCAAAGTAATAGGATTGTGCTCATTTGTTGGTTTCTTTGGCGACTTCGGCTCCTTTGACATGAGCTCATCGAAGGCGGCGTTTCTATCCAAAAACTGAAAAAGCCATTGCTCCGCTTCACCAATCTTGTGAGTCATCCACTCCTTACGAGGAGGTGGTAGAGGACAATTTTCTTTCAACTTCACATGAAGAAAGTGGTCCGGAATCAAGCAAAGGAACATTATGTTGGAATGTGGCTTAAGTGGTGGAGCACTCCGGATTGGAAAATATGTCTCACATGAACTACCCAATTCGGGCAAAATCAATAGAACAATCGCTCTATTGTAGCAACTAGCAATAATGTGACCCATATCCGGAGTGGTCAATCACTTCTCTGGAGGTGCAATACCACTTTTACTTATTGGAGGGTGTAAACCATCCAAGATAAGTTTGTAACGACTCTCGGTAGCATATATTGGCAAGTAGTCACTCTTGTGAGTTTTCAACTCATTAATAAGTGCATGACGAACCAAAACATGATCATCCTCATGAAATCCCATGTGCCTAGCTATGACTCGGAAACCACAATTACCATCCCCTCTAACTTTCACAATGTCTTCAACGTAAGGTCTCATGAGATTTGGAATTTGTGACATGTATGCTATTTGCAAATAAGGTTGTTTCTTTGAAGTAGGAGTTGAAGTTTGTGAGCGGGAGCAAGTGCCAAGACGAGAACCTTTAGTCTTTTGAGACTTACTCTTGGCATGCGAGCATTGACTATCGGGATTTTGAGCATCAATAGTCTCCCACCTAGAGGGGATTCGACCGGTGGACCTCTTTTTCGGTGTAGACTTCACCCTTTTAGGTGCCCCCTTGGTGGCCACTTTTCTCGGAGGTGGCTTCAACATTGTTTCCTCCGGAAATCCTAGTTCACGCAACTTGTATTTGATGAAGAGTTTCATCTTGTAAGGGGCCCTCTTGATACGTTCTTGAATGGCGTCCCATTCCTCCGTAACGGAAAAATTGGCATCAACCTCTTCTCCAATTACACTTAACCTTCGCCAATGAGGGTGTATTTCATCCAAAAGAATAGGCAATTTTTTCTTTCTCTTCTCGGCAAGAATACAAGCACAAGGCAACCCGAACGTTGCCATTTGCACACAACCATGTAACATCCCGATTTTCGCTAGATTTATTTTATTATTTATTTATGTGTGTTATATGTGCTCTTATGTGATTATTTGCCTCTGTGTGTATTTTTGGTCGGGAATTGTAGAATTCGGTGTTAGAAGGGTATTTTAGTCATTTTAGACTCAAGGGTATTTTGGTCATTTTGAGAGTAGGGGTAATTATGTAATTTTTTCTGAGGATTATTTTAGTGCTTAGTGAGAGTTGTTATTTTACTAAGTTACTAGAGAGAGTGTAGTAATTATTTTATTACCGGTAGGTGACCGTTAGTATTACATTTACCGTTAAGTGAGTAGTAATATTTGGGGATTGGAATAGAAATGGGTTAGGCCCATTAAGGTGTTGTGAGTTGAGCCCAATTAGGTGAGACCTATATAAACTCTAGTTGGTAGAGAAAATAGGGTTTTACCAACATTTTCATTAGAGAGAAGAGGTAGAGAGAGAAAGAACAAGAGAAGAAAAGGGTTTGAAGAAGGAAAGCTAGAGAGAGCTAGAGGGAGGTAGAGATTCAAGCTTTTGGGAGCTAAAGTGAAGCCTTAGTTGGTGGTTGTGAAGAATTAAGGTAAGGGGGTTAGTCTTTAATCATAATCACTTAGTTGTAGCTTCTACCCTAATTCTTTACTTAAGTGCTTATTTGAATAATTGATTATTGTGGAATTAATTGGTAAATTCGTGCTTATGTTGTGATGCAATGTTTGGGTATGTAAATTGAATGTTAATTGAGTTATTGATGATGAAATTGCAAGCTTAAATCATGTACATATGTATGCTTTGTGTTTTGCCCAAAAATTGATGATATGATATGTTGTTGATGATGAATTGTGATGAATTCATGATTGGTTGTTGTTGTTGTTGATGTTGTGAGGTGTTGTTGTTGATGTTAGAAACCTTGGGTAATCATAATCTTTGATGTTGTTATGAATTTGTGTTGTTCTTGAGGTTTTCATAAAAAATGGGTTGATAATGAAGAAGTTTGATTTTGATGATGTTGAATGAGTTAAGAAGATTGTTAGAATGGTTAGGATGGTATGATTTTCTATTTTAATCACTTGGTTTTGGAGAGAAATCATTTTGGGAAGAAAATGGGTTTTTGAGTAAAAGTCATTTTAAGAGCTTTTGTAAAATAAGTCATTTTGGAATGAGTTTGATTAAGTTGTTTTAATGTTGAAAATTCAAGTCTTCAAGTGTGGTCTGTATGGTCTAAGTGTTAGGAATGCATTGGCGAAAACGGAATTGAAATCGGATTCGAAAACAAGATTTTATGCACGAAAACGTAAAAATACATTTTGCTGTACTGGTGAGGTGACACGACCGTGTGTCTAGATGACACGACCGTGTCAAAGTCTCCTGTAAGGGGGTGACACGACCGTGTGTCTAGATGACACGACCGTGTCAGACTCTCCTGTAAGGGATGACACGACCGTGTGTCCTGAAGACGCGACCGTGTCAGTTCTGCAGAATCCCAAAACCTTGTTCTTTCGTGTTTTTGTGTAATTTTAAGCATGCCAATGGATTACAAACACCTAACCTTATTCAATCAATTTATAATTAAGCTTCTAAGAGTATCATAGCTTTGGTCTAACTTGGTTTTGTTTTGGAAATGAATTGGTTTTGCAAAATGATACCAAGAGACGAACTTTGTGATTTATATGATTTCGTCGTATTTGGCCGGTGAAACGCCAAGGTATCCTCTACTGCACTCACATGTGACCTAGAGGTATACTTAGTTGAGGCATTGGAACTTGTTTACTTGGTTTTAGTTCAATTGCCCAATTATTTCTAAGGTTGTGATTTTGGGAGACGAACTTGATTGAAAATGATTTTTAGAGCCGATTGCTTCATGAGTCCTTTATGGATAGTTGATATAATTATGTGGTGATGATTAATGGTGTATATATGTGACAACTATATGTTGATTGAATTGTGAATGTTGTTGGTGATTGTATATATGTCAAGTGGTGGTGAATTGTTGTCGACTGCATATATACTAAATGTTGGTGATGATCATTTGATGAATGAATGGTGGTGAACATGTTTATGTTATGTTGTTTGTTGAACATGTTAAATGTTGATTGTTGGTGGTGAATTCATACATGCTAATTTGATGATGATATTGTTGGTGAATGCATGTATGCAAAATGTTGGTGATGTTGAGGTGATTATTGATTGTGTGAACATATGCATTGTGTCGAGTCATATGTTCATGCATTCCTGACTGATGGTGGCGGATTTTATATCCAATTGAGGTGATTTGTAAGAGAGGAGGTGTACTCTTACATACGATGTTTTTGTTGCATCGAAGGTGACGACCTTGAGGTGATCTGGTACCGCATGCATCTAGAAGAGTCTAGAACATTGCATGCATTTGAATAGTTGATGAGTTGTGACATAATTGAATATGTGACTTGGTGAATTTGTGCATTGGTGAAATTTGGTGAATGTTGTGATTGTGTGGATTGGTGTATATGTACATTGGTGGAATTTGTTGATGGTTGTGAATAATTGAACTTTGTTCTAATTGCATGCCTTACTTGTTTGTGCTTATACACTTGATGAATCATTTGATGATAACTATTTTGATATTAATGATGAGGTGCGAATTGTATATGTATATATAAATGATGTGGTGATTCCTTTGATAATGATGTATGCTTGCTTATAACTTTGACATGATGGATTGTACTTGTAGAACTAAGCATGCTAGATGAGTAACGAGGTGAGTAATGTTTCATTGATTAATGTTGATAAATGATTTGCTTTTGTTGATGACTTGATTAAATATGTCTGTTATGCTATGATAATAATGTGATAGCTTGAAGTGCAAGTGATGGGGGATAATGATCATATGATGCTAGTATTCTAGGAGGGATGGTTATGTATATGTGATATGTATGAATCCTTGAATGCTATGTTTGTATGTGTCGATTATGATTAATGTAATGCTTACCCCCAGTGGTTTCGACCGCCTACCTGTCTGTATGGATGGGTAGACGTTGTGCAGGATTAGTCGCTTGGTGAGTTGCTTGGTGGATGTTTGGATAGCGGGAGCTTTCTCCGCTGTCGTGTCTTAGAGTCTAGGATAAGCTCTGATTAGGCATCTGTTATGTTGTTTAGACCGTCTGTTGTGGAGATTTCTATTTATGACTTATGTTGTTTATGACATGTAATTCTGGTGATGTATGAATTATATTCCGCTGTGACTGTTGAGGATTTTATATGCATGTCTATTAGTATTTTTGTTGAGACGTAGCGTCTATTTCTTGAATATTTGTTATATTCGCGTGTTTTATCGTTTTAATAGAAATAGGGCGTTACAAGTTGGTATCAGAGCCTGGTTGGTCTTGTCCAGACCAAAACCCGTTGAATTCCCTGTTGTATGCGACATGTACGGGAGTACTGTCGGTACTTGTTGTGTTGTTCCGTTCTTTAAGTGGGTTTGAGCTTAGTGGGGGAGTAGCAGGTTGCTTCAAGTTTGTTAGGTCTGGCAAGTGAGGTATCTTTGGCTGCAGAGGCTCAGTTGGTTGTTGTTGGTGTTAAGGTTTCTGTTGATTTCGAGTTGGATCTTGTGTGTTTTCCGTTGAAGCATATGGACGTGATTTTTGGTATGGATTGGATGTTACCTTTTGGTGTTAACATTAACTGTTTGACCAAGAGTGTAACGTTTTCTAAGCCGGTAGCTGAGGAAAGTGGAAAGTTCTTGACCACGGAACAAGTGAAGAAGTCCTTGGATGGTGAAGCTAGTGTGTTCATGATGTTTGCTTCCTTGAAGGAGAGTAGTGAGAAAGGAGTTGGTGATTTGCCGGTAGTGCAAGAGTTTCCAGAAGTTTTATCGGACGACATTACCGAGTTGCCGCCGGAGAGGGAAGTTGAGTTTGCAATTGATTTGGTACCAGGAACGAGTCCTATCTCGATTGCGCCGTATCGGATGTCTGCATCAGAGTTGGGTGAATTGAAGAAGAAGTTGGAAGAGTTGCTCGAGAAGCAGTTTATCAGGCCGAGTGTTTCTCCGTGGGGTGCTCCAGTGTTGTTGGTTAAGAAGAAAAATGGAAGCATGAGGTTGTGTGTGGATTATCGCCAGTTGAACAAGGTGACAATTAAGAATCGGTATCCGCTTCTGAGGATTGATGATTTGATGGATCAGCTAGTTGGTGCAGAAGTGTTTAGCAAGATTGATTTGAGATCAGGATATCATCATATTAGAGTAAAGGCGGAAGATATATCCAAAACTGCATTCCGAACGAGGTATGGACGCTATGAGTATTCTGTGATGCCATTTGGAGTATCTAATGCGCCAGGTGTTTTCATGGGATATATGACTAGAATATTTCATCCTTTTCTGGACCGTTTGTGGTGGTGTTTATAGATGATATTTTGGTGTATTCGAAGTCAGAAGAAGAGCATGTCGAGCATTTGAGGATTGTATTGGGAGTCTTGAGAGAGAAGAAGTTGTTTGCTAAGTTGTCAAAGTGTGAGTTTTGGTTGCGGGAAGTGAGTTTCATTGGTCATGTGATTTCTAAAGGTGGTATTGTCGTGGATCCGTCGAAGGTTGATGCAGTGTTGCAGTGGGAATCACCTAAGTCTGTTAGAAGCTTTCTTGGGTTGGCAGGTTACTATCGGAGGTTAATTGAAGGATTCTCTAAGTTGGCGTTGCCATTGACGCAGTTGACTCGGAAAGGACAAGCTTATGTTTGGGATGCTAAGTGTGAGAAGAGTTTCCAAGAGTTGAAGAAGAGGTTGACTTCAGCTCCAGTTTTGATTTTGCCGAATCCGAAGGAATCGTTTGTTGTGTATTGTGATGCTTCGAAGATGGGTCTTGGTGGTTGTTTTATCTTGGTTTTCGGGTGTCAAACATTGATTATGTTTGAACCTTTTTAACCGGTGATATCTCATTTTTTTCTTGGGAAGGGAAAAAATAAGCAAACCCTTGAGAATCGAGGTCCGGGAGTTGTTTTCGCTACGGGAAGGTGTTAGGCACCCATAACGACTATAGTATCCTATAGGAACCGTCTTTACTTTCTACACGCGCGCTTTATTTTTAAATGCTATTTTGAAAGTGTTTATTTAAAACTAAGAGTTTTCTAGGTGAAGAATTGGAGGGAGAAGAATGTTTTGTTTTATTTGAATTGAAGGAATTTTGATTCCTTGCCTACGTACCCGTTTAAGGGATCAAATCCACCGTAGTTCTCTTCCAAAAATGCTTTCGTTTTTGTTGGTTGATTTTAAGTTTGAAAATTGGAATTTTGAAGAATGGAGATTGAGAGGCCTTAAAGGCATGAGATTGAAGAAAAAAAGTGAGGTTTGATTAGTTATTTTGGAAAAAAGGTCAAGTATGATTAATTTTCATTGAAATTTGATTAAGAAAATGAAAAGAGAAAATCAATGGGATTTTGGATCCCAAGGTTTGTTGTGAAAATGACTTGAGTGATATTGTTCAAGTTTTTTTGGAAAATTGATTTTTCTAAGTATAAACCCTAATCATTCATCTAACATTCAATCCTAAACATACATCTAAACATGCATACCCTAGCCATACATCTAAAGTGAGGTGTGTGCATGTGTCGGTGCTTGTGTCGGTGTACATTATTAGAGTCCATAGTCCATATTACATCATTGGCCTAGATACATTCTATGGTCTTGCAAGAATTTTAAAGGCATAAAGTAAAGTACAAAATTCCTAAGTGTTACATTCTAAGCCTTTGTGTAAAAATTAAAGTGTATGAAAATAAGGACTAGGAATATAGGATGGAGGATGAAATGCTCATGGAATGTGTGAAGTATGAAATGAAATGGTTAGTAGTATGAGGTGTAATATGGTAAAGATAAAGCATGGACAATATCATAGCAAGAGCATAGGAATTGACACAAGACATAGCCAAAATAATGCAAGGTATAGCTACAATTCAACCACAAAAATGCAAGAATCATATGGCCTGTAATTCTCACAATTCAACCTATTTTCAAAGGTCATAAACTCTGGTTTCAAAATGAGGATCAAGGCAATATGATGGACTTGACATTTTAAGGTGACTTTAGACATATTTGCATCATTTACTCACAAACATAACTTGCAAATCAAGCAGTTGAGCAAAACTCACACACATGCAACAAAAGCACATACAAACAGTAGCTAAAGTTTCACAAAATCATATGGTATAGGTCACAAACATTTTTCAAGGAATTGGAATTAGAATCAAACAATTTTCACAAGTTTTTAATCCAAAAATATCACAAAATAGCAAGAAAATCAACACATTATTTTTTATCAATTTTAATATGCAAAAATCATCACAAAAACACTACAAAATTATCAAGAAATGTATATGAAAATTTTTAGAATTTTAAAGGATTTTTGGACTTAAAAATGTACAAGAAAATCACAAATTTTAACAAAAATAGTAAACAAATTAAAAAAATGCTACACATATTTTTATCAAGATTTAACACATAAAAGTATCACTAGAAGGTTAAGAAAAATATCAAAAAACATTTGGAAAAATTTATGGAATTTTCATGAGAATTTTAGGCAAGGCAGGGGGTGTAAACATCAACACACAGTGTTAAAATAGCAAAAAATATAACAAAAGAACAAGATCCAGCACAAAAAGGCCCAAGCCCAAAGTCATTGATGGATCTGGATCATCCAAACGCCTCAGAGGCGTTGGATTGATCCAACTCCATCAAAACCCTAGATCTAAAGGCTAAAAACAGGCAGATCACAGCAAGGGAAAACAAGCACACAGAAGGTAAATCTATGCCGTACACGTCATAAACCCTAGATCTAAAGGCTAGGAGTGAGGGAAAGCCGAACCAGAAATGAACTGGACTGGTTCAAGTGCCTATAAAAGCACAAGAACACCGGTCCAATTCATTTCCTCTCTTCTTTCTCTCTCTTCGTTGTTGTTTAGTGAGAGAAGATATCGCCTCTCTCTACAACCTTCATCTTCAACCTTATGATTTTTCTGGAAAAACAAGAACATCGATGAAGATTCCGGCGACGGTTAGGTTTCCGGTGACGGAACCACCGCGTCGGAATCCCAATCTTGATTGTTTTTGAAAACTTTTTACACCGGTGTGTTCGTTCTTTCCTTCTAAGTTCGAAAACCTAACTCGTTTTTCCTAAAACTCACTAGATCGGTGTAGATCTACATTTAAACCTTTCGGTTTCAAAATCTTTCAAGGTTTTCAACGGTTTTCGAAATGAAATCTCACGTGTTTGTTCAATCTACACCGATTAGTGAAGAATATTACTCATGTGATTGAAAACTGGAAAATAACCGGTGAGTTTGATGATTTACCTCTTTGAACTTTGGAGATTCGAACAAAAGATCCACGTGAGCTTTCTGGTAAGTTATTGAACCGAAAATAAATCGGTGTTCTTCTTTTTCTTCTTCACCGGTTCAAAACCTTGCTTCGATCTTTCTTCTTCTCACCCTCGATGCTTCGTTTCTGTGATCGTTCAGGTTTGTCACTTAGGTGATGAGCTTGAGCTTTGAATTGCAGAAGCAAGAGTTCGATGATGAAGATTCTTCAGTGAATCTTTGAGAACTGCTTTGAATTCATTGCTATTGATAGAAATTTTTGTTACTGGAAAGTTAGGGTTTGTGTGTGTTCTTCTGTGTTCTTGAGTTTTCTGAGATTTTTGATCTAACAGACTAGAGAGAGAAAAATGCTTCTCTGTTTGTGATGTGGCAGTTATGGAATGGTGATTTTTTTTTGACTTGTACAGTGAGGTGGCCTTTTATAGCTTGACATGTGGATTCGTTGACCAATAATCTTGTGACACCTGTGTTTGGACCTGTTTGATTCGAAACTGGACTGAATTTTGGACTTGAGGGCCTCTTTACAATTTTTGAATTCGAAGGACTGACCTGCAAAAAAATTATTAAGGACTAAAGGACTTAATTGTAATTGACCTAAAAAGGACTTAAAATAAAAGTTTGACCTAAAAGGACTAAAACCTAAATTTTATAAAAAAAAAAAGACTTTAAAAGAAATAAAATGAAAAAGGACTAAAGTGCAATTTTAAAAGTTTGAAGGACTGAAATGCAAATTTAGAAAATTTTGAGGACTGAAATGGAAAATTAAAATAAAATTGAATTTAAAATTGGTAAATGGAAAATAACGTAAAGTGGAACCAATAAAAAACACAAAATGGACTAAAACGAACCAATTACTTAAATGAGGTATTTGAAAGTAACCTCTCTTTGTCAAAATTTCGTGTGAAATGACCAAAATGCCCCTGGGGACTAAAACGACTCAAAAATGTCTCAGATGCGATTCTAAAATGATTTTTAACAAGGGATTCAAGCAAAAGTTTATACAAGCACATTGAAAAGACTTAGAGACAATTTTTAGGAATTAAACAGAGTTTTAACACATGAAAAGACTAAAATGCCCTTCTAAGGGTTAAACTGACTCAAAATGACTTCAAATGTAATTTTTGAAATGGATTTTAACATGAGAGTGAAACAAGGACTTATGCAAATCAAATGAAAAGACACAAACAATTTTCAAGGACTAAAATGAATTTGAATGCAGGAAATGACTAAAATACCCTTTTTCATGAATTTTGCAAATAATATTGAAATAAGATGCAGAGGAAGGATGCAATTGGTCAGAGACAAATTTAAATGACTTGAAATGCAAGAAAAGAAGAATTGAGCTAGTATTTTTAGGTCCAAAATTAGGGTATAACAGTGGTGTGCTTATGCAGAATCGTCAGGTTGTGGATTATGCTTCGAGGCAGTTGAAAGTGCATGAGAAAAACTATCCGACTCATGATTTGGAATTAGCAGTCGTTGTGTATGTGTTGAAGATTTGGAGGCATTATCTGTATAGTTCTAAGTTTGAAGTGTTTAGTGATCACAAGAGTTTGAAGTACTTATTTAACCAGAAGGAGTTGAATATAAGGCAGAGAAGGTGCTTGGAGTATCTTAAGGATTTTGATTTTCAGTTGAGTTATCATCCTGGAAAGGCGAATGTTGTTGCTGATGCTTTGAGTAGGAAGTCGTTGCATATGTCTGCTTTGATGGTTAAGGAATTGGAGTTGATTGAGCAGTTTCGAGATTTGAGCTTGGTTAGTGAGTTGACGCCGGATGGTGTAAGGTTGGGAATGTTGAAGTTGACGAGTAATATTTTGGAAGAGATTAAGAATGGTCAGAAGGAAGATTTGGAACTTGTAGATCGAGTGGTGTTGGTTAACCAAGGCAAGGGTGGAGACTTCAGGTTGGATGAGAACTGTGTGTTGATGTTTCGTGATCGTGTTTGTGTACCAGATGTTCTTGAGCTTAAGAGAAGGATTTTGGATGAAGGTCACAGAAGTTGTTTGAGTATTCATCCAGGAGCGACTAAGATGTATCAGGATTTGAAGAGGTTTTTTTGGTGGCCTGGAATGAAGAAAGAGATCGCAGAGTTTGTGTATGCTTGTTTGGTTTGTCAGAAGTCTAAGATTGAACATCAGAAGCCGTCAGGTTTGATGCAACCGTTGTTTGTTCCAGAGTGGAAGTGGGATAGTATCTCTATGAATTTTGTTGGAGCTTTGCCGAAGACTGTGAAGGGTTTTGATTCGATTTGGGTGATTGTTGATCGGTTGACGAAGTCGGCACATTTTGTTCCTATCAAGACCGGTATGTCTGTGGCGAAGTTGGCTGAGATCTACATTGAGCAGATTGTTAGATTGCATGGTATTCCTTCTAGTATTGTGTCGGATCGGGATCCGAGGTTTACTTCTAAGTTTTGGGAGAGTTTGCAAGTTGCTTTAGGGACTAAGTTGAGGTTGAGTTCTGCTTATCATCCCCAGACTGATGGTCAGACGGAGAGGACTATTCAGAGCTTAGAGGATTTGTTGAGAGCTTGTGTTTTAGAGCAAGGTGTTAGTTGGGTCGAATGTTTACCGTTGATTGAGTTTACTTACAACAACAGTTTCCATTCTAGTATCAGAATGGCACCGTTTGAGGCTTTATATGGTCGGAGGTGTAGAACTTCATTGTGTTGGTATGAGTCAGGAGAAAGTGCCTTGTTATTACCAGATGTGGTGCAAGAGACGACCGAGAAGGTTAAGATGATTCAGGATAAGATTAGAGCGTCTCAGAGTAGGCAGAAGAGTTGTCATGATAAGAGGAGGAAGGACATTGAGTTTCAGGTTGGTGATCATGTGCTTTTGAGAGTAAATCATGTAACCTGTGTTGGACGTGCTTTGAAGTGTCAGAAGTTGACTCCTCGTTTTGTTGGACCGTTTGAGATTGTTGAGAAGGTTGAGGCTATAGCGTATCGGATTGCGTTACCGCCATCTTTGTCGAATCTTCATGATGTGTTTCATGTCTCTCAATTGCGGAAGTATGTGTATGATGCGTCTCATGTGATTCAAGTGGATGATTTGGAAGTAAGGGATAATTTGACCGTTGAGACTTGGCCAGTTAGGATTGAGGATCGTGAAGTGAAGCGTTTGCGTGGCAAGGAGATCGTTTTGGTTAAAGTGATTTGGGTTGGACCGACTGGTGAGAGTGCCACTTGGGAATCGGAGAGTAGGATGAAGGTTTCGTATCCAGAGTTGTTTCCTTCAGGTAATTTTCGAGGGCGAAAATTCTTTTTAGTGGCGGAGAGTTGTAAAAGCCCGATTTTTGCTAGATTTATTTTATTATTTATTTATGTGTGTTATATGTGCTCTTATGTGATTATTTGCCTCTGTGTGTATTTTTGGTCGGGAATTGTAGAATTCGGTGTTAGAAGGGTATTTTAGTCATTTTAGACTCAAGGGTATTTTGGTCATTTTGAGAGTAGGGGTAATTTTGTAATTTTTCTGAGGATTATTTTAGTGCTTAGTGAGAGTTGTTATTTTACTAAGTTACTAGAGAGAGTGTAGTAATTATTTTATTACCGGTAGGTGACCGTTAGTATTACATTTACCGTTAAGTGAGTAGTAATATTTGGGGATTGGAATAGAAATGGGTTAGGCCCATTAAGGTGTTGTGAGTTGAGCCCAATTAGGTGAGACCTATATAAACTCTAGTTGGTAGAGAAAATAGGGTTTTACCAACATTTTCATTTTCATTAGAGAGAAGAGGTAGAGAAAGAAAGAACAAGAGAAGAAAAGGGTTTGAAGAAGGAAAGCTAGAGAGAGCTAGTGGGAGGTAGAGATTCAAGCTTTTGGGAGCTAAAGTGAAGCCTTAGTTGGTGGTTGTGAAGAATTAAGGTAAGGGGGTTAGTCTTTAATCATAATCACTTAGTTGTAGCTTCTACCCTAATTCTTTACTTAAGTGCTTATTTGAATAATTGATTATTGTGGAATTAATTGGTAAACTCGTGCTTATGTTGTGATGCAATGTTTGGGTATGTAAATTGAATGTTAATTGAGTTGTTGATGATGAAATTGCAAGCTTAAATCATGCACATATGTATGCTTTGTGTTTTGCCCAAAAATTGATGATATGATATGTTGTTGATGATGAATTGTGATGAATTCATGATTGGTTGTTGTTGTTGATGTTGTGAGGTGTTGTTGTTGATGTTAGAAACCTTGGATAATCATAATCTTTGATGTTGTTATGAATTTGTGTTGTTCTTGAGGTTTTCATAAAAAATGGGCTGATAATGAAGAAGTTTGATTTTGATGATGTTGAATGAGTTAAGAAGATTGTTAGAATGGTTAGGATGGTATGATTTTCTGTTTTAATCACTTGGTTTTGGAGAGAAATCATTTTGGGAAGAAAATGGGTTTTTGAGTAAAAGTCATTTTAAGAGCTTTTGTAAAATAAGTCATTTTGGCATGAGTTTGATTAAGTTGTTTTAATGTTGAAATGTCAAGTCTTCAAGTGTGGTTTGTATGGTCTAAGTGTTAGGAATGCATTGGCGAAAACGGAACTGAAATCGGATTCGAAAACAAGATTTTATGCACGAAAACGTAAAAATACATTTTGCTGTACTGGTGAGGTGACACGACCGTGTGTCTAGATGACACGACTGTGTCAAATTCTCCTGTAAAGGGGTGACACGACCGTGTGTCTAGATAACATGACCGTGTCAGATTCTCCTGTATGGGATGACACGACCGTGTGTCCTGAAGACGCGACCGTGTCAGTTCTGCAGAATCCCAAAACCTTGTTCTTTCATGTTTTTGTGTACTTTTAAGCATGCCAATGGATTCCAAACACCTAACCTTATTCAATCAATTTATAATTAAGCTTCTAAGAGTATCATATCTTGGGTCTAACTTGGTTTTGTTTTGGAAATGAATTGGTTTTGCAAAATGATACCAAGAGACGAACTTTGTGATTTTTATGATTTCGTCGTATTTGGCCGGTGAAACGCCAAGGTATCCTCTACTGCACTCACATGTGGCATAGAGGTATACTTAGTTGAGGCATTGGAACTTGTTTACTTGGTTTTAGTTCAATTGCCCAATTATTTCTAAGGTTGTGATTTTGGGAGACGAACTTGATTGAAAATGATTTTTAGAGCCGATTGCTTCATGAGTCCTTTATGGATAGTTGATATAATTATGTGGTGATGATTAATGGTATATATACGTGACAACTATATGTTGATTGAATTGTGAATGTTTTTGGTGATTGTATATATGTCAAGTGGTGGTGAATTGTTGTCGATTGCATATATACTAAATGTTGGTGATGATCATTTGATGAATGAATGGTGGTGAACATGTGTATGTTATGTTGTTTGTTGAACATGTTAAATGTTGATTGTTGGTGGTGAATTCATACATGCTAATTTGATGGTGATATTGTTGTTGAATGCATGTATGCAAAATGTTGGTGATGTTGAGGTGATTATTGATTGTGTGAACATATGCATTGTGTCGAGTCATATGTTCATGCATTCATGATTGATGGTGGCAGATTTTATATCCAATTAAGGTGATTTGTAAGAGAGGAGGTGTACTCTTACATACGATGTTTTTGTTGCATCGAAGGTGACGACCTTGAGGTGATCTGATACCGCATGCATCTAGAAGAGTCTAGAACATTGCATGCATTTGAATAGTTGATGAGTTGTGACATAATTGAATATGTGACTTGGTGAATTTTTGCATTGGTGAAATTTGGTGAATGTAGTGATTGTGTGGATTGGTGTATATGTACATTGGTGGAATTTGTTGATTGTTGTGAATAATTGAACTTTGTTCTAATCGTATGCCTTACTTGTTTGTGCTTATACACTTGGTGAATCATTTGATGATAACTATTTTGATAATAATGATGAGGTGAGAATTGTATATGTATATATAAATGATGTGGTGATTCCTTTGATAATGATGTATGCTTGCTTATAACTTTGACATGATGGATTGTACTTGTAGAACTAAGCATGCTAGATGAGTAACGAGGTGAGTAATGTTTCATTGATTAATGTTGATAAATGATTTGCTTTTGTTGATGACTTGATTAAATATGTCTGTTATGCTATGATAATAATGTGATAGCTTGAAGTGCAAGTGATGGGGGATAATGATCATATGATGCTAGTATTCTAGGAGGGATGGTTATGTATATGTGATATGTATGAATCCTTGAATGCTATGTTTGTATGTGTCGATTATGATTAATGTAATGCTTACCCCCAGTGGTTTCGACCGCCTACCTGTCTGTATAGATCGGTAGACGTTGTGCAGGATTAGTCGCTTGGTGAGTTGCTTGGTGGATGTTTGGATAGCGGGAGCTTTCTCCGCTGTCGTGTCTTAGAGTCTAGGATAGGCTCTGATTAGGCGTCTGTTATGTTGTTTAGACTGTCTGTTGTGGAGATTTCTATTTATGACTTATGTTGTTTATGACATGTAATTCTGGTGATCTATGAATTATATTCCACTGTGACTGTTGAGGATTTTATATGCATGTCTATTAGTATTTTTTGTTAAGACGTAGCGTCTATTTCTTGAATATTTGTTATATTCACGTGTTTTATCGCTTTAATAGAAATAGGGCGTTACAAACCACAATCTTCTTTAGCAAAGCCGAATCTCCTAGAGCGTTCATATTCTTCATCGATGAAACCCAAAGCGGCCTTAGAGACATACCCCTCCAACTCGAAGAATAACTTGTTTTTTTGTATTTGTGCACCATGACGGTTTTGCTCCTCCCAAAACTCCCATGTATCTCACCGAATTGGTTTTTCAACATTTTGTCTTTTTCATCCCAACATGATGCCAAATCTCCCACACTACTCCTCAAGTATCTTTTCAATTGTGCATGAGCCGATTCAACAATGTTGGTGGTCCTACACCCTAGATGCAAGTATGTATTCGTCCATGCCCTCACAAAATGCTTCTTAAGGGGCTAAACGGTTTCCTCAACATATTTAACAAACAATGGAAACGGTCCGCATACCTCATCTTTGAATGTCAACCATGCAATTGCAAATGAATCCTCCGTAGGAGAGTTAACCACATCTCTCCAAGCACTCACTATTTTCTTAACAAGCTCACATTGCTTGTCATCATCCGCTTCCTTTGCTTCTTTGGCAACAACTTTTCCTTTTCCTTTTGAAGGCTTGGCATTGACTTTACAATCCGTGATGCACCTAGATCTTACATTCTTCTCAATATGAAAATAGCAAAGTACATGGTCCGTTTTAGGAAGAACTTCGGCAACAGCTTTGATCAAAGCGGGGTCCCTATCGGTGACAATCAACTTAGGCATGTTGTGTTTCGAGGTCAAAAGACCAACCAACATCTCAAGTATCCATATGAAGTTATTCTCTCTTTCAAAGGAAAGAAAGGCAAACGCAACCGAATAGGTCATTTTGGTAGAGGTGACACCAACAATCTCAAATAATGGCATTCGGTATGTATTGGTTTTGTAGGTGGAGTCCATGACGAAAACGGTTGGAAAAGTGTTGAGCATATCAATTGAATCCGGATGAGCAAAGAATAAATCTTCAAGAGTGGTTTCCTCGCTATTTGCTCTTGTGAAATAGACATACCGATGCTTCTCCAACTTTATAATCAAGTATTGCAACTCGGTCTTGTCCTCTCTTTGCTCCTTGTGCATCTAGTTCGTGCATTATACACTTGCTTGATGAGTGTCACACTTTCTTTGTTTCTTTCCTTCAAATCCGTGAGAATATTCCTAGGCTTTGCCAAGCTCTTTGTCATGTCAATAACTTTTTGCTTCTCTTCCCCTTTTAGTCGACCCGCAAGAAGGTGGCTGGATAACTTTGGTGCCAAGTCATGGTTGTGAACTCCACAAAGCATTGCAATCCACCATTCTTGTGTTTTTTTTTCAAAGAAGCATTTCAACCTAAACGGACAATTGCACTTCCTTGATCCCGTGCCTTCAACCTTCGGTTTCCTCCTCGTCTTAGGTGGCTTGTATGCACCACTCCTCTCACATTGCATCGTCGTGTATGGCGCTATTGTACTAGATTTATCTATAGAAATATTAAATCCCGCCCTAGCCGCTTATCGACGAACCCAACCAAGCAATTCTTCTCGATCTTTCCATCTCTCGTTTGTTGCAAAAAATGAACCGGTGTTTACTTCAATAACACGAACATCGGTAGGTACCGGTTTAGGCTTCTCTTCAAAGTTACCGGTAGGTACTGGTTTTGCTTGATTGTGAAGTATGTGAGCTTCAACTTGAAAAGGAATTTTCACTTTAAACTTCACATCATTCGTTGGTTTGCCTACGCCGGAAGCTTCACCGGAAGCTTTGTTTTTGCCCAGTTTGGGCTCAACGCCTTCCTCCGCCACATTTTCAACCATGCCACTAAATGTCTACTCAATAAAAAAAACAAAAAATAAATAAATGACTTGTACAGCAAGCAAAACAATTAAAACAAGAGGCGCAAAATTTCAAAATATGGGAAACACACTAGCGTGAGTTAACTCACGCTAGTGTTATCTTCCAGCGCAAGTTAACATGCGCAACACTTACAACTAGCGTGAGTTAACTCACGCTGAACCCTACCCCCTACTGAAAAAAATGACGTGACACGCACAAAAACCAGGAAAATAGGATGAGTTTTGGGGTTACATTACCTATTCTTTGATGCTTGATGAGCGTAGAAACTTGCTTCCTTACGATTTGCAATGATTTGGAGTTGAGATTATGATCCTAAAATTCGCACTTTTTGGGTTTTTGGAGGTGGAGGGAAAGAAAAAATGGTGTTTTGTGCTTGCATGCTGAGTTTTGAACGAAACAGTACTTTGCGTGAGTTAACTCACACTACGTTACTTAAGTCACGTAGCGCATGTTAACTCACGCTACGCAAGTTAAGTTGCGTAGGGGCAGTTTGGTTTTTTACTTTGGGAATGAGCGAAATCATTTGGGTAAAGAGCAGAATTCCTGTATATAAAAGGAAGTGGAGTGGGCTTGGATCACAATCACCTTGTATTCTTGTTTTTTTTTTTAGTATTACTTTTTCCACCCTATGCCTTTCCTCACACGCCCTATTTTTTTCTAATTTTACCCCTGGTCTGGATTTCGTTTTCCGGAATGCATTGTTAGAATTTTGCAGATGTATCCGGATTTTAAAATCCAGAATAGTGTTTTACCAGAACTTTTGCAATTTTAAGCTCTACAGTTCGTAAAATAAAATGCGCATAAAAATAAAAAACAGAAATAAAAAGACATAAGCATAAAAACAACTCATTTTATTAATATATGAACAATACATTACAATAATTTTCAAGCTTTTTAAGCTTATTACATAATCTCCTAAATCTATTTCTAATCTCCTAAGAGTCTAATTCTAATCTCCTAAGAGCCTAACCACTGGTATGTGATAGGACATACTAGTAGTTTGGCTATTGGAGGAAAACCGGATGAGGAGGGAAGAGGAGGGCGGGAAGAAGAAACAAATGCCACTGAGGGAGGTGGGGGTGCTCAGACTTACGCCCAAACAGGCGAAGCTAAGAACCACACTGACCCACATGACCCTCAGATGAACCGCACTTCGTTGCAGCACGGTTCCATCCTCATTGACCATTCATACAAACCCTTAAAGTTTTCAACGAGGCCCTTATCTATGAAAGGCCAACGATTGAAAACCATGGTTGTAGAAAGGAAGAAGAGGAGGAGAGGGTGGGAGAGGATGGTGTGAGAAATGGTGGGATTTGGAAGGCTGTTTATAGGGAGGGGTGGGTCAAAAACGGTTGGGATGCAATAAATTCAGTCAAAAAACATGGTAAAACACATTTTTTTGACTTGACCACTGACAAAAACGTGTGGTACAGACCACCGGCCATGACACTGATGCATTCCGGAATATACAATCCGGAATGCACCTTAGGTTTCCGGAATATACGTTCCGGATTAATGCGATAATGGTGAACGAGGGAAAAGTTGGCACTTCCTGTAGGGCTAAGGACATTCCGGAATGTAAAATCCGGAAATATTCAGCATTGGATTCTTTTGAAAGAGAGCCATTAATGTGGGTTTGGACGGTTACAACCACTAACACGTTTTCATTGACTGTATTAATGACCTAGGACTTGTTTAAGGCTATAAATAGGCTTTCATCTTCAACAAATACCTCCATTCTTCACTTCACCTTTTTTCTTCAATTTTCTTCAAATGTTTTTAGTTTTTATGGGTGTCGGTGGTGTCATGGTCATTGTTGACCGTTCATATGAACCCTGCAATAGCATTTCAGCTTGTGTGGGGTTCATATAACGGTCAACAGAGACCCTTGACATCAAAGAAAGACACAAAAAAGCGCACAACATCTGGTCCGGATTTAATTTTCCGGAAATCAATAACAATATGGTCCGGATTATATAATCCGGACTAGGGGTATTTTTTCCTTAAATTTACAGGGCGCGCTAGTCATGCATAGGGTGCGAAAAGTAATTCTTTTTTGTTTTTATGGATCACAGTCACCTTCTTGAAAATTGCTATTTAGACGCATATCAATTGCTCACACACACCTCAAACTACTAAAACCACCGTCATCGGTACCGTTCATCACTAAAAACAATAAGGATCGCAACATTGTCGGCTATTTGATGGGGTAAATCCGCAAGTGCACGGTTTACCGAAGTAGTAAAAAGAGAGTATCGTTCCAACATGCAGTTGTTCAATTCAATTAATTTTTATTGATGATTAGAAAAGAGTTTCAGTTGCAAAGTTGTTATTATAACGGTTTAAAAAGAATAATAAAAAGCGCCTTGGGATTATTGGTTCATCTTGATGACAAACCCTTCACAAACCAAACCCTAAACCTACAACTTTATATTGGACCCACTATCTAAAGACAAGTTTCTCTTAAGCATATCACATCTCCTTTCGGTTTCAGTGAGAGTGTTCCTCTAGCAACCACACCTATTCTCATGGTTGATTGCTATTGGAATCCTTGAAGAACGAAACTTTATTTGTCTCAAGGTTTGCTAGATTATTCTCATGTTTCGCAATCCTTGTCTAATTTCACTTGTTCCAATATCAAAACTTCTTCTTTCGATGCTTTGCTTTGATATTTGTGATGATGAATTAACAAGTAATAACCATCCGTTGTCGCTTTATGAGTTTGATACTTGTTAATTCATTATAAAAACGGTGAAATTAGATTAGAAACTAGATTTATATAAAATTAGGGTTCAAGGCTTGATTTGATTAGGATTAGGTCATTAGACTTATCCAACAATCCCAAGACAAGAAGAGGCTACTCACTCATGTTCATCGTAGACATAGAAGAGAAGAAGGAGAAGAACATAAAATAAAATAGTAAGAAAGTAAAGAACTTTTATTCAGAGAAAACAATTGTCACTATTGAATTCCAAGAACAAAAGATGATTTGTTGTGATTGCTAGCTACTCTATTTATAGTTTACAATGACTTAAGCCCTAAGAAATATATCACTAGAATGTTCCACAAGAAACCACAGGCTTTTAGGTCAGAAATAAACTAATAGGTAGCTTGTCCATGAAGCAGAAAGCAGCAAAAGAGGCTTCTGGGGGTCGGCAGGGCCGTGTGGCTGGTGGCACGGGCCGTGCCAAGCTTCTGACTTGGGGGAAATATATTTTTGTCTTCAATCTTTGTATTTTCATGTTGAATTAGCTCCAAATTCTCTTTCTTTTGCTCAAAGACTAAATCTTTAGAATATTTGTTCCTGAATTTAAATAACTTGCAATTGAAGTAAAATAGTTCTAAAAAGGAAATAAAAACAAATAAAATCTAAAAAAAATAGACTCAAATAATATATTTAAAAAACTAATTATTGACTCATCAAACTCCCCCACACTTGAATCTTTGCTTGTCCTCAACCAAAAGGCATAACCATATCAGCATTCACATATGACAATACAATTAAAAACTCATGTCTCATCTAAGGCTTCATAACATCATCAGGCTAGTTAAAAATAATGCTCCCCCTCAATCGGCAGATTAGTAAAAACATACTACTCCCCCTCAGGTAATACTCCCCTTTAATAGGCTTATATCTTCCCTGGAGCTCACCCAGTAGCAGGTAGGGTGCCTGCTCTGATACCGATTGAAATTCCGACAGGCTAGTTTCAGATGTTTTATACGATGTTTCAACATCAGATACGAACAGTGTAACACCCTACTTTTATTATTTATTATTTTATTGAGATTAGATGTCTTTTTATAATTTAGTCGACTTATTTTGATGAGTGATATTTTGTTATGTTATACGCTGGTATTTACTAGTATAATATATATGTTATTTGGTGTAGAAATATATTTGTTATTTTGTGTGGAAATATATATGTTATCTGGTGTAGAAATATATTTATTAGTAGCCCCTACTGTATATATTTAATGGGAGAATATATTTAGTGGAAGGATATATTTAGTGGGAGAATATATTTAGTGGAAGAATATATTTATTGGAAGAATATATATTAGTGTAGAAATATAATTAATAGAATAAGTAGATTTGGGGGCTGAAATAGAAAGAAGAGGGTTATTGGGTCTAATTAGATTTAAGAAAGAAGTTAGTATTATAAATAAAGGAGATATTAGGTTGAAAGACTAACATATGCAAAAAAAAAAAAACAAAGATTTGGAGAAAACAAGGTTTAGAGAGAAGAGAAGAAGAGGAGAGAAGAACCAAAAGAAGGTTTTCCAATCGATAATTCTAAGGTAAGGGTGAGACTATCATTCGATAATATTAAGTTTGTAATTCTGAATTTGCAATTAACATGTTCTAGGATTAGTTTGTGAGAATTTGTGAATTAGGGTTCTGAGAGAGAATTGATGATTAGATGATGAGAAGTTGTTAGATTGATGTAGAAATTGTGTACAGACCTTAGATAATCCATGGGTAATCATAATCATAGAGCTTGAAGTGAATTTATGTTGTTCTTGAAGGTCTTCATGAAAAATGGGTCAAATGGTGATTTTTGTTGAAAGGGTGTTTTAGTTCAAGTTTTGTATGGATTTGGGTGTCTTTTCATGTTTAGAAACGTTTGAACAAACTTTGGGACCAAATTTGGGCTTAGGGGATTCAAAATTGGGGTTTTGGATGAAAAATGGAGTTTTCCCGAGAGCTATCTCTGACAGCATTCTCTGTTTCGTGTTTTTTCATCTTTTTCACACATTCAGTTTTGAATTGGCTTTAGGTGTAAACACGAAAGTTGTAGGTATGAATGTTAGCTTTCTAATTTCGTTGGTTTGACTTCAAAATGATTTATAGAACTTGAGTTATGGTCAAATTACTGCACGTAGGTCACAGTGAATTTTTATGGACTTCTGCACAACTTTTTCGAATTTAAAATGAAAACTGTTATTGATCGGTACAAGATTGGTCTTAGGCGTAAACATGAAAGTTTTAGATAATTTTGTTAGCTTTCAGTGGCTTTGGTTTGACATGAAAATGATGTTTGGTCTTTGAGTTATGATGAAAATACTACAAGGAGGTCTTAGCGAAATTGTACGGTGACAGCATTCTCTGTTTCATGTTTTTGCGTTTTGTTCATATGTTTTTGTTTTGAATTGATCTTTGTTGTAAACATGAAAGTTGTTGATAATTGTGATATCTTTCCAGTAGCCTTGGTTTGACATGAAAATATGTTGTGCATGATTATTTATGTTCTTACAAAGATGCATGATGAATTGTTGATACTTGAATACGATGTTATATGATGAATTGTTGATGTTTGAATATAATATTAATGATGATCTGTGAAGTTGTCATAAGATGATTTAATGTTGTTACTAATGATATATATAATCGTATATGCATTATGTGTTATTATGATGCTTATGTTGATGTGATGCTTAAGATGATATTATTATCATTTGATACTATTATGTTGTGATGCTGATATGAAATGAATTTATAAGTGCTGCATATGTTGCTGTTGATCTTTATTAAGATGAAAATGTCGGTAAAAGTCAAGAAGTTATAAGATGTTCATGAAGTTTCTAAGACGTAAGATGTTGAGTCCATGCATACTCATTTAAAGATGAGAGCTCATGCCCTGAAGCTTTTGCTCAACGACGACGAAGGCTCATGCCCTAGGAGCTTTTGCTCAACAACGATGAGGGCTTAATATTATTGTTTGAGAAATCTCACCCCTTCTGCTTGAAAATGTTGCTCTTCGTATGGGTAACTTGCAGGTAACCAAGATTAGTTGCGGTCGTGAGTGGACTCCTCACAAGTGTGTCTTAGGTGCTCTGATACGTAACGGGATGGGAATTTGTTATTGCTTTCTGTTCCTTACGTATAATTTAAAAAGTTTTCATGAATTATTATCGAACTAAGTTGCTTTGAGATTTTATGTTGAGGCCCTTGTGCCAAAGGTTATTTAAGATGTTGAAATAATTTCCGCTGCGAAGTTTTAGATATTACATTGTTGAATTTAGAAGGATAAATTATTATTTATTCCATTTATGATTTTTAAGAAGTGTGGCATTCCGTTTAAGTTGTTAAACTCTGTTTTTTATTAAGAAATTTTTACGTTGGGAAAACGGGGTGTTACAAACAGAATGTCGAGTAAGATGTTTTAACATCGAGCTAGCAGAAAACAGACAGATCAAGGCAAATATAACAGATGTTGAGTTTTAGCGCGTTAGTTAGAAGTTGTTCTATATGATGTTTCAATTTCAGATGCATAGGCAGCAGATGTTCTGTTTATTGTTCCAACATCGTGCTAGCAGTAAGAAAAAACAAAAGAGAAAAATAAAAGACAAGAAAGTAAAAGGCACAGAGAGTTTGTTAACCCAGTTCGGCACAACTCACCTACATCTGGGGGCTACCAAGCCAGGAAGGAAATCCACTAGTGTAGTCCTTATCCTAAAACTCTCAACAAACTCCTCGTTTACACTTAAGACCTAGGACCTGCCCGTATAGACTTCAACCTAGGAACTCCTAGATCTGAGATCCCATCTCACTATCCTATCGTCAGTCACAGTCACCGTGACCTATCAGACCTAAACACAAACTCAATGATAAATTTACCTTCAAACAAACAACTAGCACCTTGTTTCACAGCTTTGGTGTAGTACACTATCTACCAAGCTCCTTGCTTCACAGCTTCGGAGTAGTGAACATGAGTTTACAACTCAATAAACAGTCCTAGACTTGCATCACAAATGATACAAGAGAAGAACACATCACAAACGATACAAGAGAAAAACACACATGGAAGACGACTCAAAACCCTAAGAATCTATTATTTTAACAATCTATGGTTTTGATTACAACTCAACTAACGATCCAACTCAATGCATCAAGGTGATACAAAGAGAGGCTCACAAATAAAGCACAACTCGAAACCCTAAAGACTCAATTCAATAACATTGAATTGATGAATAAAGCTAGGGTACAAGTCTTCCTTATATAGTCATTCAAAACATGGGCTTTTTCGTCATACGCTAAACATATATTTGTATCAAATATTCTTTTCAGAAATATATTGAAACAAATATTCTTCAGAAAATATATTTTTCAAAATCTCTTTTGAAAATATATTTTACAAATAAAATATCCATTGAAAAAATATATTTCTTCTGGATACACATATATTTGAATCAAATATTCTTTCTAGAAATATATTGAAACAAATATTCTTCAGAAATATATTTTCCAAAATCTCTTTTGAAAATATATTTCACAAATATGGTAACTCCTAAAAAGTAGGAACATCTTTAGGAACCGCCAAACACACCACCAAGGAATCCTAAAATATTGTTTATATTTTAGAAACAAATCTTCCAGCTGTATTTCTATATAGGACTTTCAATGTCAAGGGATTATGACTACATTAAGGATCTCAAAAATGATTTGGACATTTGGAAAATAGGATTTGGAGTGTTGGATTCTTGGATTGTGAATGGTAGTAATGAGAATCAACATATGAAGCTCATTATTTGTGATGCAAAGGTTAGATGAGTGAGTTAAGATTTGTTGTAATTTTATTTATGATTTATCAATGTTACTTATTAGTGTACATTTTGATTTATTTATATTTTTTGGTTTCTTTCTCGGATTTAGGGTGATCGAGTTCAGGTAATAACTCGATATAGAGAATTGGAGCATTGGAAGGCTTTGATCGAGGAAAACAAGACTTATACTTTGTATAATTGTCATGTATTTGATAATGACATTGCATTTAATCTCTTTAAGGTTGTTTTTGGTTCTGGTACAAAGGTGCAGAAGTATGACAAGTTAACTAACGTTCTTACTCATGAATTTCGCTTTAAGTCATTTGAGGAAGTTCAAGATGAAAAATTCAAAACTGACGTTTTATATGATATAGTTATGTGCTTTAATTTATTTCTTTGTTTTCTCCAATTATAATGTTCTTATAAATGTAATATTTTTTTAAGAAATCATCGAGCTTCTTCATGAGATTGTCAAGACAACACCAATTGGGACTGGAAAGAAACCGTGTACGAACATTGTGTTGAAAGATAAAAGGTATTATTTTCTAATTTGTCAACATCAGATGATAGGATTTTGTATAAGTTTGATAATGACCTGAAAGATGTCTTTCCTTATGCAGTTGGAATATAGTTGATGTAACACTATGGGAAAAATACTCTGTAGCTTGATCATTTACCATCTATTTACCTTGAGTTCTTTGCTTCCATTTTGTAGTCAATGGCAACCCAAATATATGTAACAATTGGGCAGGTTCGAGGCTGCTCATCAACCTACATTATTTGGTTGTTGAGAAGTTTAAGACTTAGTAAGTTTGCATTATGATTTCACAATACAGTGTTAGAGTAACTTATTATTTCACAATCTGATTTGATTGTTTTTTGACCATGTTTCTTGAATTGCTTTCGTGACCTTAACACTTCTCAAGCTCAGTGTATCAGTCAGAACTTAAGTTAGAGTTCGGCTTCTTCTCAACGTACTTCGTACAACAATTTTTCCAATCTGTCTCAGGTTAGGTCAATTGTTGAATTTATAAACTTAGTCATGGTCTGCTTTTTTTATGCACGAACATGCTTTGAGTTTTTTTACGCACAAATTAAAAATACATATTGCATTATTATTTATTTCATGTGCACAATTTGTGTTAGGATACATATTGCATCACTATTTGGAAAACAACTAAATTCAATCCTAACCAGTTTGGATGGTATTATGAGAGTTGCACTAAATGTTCGAAGACATCAATGTCAAATGGTGCTAGCTATAGATGCACATGCGGGAGTGATGCTTAATTTCCATTTGTTTCAACAATGTTAATTGGCCAACGGGGTTCATATAATGCACATACATGCATTTATCTAGACTTTATAGGAAGATAATAGGAAGATAAATTAGAAGTCATGATACATTTTCTTTAGCTTAAAATCAGTTAAGCTACCTTTATTTTATAAATTATATGTAACTATATTCGCATACAGCTTATCCATGTTAATATGCATTAGACTAATATTGTTGTTATTTTCCTATTTGGCATTTCCCAAACGAGGTGTCAAGAACAATTCTGAAAGGAAGCGCAAAACAATCACTCTCATTGATGACCAGACACAGAGAAAGTGTATGTGTCGCCTCATTACCGCCAAAAGAGCAAGCTATGAAAAATACTTGGGTGGGCAGTGATTCAATTTCTGCAGAGAACGTGTGATGGAAGAAGGTGGTAAGCTCATCTTTGGTCTCGAAAAGTCACCGAAGAACTTGCACGTTCGAGTTGTTCCAAAGTAGATCTTTTCTGCTGAACTATTTGAACTTCTACTATTTTGACGTATCACTTTGGACTGTAATCGTAAACTATCTTGACTTTGGGATGTCATTTGTTCTTTTCATTTTGTCTGATGTAAATATTGGCAAAAATTCCTTTTTGGTTAGTCTTTGACACTTGCAGTCTCTTTTACAAACCTAACTATGTAACGTTAATCTGCACATTGTTGGTTCCTTCATTGGTTCCAATTTGTATCATGTTAATTATAATGTTATTTTCCTAATCTCTTGAACAAAATAGAACATGCTCTTTTTCTACAGCAAATCTTTATAATGCTTTGGTAAATGTTTTAGAAATGTACTTATATATATAACATCTAATTAACACTGCAATTTGTTTTGTACCTAGCACTTCCCAAATGAGATATCAAGGACATTTCTAAAAGGAACACGAAAAACAATCACACTCATCGACAAACAAGCTCAAACAAGGTATAGGTGTCGCTTGATAACGGCAAAGAGAGCAAGTTACGAAAAATACCTAGGCGGCCAATGGTTCAACTTTTGCCGAGAACATATGTTAGAGGTAGGTGATAAGCTAATTTTTGATCTAGAGAAGCCACCTAAAAATACGCACGTTCAAGTCGTTCCCAAATAAAGATTTGGTGTTCATGATCCGCACTTTCAACAGATCACCTTAACTCTAATCCTAGACTAGATTATCTTCACTCACCGATGTTACTTCTTTGCTTGATTTCATCTGATGTAAATATGTGTATCAATCCTTTTTTGGTAACTCTATAACAACAACACTCTTTTTTGTAATTTTGGATAATATGTAATCATAATTCAAACATCATTGGTTCCTTTATTGGTTCCAATTGTTTTCATCCTAAATATTATGTCAATTCCTAATCTCACAAACTGATTATATGCTCTCTTAACCAGTCCATACATATTTTATGATGAGTCACAAAGTTCCATCGTTTTAACATCTCTTCTTTCGAAGAATTTTTTTATCGAATACGTTATTGAACCCGTGCGAAGCACGGGTTTGTAACTAGTTACTATGATAAGAATAGCAATTCAATCAATCAATGATATTATAAATTCATTAGGGATATTTTGCATATACTACACTTATAGGTGATATTTATATTGACTAGGAACTAAATATGTATAAGAGCATCAAATAATATTTCTAAAAGGTATGAATTTCAAAAAGTAAACTTATATTATTATTGTTGTTATTCCTTAAAAAAAAATAGTATTATTATTATTATTATTATGGTTAGATGAACTATGATTTTTTTTTTGACAAAATAAAAGATATTCATTCATTCATTCAAATTGAAAGAGTATATCGATATAATGCAAATTTGCTAAAAACAAAAAGGATGAATTTGTGAACAGACTCACAACATTCATGTTAATAGCATAAAACAGCAAAGTACAAATGCCTACATAGATGACTATATTTAAATCTCCGGAATAACCATGTTTCCGGATCTGCAACGTGGATGACGCCGAAGTCATTGATTGTATCTGCACTGTATCGAAGCTGATCTGACAATCTGAAGCGATCAAATATCTGAGAGAAACAAGAAAAACAAACAACGTCGCACAAAGACGACGACGAACAATCAACGTCGCACGAAGACGACGAAATCACAAAATAAAACGAAATAGATACGAAAATCACTTATTTCAATAAAAGGGAAATAGAAAAACGAGTTAGCGGGGTGATTTAAAGTCAAAATTGAACTATGATGGTGATTGATTTGTAAATTAAAAGGGTTCGAAAGGTATGGGTTATACCCAATTCCATTGGAAATCATCCATATAAGAAATTTGTGGTTCTCTCTATTATTATATTGAAAACTTTCATTGAGTCATGAGGCCTGCTCTGACTTTAATGAGTCCTCAGAATTCAACACATCTAAACTTTTTTTATCAAAAAAAAATTAACGAGTAAAAGTTGGATCCATTTTTTTCCTTTTTTTTCACTTAAGCATACCATTTGTGAATACCTTCACAAAAAGAGCATGCCAATAGTATTTACTCTTTATCCATGCAGAAACATAAGATATTCCATAATATTCCATTAAAAGTGAAATATATTAAATTCACCACTAAAAGTTGTGGTGTAGAAACAGAAAGACAAGATAAAATAAAGTTTTTTTTTTAAGGATAAAAAATAAAGTTATAAAAAGGATTATTACACCTAGTGCAAGCACAATAAGTGGTTATCAATTATTTTATACCTCAAATATATTGAGGCATACACATAGTACAAAACCAATTAAAAAACCCTGAATCCTTGGAGAACCATACATACATAACCTTTTAACAACCAACCAAAGTAAGATTTTACCCAAAATAACTTCAAACTATGTCTTTTAAAGCTCATTCATTCTACTTAAAGACATGCAACCAAAGACAATATCAATAAAACAACACAGTTTTCCTCTTTATACAAAGTTCACACACATTTCATCATGAACATGAAGAAGGTTACATGCGCCGTTCTCGTTGCCGCTCTCTCCATGAGTGCAGCATTGGCTGCCACTCACGAGGTTCCTGCCCCAGCCCCAGCCCCTGGCCCTGCCAGCGGTGCATCGACAGCTGTTGTTGGTTCTTTGGTTGGTGCTTCATTGTTGTCTTTCTTAGCCTTATTCCAGTAAACTCAGAAAACATGTGAAGGGCAACAGGAAGAGAAGTTTATACAATATATGTAATTTATATGGAATAAAGAGTGATTAACCATAACTATGTGTTGATATGTTTTACTCTATTTGTAACCATTGAAAATGTAAAATTTGAATTCATAGTTATGTTAATCCACAATTCTCTGTCATTATTCTTATGTAGAGTTGAAGAGTTTAAAGCTATTTCATAAAAGTATATAGAAAAAAAATATACAAATGCCTTTCAATCTTATTTTACCATGAAGATCATGTTTTAGAAAGTAATATAAACATAATGACATTATGGTAAAATGTGATTAATCGCTTGTATAAAATTACATTGTCAATACATATTCTGTACACGTGCTTTATAAATCTTACATCACTGCTGCATGAAGAAAATAACCACACAAAAATTGCAGCTTAGGCATACGCACAGGTTCTGCGAACAGTCCCATCATTTGGTGTATTGTACCTTTAACTTGTTTTTTACACGAGAGGTTGTTTCCAAGACTTGAACCCGCGACCTTTTAGTCGCATGACAACAACTTTACCGGTTGCGTCAAGGTTACCCCTCAAGTTATTTTCTAAATAAATCCAACAAATAAATAAAACAAGAAAGGGAGGAAACATGATAATATTTAATTTTGATACAATCAAAGCCATATAACTTACAGAAAAACACGAATGAACATATCAACCGTTCTCAAATATAATTCAAGCCATTTACAGTAAAACAATCACCAAGAAAAAAATATGGGGATGTAATTTTCCAAGCCTCCAATCCTCAATCAAGCAAGAGTCTCAAATGAACAAACTCATGTAACTTTTTGAAATACACATTTTTCTAATAATAATCAATGATACATAATGAGAACCTCTCACCAAACTAGGTTTCCAGATTAAATTTTTGTGACGACATGAGGCTTTTTGTCAGCCATATAGCTGTTTCTCTGGATGAAACTGTGTCTTCTCCAAACGGTCTTAGCACCGCAGCAAGCTCTTCCAGCTTTCCTTGCTTAAGTAAATGTGCACATAACTCAAGCAGAGACTCCAAAGCATCAGCTCTTTGTTGGCCGGAATTTTTCAACAACCTCTTTGTTTTATCACCCCCTAGTGAAATATTTGTACTTAAGGAAATTTCATTTGGTGTCTTATCATCCACAATGGCATTTTGATCGTGTTTATGTGTGGAACTGCCTTCATACTTGGTTGGAAGTGTATCATTACTCTCAGAAGTCAGAATGTTCATGTGTGAGTCCTCTGTGAATGCTTCAGATTTTTCACTTTCCTTCGTGCAGCTTACAGTATCAGGGTCATGTTCAACCCTAACAGAATGCACAATCGGTGATTCCATATCCTCGTTGATGAAACCAATTTTATCATTGTCACTTCTGGCTTCAACTTTATCAAAACCTCCGTTGGAAAAAGTATCATCAACTTTTGTAGTCACTGCATTTGTGTCAATTGTATCTGGATTATGAAAGTGTTCAGCAGAAAATTGCCGTTCTTCGTGCACAGAATCGGCTGTGCTCTTTGATGTGATCTCATCAATAGACTCTTTTTCGTCATTGATATTGCGGTAAATGATTGACATGCCTGAGTCCTCAGGTTTGACATCCTCTGTTTGCAATTCAACTATATCAAAACCTTTATCAGAAAGAGTATCATCAACATTTGTAGTCACAGGATGTATGTCAATTGTATTTGACTTTGGAAAATTCTCAGCGGCACATTCCTGTTCTTCATGTAAAGAATCCAGTGTGCTCTTTGAAGTGATATCACCGATGGACTGTTCTTTATCATCTCCATTGCAGTCTTTGATGTAAATGATTGAAGTACTCGAGTCCTCCGGTTTGGCATCTTCTCTTTGTGCTACAGCTTTATCAAAACCTTCACTAGAAAGACTATCGTCAACTTTTGTAGTCTCTGTATTTATGCCAATTGTATTTGAGTTCTGAGAATTCTCAGCGGCACATTCCTGTTTTTCATGTACAGAATCAAGTGTGCTCTTTGAAGTGATAACATCAACGGGCTCTTTATCATTTCCATTACAGTCGTTCCTGTAAATGATTGATTTATTTGAGTCATCTGGTTTGGCGTCTTCTCTCTGTGTTTCGGAGAAAGCATCGAAATCACATTCGGAAAAAGTATCAAAACAACCTTCGGATAAAGTACCTTCAACTTCTGTTGTCACTGCATTTATATCAAATGCATTAGGATTCTGACAATGTTCAGTAATAAATTGTTCTACAAGCAAAAACTCTAGTGTACTTTCTGAAGTGACCTCATCAATGGACCCATCTATATCAATGCCCAATCTATTTTCACTGGACATTATTGATTTAATGAAGTCCTCAGGTTTCACATCTTCTCTCTGTAATTCAGCTTTATCAAAACCTTTATTGGAAAACTTGTATTTATCTTCTGTAGTTAATGCATTTATGTCAATTGAATCGGCCTTCAGAAAATGTTCGACAGTAAATCTTTTTTCTACGTGCACAGAATCTCGAGTGCATTGTGATGTGACATCGTCACTGGTGGATGCATCTTTATCATTGCCACTTCTGTCTTCATTGGAAAAAGTATCTTCAACTTTTTTAGTCCCTGTATTTATGTCAACCGCATAAGACTTCTGAAAATGTTCAGTAGCAAATACTTGTTTTTCATGTGCAAAATCTAGGGTACTCTTTGAAGTGATCTCTGTATCATCCATGTCTCTTACAGCTCTATTTTTTAAGTCTGCTTCCTTGCACACGCTGCAAACGGTTGATTCAGATGTTGTTGACTCGTCTTTTGAGCCACTAAAACTTGTAGAGAATTCCAATGAGTAGCTGGTAGGATCAACCCTTTTAGTCTCAAGGTTGTCTTCTGTGCTCACTGACACTGCTAGCTTGCGACCATTTGGTCGGTTTCTTGTCTGTACGTCTCCATTTCCCTCAATGGGATAAACTCGCTCCAAATGGTGAACTAATCCTTCTTCTCTGTCCTTATTGTCTTTGCCACCACTAGATTTGTAAGATTTTTTAGGTGAGTTACAACTTATGAGATGTACCGGAAGAAAAACAGAGGGTGCATCACGAGAGCGGAGAACAAAAGGTTGTAAATGAGGATGCCTCAACAATTCAGCTGCCTGCCAACAAAGAGAAATCAACATAAGAATGAAACAGTTTCCGGTAAATGAATCGTACATGAAAGGCTCGCTTGAACTCACTGTTGGTCTGTGTTCAGGGTTTTTCCTCAGCATGCTCTTGATAATTTGTTTCCTGTTGCACTTTAGCATTTAAATGATATATAAAATGGAGAAATCGGAATTGACCAAAGATATTTTTGAGATATTCTCACATGAATAAGTGACTTACAGTGTGGAAGAGTAAACAATTGGCAGTGGAGAAATGGTGGATCTATTTATTTTATTGATAAGTCCAGCCCTGTCCTGTTCAAATCATTAATCAAATTATTTCACTTAGAAACATTGGAAAATGAAAGACTTCATCAAACTCTTGTAGAAGGGCAGAGTTTGTTCTTACTGGAGCACGAAATGCCGGTTGATGTGCAACAATTTCAAACATGCAGCAACCTTACAAATAAAAACGATGTCATCTTACACATTGTCAGATATCATATCATATGGCGTTGTCAATTAGAGTAAAGGATCTGTAGCTCTTACCAAGCGACCATATGTCAGATTTATAACCGTAAGGCATATCAGAAAAGATCTCAGGACACATGTAATTTAGAGTTCCAACAACCTACACAAGATATAAAGCACAAACAATAAACAGACTTCAATTTGTGGATTTAGTTATATAGTATTATCATTAATTAATGATAGGAATTTCAAAGAAAGAAAACAAAATTTATTCTTTTTTTAGTTTTAAATCACCAATTACTAGACATAACAATCCACAACCAAACAACTACAAATAAGTTTCTTGAAGAAATAAGCTGATAAAGGCAAAGTTGTTAACGACGTAGTTAACGACGTAAATAATACCGAAGAAGCAGGGTCGTCTGTGTCAAGTAGCTTTGCAAGACCAAAGTCACCTGCAGGACCCAATCAATACAAATATTGCTTTAGACTACATGATACGTGGAAGCCAAAAATAATGAGCGTTCAAAGGTTAAAGCGTTCATACCTAGACGAATGTTATTTTCTTTGGTGAGGAATATGTTGGAACACTGAAATTAAATGAATTTGCATTAATGTAAACACCATATTAGGATTTCTTTACTAGGATAAGGAAATAGGTAATGCTTAATACCTTAAGATCTCTGTGTAGCACGCGGTTAGAGTGCAGGTAGTCCACAGCTAGCAACAACTGAGTCATCCATTTGCAGACTTTCTACAAAGAGAAAATAGCATGCAGAGTGAATTCACAGTACTTGCATGAGAAAAACGTTATAGAAGGGTTTGTTTGGATTGGCTTATTTGAGCTTATCTACATGCATAAAAACTTGTGAGACTGTTTGGAAGAGATTACGGAAACTGCTTATGACGTGTCCATAAGTTGTTTTCAATTTATTTTCATAACCTATCCAAGATGTAGATGGCTATATGAAAATGTTCTATAACTTATATAAAAACGCTTATTATGCTATCGGAACAGCTTATACATAAGCACTTATATGATTAGTTACGTTGATTTCCTAACCGGGCCCAAGTTTAGGAATTTGGAGGGAAAGGGAATCAAAAGAGAATGAAGGGAAAGAAAATATGAGAGGTTAAGACAGGGTTTAAGAAGGGTTACATGATACTTCCTTAATTCTCCTCCATTCCATGTGAAAGGATCATGAACAAGGGAGAGCTTTACTTAAAACCTTTCACTTCCCTCCCTTTTCTTCCATTCACCTCCATCAAAAATATATAGTAAGAAATGGTACATTAAATATCACTATTTACCTCCTCTGGAAAGAAAGATCCTCGAGCTTTCTTTATATTCTCAGCCCTGCCGAACAAAAATGCAGTATTGCATGATTAAGACTGTTAAGTTTAATCAACGGCTTATAATGCTCCTAAGTAACATAAAATAAATGTCACATCTATGAGATGAGGTGTAATATTCAACATTATTACTAAATTTCTGCAAAAAATTAGAGATCAGCTAACAAACCATAATAAGTACAGATCACTATGTTGTTTTTTTATAAGGAAAAAAACTTCGGTCTACTAGCTTAAACGCTAAGGTCTCTAACTTATTTAACAGGCCACAATAAGAGTCATTGATATATTTCTCGCCAAAAGTCTAACAGTTAAAATTTTAAAACAAAATTTACTTTCCTATGGTAAAACTCGGTATAATGTTCAGTGTGATTTCAGTACATGATAGAGGTTTATAGTTAATCAACATTTCAGGTCCGTTTTCGTCTGTTATAGCCGTGTTAAGAGATGAAAGTCATTCTTCGAACCTTTACCTTACCTAACAGCTTAAGCTTTTAGGTAAATTGTATATTTGTCGATTGCTAATAAAACATGTTGCCTCTTAGATATCATTATATGGTATTCTCTGTAATAAAAAACTATATCTCAGCACCTTAACTTATGCTAGCAATAATCACTGTCACTAACGAATATTACTACACTCACATGTCACCTCCTTCGCAATAGCCGCTTATAATGTATATATAGTCCTCCTACAAATCATGAAAATAGCATAAATATTAAGTAGTCTTAAATATTGAAATAAGTCTATACATAAGAAATACAAACTTTATTATAATCTCAAAGATTCTGTCCTAACCTTCTCCACCCAAGCATCTTTGTACTCCACAATATAAGGATAATTTAGTTGTGCGATCAGGTCCAGCTTCAACAGAATGAGAGACAATATAATCATTTTTATGTAAGAACTAAGAAGATAAATAAACCATTTCAAAACCATGAAGAGGAAACTTTTAACAATGAAGTTAGACTATTATCATATATTTATAGAAATTCTAGCTTCAGTTCATGTGATATTTGTCTCAATTAAAAATGCTATATAACATGGTGCTCGCATGGTAACCTGGTATTTTGTTAGAAAGAATACGGAAAATCTCCATTGATTAGAGAACAACAATGCAGAACTTCAATGATAACAAACTCCTTGTATTAAGGCACCAATTCTCTCACAACTCACTTTCTACCTCTCATTAGTCCTTACCAACCCCTGTTGTAAGGAAACGTGCCTTATTATCTAATTATCCAAACCCTAATTAACCAACTAACTATGGGGCAGCGGCGTTAATCATTCACCTTAACAGTTTGTACTTCTTTAGATGCTTGTAGTTGCAAAGAAAAGGGTCCTTGGCTTAGAGAATATCCTCAAGGCGAACCAGTTTGTAGTTGCAAAAGTTATATTCAACACTTTTCGCACCAAAGACTTGGTGTTGTTGACTCTTGCATCCATCAATAGCCTCCTTCTGGCCACCTCCTCTACCTGTTGCCTCAGTTCTTGAAACCCTCTTTCAATTGCTCCAATTCTTTATTCACCCTTTGTTACACAGTCAATCTACAACAAAAACAAGGGCTCTCATACTAGGGATAGGATCCAAGGAGTACAGATTATCACCCTTGATTACGGAGCAACAATGCAGAACTTTGAGGGTCTGCAACCTCCCTATGGCTCAAATTCTCTCACTAATCACTCTCCAATCGCTGCTCTCTGTCTCAACCCCTCTTCGTATTTTTATAGACAACATGTCTTATTTCTCTAAGCCACTTGTGTAAAAAACAAGGTAAGGTTGCGTACAATACACCAAATGATGGAGCCCCTTCCGGGACCCTGCGTACGCGAGAGCTTTAGTGCTCCGGGCTGCCCTTTTACATGTCTTATATCTCTAATTTTCTCAACCCCGAAGTAACTGAGGGATTGCCTACCATGCTCAGAGCATTTAATAAGCATAATACAGTTTATAAAACAAATACCCTGATGTAGAAATTTCATCCTATAAAGCACAGACGCTCCTTGGATTAGGCATGTCCCAATGTCAAACACGTGCCCGACATGACACCGACACAAATGATTACAATGAATCATATCAGTGTCTGTGTTTGTATCCGTGCTTCATAGGTTTCATCATTACTTCAAAAGAAATAAAATTAAAGTCAATGATATTTTTTCTAGTCATTGTTTCTGTACAGAAGTAGTGTTGCTTCTGGAACTAACTCATACAGATGACTGATATATGTATAGCCTCTGTAGCTCCGACACTTCGATGGAAGCAAGTCTGACATTGACATATCTGATTACGTTCAATTAATTCATTTTTTCAAAAAATCCACTTGGGTTGGCCTGGTGGTGTTGGCTTGGATCTTGGAGGGTGCATTTCTCAAGATCTCATGCTCAATTCTTGTGGTGCCAATTACAGAGCTTTACATTGGCTATAAATGGGGCTCCCTAAAGTGGACGGTGGGGTTGGACCCCTCAGATTAGTCGGTCATTACCAAGTTTTCAAAAATAAAATCATTTCTTCAAATTTCTACCGGTGTCAACGTGTCATTGCCGTATCCGTGTAAGCGTAAGTGGTTCGGTTCATAGCGTATAGCAGGAGTAATGATATATCTATACTACATGTCTATAAATCAGCATGGATTCATGGAAGAGAAATAAAGACACTAACAAGTAAAAGCTAGTCAGATTAAGCAAATTCAATTCACCTATGACTCAAGCATATTAGGAAAGAAACAGATCAACTAATAGGAAAATTAGGTTGTACATCTATTATTTAGAATAAAACAAAAAAATAATTGTATGGTTGACACTGAATATATGCAATGAGTAGAAGAATTTGTTACACCAACCAACCTCTTGGTATGCTGTCAATTTGGACTTCTCTGTATGCTTGGCCAATCTAATCTTCTTCAACACATACCTACCATGAATGAAATCATCATAATAAGGAATAAATAACAAAAATTTGAAAACCAAAAGCATAATTGAATTAGCATGAAAACTGATTCTTCAGCCTCCCACCAACAATTCAACACAAAAAGATTGAAAATTTTCATCTGGGGTTTACCAATTTTGAACAAAGAATTCGATCTTGAAGTTGAAACAGTTCATATGATGCATGGTTTAACATAACCGTTACAAAAACAGACAGAAAAAAAGAACAAAACATTTTTGTTACCTCTTTCTTTCAGTTTTGTGAAGAACAAGAAAAGTTGCACCTAAAGCACCTCTACCAAGTTTCTCTATCACCTCATAATCTTCCATCTTCTGAAGAAGAGAAAACAGTGAAAAACAGTAGCTAACAGATCCTGAATTGTTACAAAATCTATTTGGTTATTTATTTTATACCAAAGTATAATAAGTTTATAAAATAATAAATGTGAGTGTGAATGAATTAGAATTCATGCTATTGCTATGTTACCAAACTTTTGTAATTAAGGACAAAAAATAGATGCAGTTTGTAAGAGAATTAATTAGGAGAGTGTGACTTTTGGTGAATAATGAATGAGACTTGAAGGGTTTCACGTTTGACATGAGGAATGAGTAAAGCCACATTTTAAATTTAGTTTATCTAGAAAAGAGAAAGAGATAGAATGAATTTGAATGTATAAATTTAAATTATAATAATGAAAATAAAATCATTCTATCATTAAAATATTATTTATTGAATCTAATATATAAATAAATTTTAATTTCAAAATAATTAAAATAATTATAAATAAATTTTACTTTACCTAATCACAATTAATAATAATAAAATAAATTATAAAATTAAAATAATACAATTAATAATTTTAATATATAAATAAAATTAATTTAAAATAAAATAAATAATAATAAATATTAAATAATATAAATAAATATTTCAATATATTAATTAAATTTAACTTAACTAATATAAAATCTCTTTAAATATAATATATACTCTCTTCGTCTTAGTGTCACTTTATGTTTTTTTTTAAATACAAAAATGTGATGTTTTGGCAACTCATGCCACAGAAAACTTTAAGTAATTGTTCGACCTAAAATCTTACGGTTGAGTCAACTATTTAGTAACAAATATTATGTTAAAAATAAAGTATGCTAACAAGTGTTATTATGATATGTTAAGGAAAACCAAAAGTCGGGGTCGTCCTAAAGGTAAGGCGACCAAAGCCCTCGTTCTAGGCCCCCAAAAAAAATTTAGGGGGGTGTATTGGATTAGGATTTTGAAGGACAATTTTTGCTTAAAAAAATCTCAAAGGTTTTAAAAGATTTTATAGGATTTTAAAGACTTTCATGATTTTAAAAGACAATCAGGATTTTCAATTTGGATTTCAATGGATTTACATCATAAGATTTTAAAGGATTTTATGGATTTATAAGATTTCAAAAGATTTTATGAATTTTAAGGACTAATTGAAAAGAAATGATTACAACACACTCTCTATCATAATATTTTGAATACATACTCTTATTTTTTATTTTATTTTTATGAGAGATAGAGAGAGGGGGAAGAGAGGAGGGAGAGAAGAGGAGAGAGAGAGAGAGAGAGAGAGAGAGAGAGAGAGAGAGAGAAGGGAGAAGAGAGAGACGAAGAGAGAAGGGAGAGAGAGGAGGGAGAAAAGAGAGGAGAGAGGGAAGGGAGAAGAGAGAAGGAAGAAGGGATAAGAAAGAGATAGTAAAAACTTTTAAAGAAAAACAATCCCAAGAAATCTTATGTCTTCGTGAAAGACTTTTTTTTGTTAAAATTTCACTAGACAATCTCACAAAATCCATCAAAATCTAATTTATTAAACAATCCTTTGAAATTTGAATGATTTTGAATATCATGAGACTTTTTTTAAGTGATGAAAAGTCATGATTGAATACCTAAAGACTTTTTTAAAATGACAAAGAATCTTGATTGAATACCACGAGACTTTTTTTAAATTTCAAAGAGTCTTGATTGAATACCACAAGACTTTTTCATAATTAAAAAGTCTTTTAAAATCCCTTAGAATCCTAATCCAATACACCCCCCTTATTTTTTATTAGATTTTACAAGACAAAATGCCTCATACATTCAAACTTGTTTTAGGCCGCACTTACTTTTAAAAATTATTAGGCTGGCCCTGCCAAAAGTAATATTCTCTCTGTCCTATTATAAGTGAATTTTTTGTTCATTTCACACATATTAATAAAAGAGTGTATAAGTGAAAGAAAGAGAAAAATGGTTTTTATTGTTTTGCCAAGCATTTGTGCATTATTCATTATCATAAATGCAAAGTAGAATATATTACATTGAGAGTGGTGAAATAATATTAATTAGATTTATAATTGGAAAAAATAATTAATATTGTATTGAAAAATGAAATAGATCAATTGTTTTAGGACAAATTTTTTTGCAAATGGCTCACTTATTATGGGGACGGAGGGAGTACTACTCAATGACAACAATTTTTAGACTTTTAAAAGTTTTTTTTAGGAAAAAATTTTAGACTTTCAAAAGTTGAATTTACTATTTTTCATTGTTCCCCAATATAATATTTCTATTTTAATTTCTTTAATGTTTAAAGACACTCTTTAGTATTTTTCTAAAAAATATTAATGAATGAAAAGTGTATTTATAAGCTTATTTTACTGTTTTTCAAAAAAAAAAAACTTATTTTATTTTTGTCAAAAAAAACTTAATATTCTTAACCAAATAGTACAAATTTTCTTATAATAAACCTTTGTAAAATAACAGTCTTCGGCCCCGTGAGCATAGCTCAGTTGGCAGAGACATGCATTGTTAAATGCAGGGGCTGAGGTTCGAACCCCGAACACCCCACTTATTTGCCTTGAAAAAGGTGAATTCTAGCCACTAGTTTATCTGACACAAATATCTGACACAAAAAAGGTGAATTCTAGTCTACCTGGGATTTGCCTTGAAAAAGGTGAATTCTAGCCACTAGTCTATCTGACACAAAAAAGGTGAATTCTAGTCTACCTGACAAAAAACTGTTATTGGGTTAATTTTACGGTGCACCATTTTGAATTGATTCATCCGTTGGTGTGAATCCACTATGAATAAATTCATTAAAAAAATACTGAAAGTGGATACTTTGTTTGAAGATCGATTCATAGAGTAATATAAATTCATTGGCACCTTTCGAACAAAACAACAAAAATGGATTCATTTGCACGTTGCATGTTGATTTTGTAAGCTATTTTAATTTATTCTCACTTGGAATTCATATAAAAAAAACATTTCATTTATAAATAGAAAACATTGATGTTTTGTCCTTATCATTAGATCAGTGAAAATCTTTCAAAGAAAATACAAGTTATGTGGGATCCAATTTTCCATAGGGTGCTTCTTTTCTTGTACTAAGGTAACGTTATCTTTATGGCGTTGAATTGTATTGGGTTGTTGAAGAAGGGATTGTCAAGTATATTATTAATTTGTATTTCAAGAATCTTTTAAAGTCCAATTCTGAAATAGTGAAAGAAAATTTCATAATTTTCATGGGACTGGATTAGATCACACGAGAGGATAAGTTACTGAACTAGGATAAATAATAGTGTCATTTTTTTCATCCTTATTTTTTACATTTTAATGTATATTGTTTAGAGCTCTTGCAATCAATAAAAGATTATAGATTGTTTTAGTATGAAAAAATAGATTGAATATTGAATTAGACCCTGCTTGATTAAATTGATTTAAGGCCATTGTACATTAATTTAACAAAATCTATGCTAGTATATATCAGCAAAAAAAAAAAATCTAAGCTAGTATAGAGTTTAATCAATTCAATAGTTATTTCTTCACAAAATTTCTAAGATCTTTAAATTTTAGGGGAAAACGTTGAATTATATTCAAGTCCTTGTCATTTTCTTTCGACAAAAAATCCAGGTCACTTGAATAACACTCTAAATATAAAATTGACTTTTGAATACTTAAACAGGGTTATATTAAAGATATTTCTGTTGTGATTTCTTGATGTAATCAAAATAATTATTGGGTTTTTCTATCATATCATGTGCACCAAACGGACCCTTAAAGGCTAAATTACACCAAATGTTCCTTAAGTTATTTAAGTTTTTTTATGTCATTTAGGTCTTTTAAGTTAATTAATTATAACAAATTGGTCCTATTAATTGCTTTAAAAATGCAATATTATGGGTTTTTTTATATCATTTAGGTCTTTTAAGTTATTTAATTGTTGTTTTTTAATAATAAAAAAAAACTCCTTTTAATTGCTTTAACAAATACAATATTATACATGTTAGACAAACCCATAATTATTACCGTATATTTTACGATGGCCACTTTGAAGTAGAAGCATGTGGTCTTCTTCAACCTACCAAATGATATGATCTAATTGGTATCAATTTAGATAGGAAAAAAGTTAGCAAAAAAGAAAAAAGAAAGGAAAAAAAAACAACAATAAACTAACGAGTGTTTTAAAACTTAACTCATATTTGTCTTCTTTTTTTTTTTTTGAACTAAGATCAATCAAGAATGGCTGCTGAGACATCTATTGTTGTTTATCTTCTTTCAAGTAATTTCAATAGTTGGTCCATTCTAGTACCACTTTTCAAAGTTATGATCAGTGAAATCAATCTTAATTATTACAAAAATCATATTGAATTAAATTAAAATATTTGTCTAGTTTGAAAATTTAAGTCTATTTATATCATTTCATTTTCAAGGATAATTGTTTTCCTATCTTCTTCCTTTCAATCCTAACAAACAAACAAACAAAATGGGAAAAGAAGACACTTAAATCTGCTATAGCCATCATCTCTTTCTCTCTTGACACTTTTTTCACCTTTTTCTATCTTGTTATAACATACTATAGGCATATATAATAGGGTGGGAAAACGAAAATACACGGTATATACACATGTTATGCTTTTTCACAAGTCAGGAAAGCAGTCATAAACAATACAAGAGTCAAAGAGAATGTTGCCGCCAAGATGAAATGACAATCAAAGCACTTGTAACTATACTTTGCAGAAAATATAAAAAGTACAACAAGCTAGTTGTAACTACACTTTGCAAAAAGATGTGCATGTTTGTGCCACTGTTTCTACATGTATAAGTGTAAGTTTTGTTCCGCTTCTACGTGGATCGGAAGTGTAAAATTGATTCCGACGTGTTTGATTGTTGTCGAATAGAATTGATTCTGCCTTCAGAATTGATTCTGCCTTCAGAATTTATAGTTCAACTCACTTTTACATGAATGTATCCAAATGTAAACCACTTTTAATCAAAATTATTTTTAACCAAAATCAATTCTATAGAATCAATTGTAAACCAATTCTCCCTACCGCAAAATCAAACACACGCCAACTAAATCAATAATACTAATACTTTACTAAATATATCATTGATCTAGCTCGAGTTGGAATACTAATTAGTTAAAGCCTCTAAAGCTACTCTTGATTTAAGTATTAAAAAAAATATGTAGTGATCTAAAATATAAGTAAAATTTAGCTAATATTATTTTATTTGATGTTATTATTAAAGTACCCTTCAATAAAATAAGATTTGAAAACAACATAGTTTGAAAATATAATAATGTTTTTATTAAGTAAAAAGAAATAAATGATTAATCACTAATTTTAATCAGTGTAATGAGTGAGTAGAGTATTTCAAGAAGCTATAGTTAGTCTTTGTGTGTGGTTCCTTGGAGGCTATAAATGGCTGCAGACTTGAAGCACGTTTAACAATTATTGCCCATTAAAACAAAGAGTCATAGTCATGCAATGTTGTGCGTTTGAGTTTATGGTAGCTTCATTCAGACTCAAATTAATGCACCTCCATGATGGCAGAAAGAGTAACATACACACTAAAATAATCATAACTTCCATAAACTCACCAAGAACATTGGCAACTTAAATTGGTAAAAGATAACACAGGCTTCAAATTTTTAGGAATGTTCCTCATCTTGTAAACGAAAATAGCCCCGATGTTCAGCCTTAAAGAGTTGAGAATTCCAACTAACAATAGTGAAGTGACATTCACCATGAAAGAAACAGACTATACAGAAAGGCAAGTTGGTTACTTTCGCCTAGGCTTTTTTGAGGATCTTCGGCTTTCCATCTTTTTCTGTGTAGCTTCGAATTCCTCTTCAGAGGGTTCGGGCACATGGCTTCCACCATATTTTGAGATTAGAGACGAGAACATAGAATCAAACCGGTCTTTCCTCTCATCTCGTCGTTTTGATATGATAGCATACAGATCTGTTTTTGGCTCCTTACTTGATCTGTAGAAGATTTAAACACGTGATTATTTCTACCTACATTAAAGTGCCAATAACAAAGCCAAACTCTGCTTGATAAACTTACTTTTGCTTCCTTCGTAAAGGACTAGTTGGCGGCTTGGTTTCTGATATTTTCTTTGCCCATTTCTTGTACGCTTTCTTTTCCTTTAGTTCTCCTGCAGATATAGGAAAACAAGCATCAAGAAAACCATCAAACAGAAGTGAAATATTTGCCTATCTATTAATATGCAGAATAATATTAATATGCTAAAAGTAAACTTCTTCCATTTTCTTTTGAACTTGGTGATCAATCTTGCATTTGAAAAATCAGTATCTCTTTTATATTAGTGATAGCTGGATCTAGAGAAAGTGTCTCATTCAAATTTACACCAACGAAAGCTAGAAATATTCTTACCAGAAGCTATAGCCTCATCAATAATATCCTTGAATCGATGCGAGTCGAGTTTAGGATCCGAACAAAGCATTGAACAAAATAACCTGCAAAGCGGAATATCAAATTCAAAACTGGAATCCCTAAAAAAAAGCCGGGTTTTACTCATCAAAATGCTTTATTACCTGCTCATATTACCCTTGCATTCCTTGTAAAGTCTAATTAAATCATTTTTCTCAGAGTCAGATCCCCTATAATTTGCTTCAAACTCCTCAATATCAGCTTCAGTGACCTATTAGCACAAATTGCAAAGTTAAACAAACCGAGAACAAGCGTATACAAGGCACTAGGAATAAAAAAAGATAACATACAGAAACAAGTACCTTCTTGTACAATGTTCTGAAATATTCTTGAAGATTCTGAACTACATCTCCTGCAAGGTCCTGGTTTTCAGAAATAAATACGCAAATTACTGAGCTGTCAACAATGTCCAGGACAATGCTAAAATATCCTGAAATGACAATATTTCGTTCTAGTGTACAGAAAAATTGTCGTAATGAAAACAGTTTCCTTAACTAAAGTTACCAGAGCAAAAAGATCTAAACATTTCAAATTAGAAAGTAAGGTTTATAGAAATACGAAGCAAGGATGAGAAAGTTTTAGTCTAATCTAGATTTCAATCAATTTCTACATTCCAACATTTTCTTCTATTCTTAGATAGCCAGAAAAACCAACAATGATGACCCTCCATAGGATCAGCACCTACCAAGGCCCTTTCACAACCAACCAACTCAACCAATAACATACACTACTGTCTAGTGTTTGCTTCCTTTTCCCTACCTTGCCTTTGATATAAAAAAAAATAAATAAATAAATAAAAACTGACAATTTGCTTAACAAGTTATTTTTTCTTTCCAGTTTTAATTGTCATGACCAGATACATGATCTGTTAAAAATCGTTAAATTTGTTTCATTCTGTGTTAACATATTAAGTTCCTGGCTTGTTGCATTGTTTTCAGAACTTGTTATCTTATATATCATGAAAACTGCAACCAAAATACCAACACAGCTTTAGAACTTAGTTATTTTAGAATGTTTAATAAAAAATAGAGAAAGAAAGCCCAAGCTTCAATATTTGATCATCCTTGTATCAACACTATGACACAGCGTAAACATATTTTAAGAAGTAACAATAAAATGTGACAAGATAAACATGTGTAATATTTCATCACTATGTAGTTAATAAAGTCATTATACAATATGCTTTTTTTTAGGGAAAGTCATTATACAAGGGTTTGGTTATATTTGGAGGTTGAAATATTGAAAGACTTACAGCATGATCAACACAACCAGTTTCATCATAAAGTGCCCGTTTTTCTTCATCCCCGAGAATGGAGATAACATTTTGCAATTGCTGAAACTTGGCTTTAGCTTCCTGCAAATGAAACAAGGAACAAACGTGTTGAAATTACAATCACCACAAAATGCAGCTCAAGTGGTGTGGTTTAGCTAAGACACCTGACAGAGTTTGACAAGGGGGCTATAAGGCACTATTAGTACAACAACCCTTAACAAAAAATAAACGAAACGATAAATCGCAAACAAAGAAACACTTTGGTGCCGAATTGCGTACAAGTATGCCTACATCTCTGAGTATAGGGACAATGTAGTTCTGTGTAATTATCAGTGAAAATAACCATAAGGTGTTACAATTAACATCAAAATACTACGGTTACAGGCTAGTTTACACAAAACCCTTGAACCGTACCATGGGGGCTTTGTCCCCCACACCCCACTCGCTCCCAAAAACAAACATCAGGGCCAAGCGCAACTCACTCTGCTCATTCATCCCTGCCCACTTGTCAGAACCTTTGAAGCATGGGTACTTGTGAAAAGGTGAAGTACCCATAATGTGTACTTACTCATACTGGGTACGAGTACGGTACACGTAGTGTTTCATTTTAATATTGTGGGTGAAAATTGTGGAATGCTTGTAGCTTAATTTAAAACAAAAAATAACCCATTTGGGGTTGGCCTAATGGTTGGCTTGGGATCTTGGAGTTTGCTCCTCCAAAGGTCTCAGGTTCGATTCCCTCTGGTGTCAATTTCGGTGGGCTAAGTCCATACAAAGCTTGCTCTGGCTTTAAACGGGGCCCCCGCAAGTGGGCGGTGGAATTGGTCCCCTCAGATTAGTCGATTCTTGGATCGGATACCGAGTTTTCAAAAAAAAAAATTAAAAAAAAATGTCATATTCTTGTACTGGTACTCGTATCATATTGTGTACCGTAACTGTACCTATGTAACATAGGCCTAACAAACAGGTACCAAAATTGACAGAGACACTAAACACGACACCAATAATAATTTGATAAAATAGACGTCATTTAATGTAGCTACATAACAAGTTGGTCTAGGGTTCAAATTCTGACTATTAACAAAACATACTAATTACTATTGTTAGCAATTGGGAGATTCGAACCCGAGACCTAAAATTACAGTAACGCAGCACAAAGAAAGAGAGGCTAACCTCATCACCAGGGTTCTTATCAGGATGAAGTCTCAACGCCAATTTGTGATACGCCTTCTTTATTTCTTGTTTAGTTGCTGTCTTCTCCACACCAAGAACCTAATAATAAATAATTCACATAAACAACAATAATTAGAAAAAAATTAATAATTAAATGTGATAATTAGAAATGTTAAAGTACTTACCTGGTAGAGTGAGTTTTGGTTTTGATCGGAAATGGAACCTTCGTTGTTGTTGTTGGTATCAGATTTGATTTCTTCATCGTCGGAGGAAACCCTACTTCTCTTCTTCTTACTCTTACCCATTTTCTTTTCTTCTGTTTTGTTTTTCTCACTCAAATCAAATTAATGATATATCTGTGTGTAAATCATTAATTTAAATCAATTAATATTCATAACTATATTATTATTTAATTAATTTAATTAATAACCAGGATTGGGCGCTCCAACTCAATTTCTTCCCGCCTTTCGCTTCTGCCATCACTCTTTTCCCGCCGTCACGTTCTGCTGCAAATCTGCGCTTGCATTTTTTTAATTTTTTTTTATCTTAAAATGTTAATAATTATTATCATTAAATTAATACTATATTGTTAATATTAACTCGTCCTACTTCAAAATGTCAAAATTGCTAGATCGGATGTTGTCATTGATGTTTATACTCAACTCCTCCACTTATGTGTATGAATTTTCTATAGTTATTGTCATTTTATATAAAAAAAAATATCAGTAATAAATAAATTTAAAATAAGAATATTTTTTCTGAGATGCTACATTAAAGAGGTTTATGTATCAATGAAAGAACTCAAACTCAAATCATTGTGAATAAAATGTAGTTATATTTTGTTAGGTTAAATAATTTTTTTATCTTTATAAATATGGTAAAAAAAATTATTGAATATTTTTTGTGTGTGTAAATCAAGTAAGTATCCTCCGAAACGTTTGAGTGGGTATATATTAAATTTTTTGGAAAAAGATATATAAAAATTTATATCATTCTCCCCAAACGTTCTGATTCGAAATTGATTAACTGTTTGAGTCCAATATATATATATATATATATATATATATATATATATATATATATATATATATATATATATATATATTTTACATTTTACACTAGAGAAAACATTTTAGTTTACATCAACCAAATAAATTGATTTTTTTGGATTGCTTTTTATACCAGCAAGCAAATGATTGCACTCCATAGAGAACTCTAAACCTGGTGGCTACAACCTTCCATGTCTCCGACATCTGTCCAGTTCTACTGCTTCCTCGATCACTCGTCTACTTTTGAATTGACATCTTTTATTCCAAAACTCAGCCAACCAAGAAATGCTTAAGGTATAAGTAACAAGTCTCTTTCTAATCCAAAATTTTGTTATTATTTGAAGAAGATTGATTAAACCGGCCCTAAAACAGAATTCCAGGTTTCGATTCTAATGTAATCGATTGAAGAAAGTATCTCTATCTTTGTGTTGAGGGCGACCCGGCTACGCCAGTAAGTGAATTTACATGCATGCAACACCTCTCAATACTCTCATGCCTTTCAGCGAGCTAGCATCGAACAAAGAGGTTATAAGCAGTAAAATGGCATCTGGTAATGATGAAGCATTTTGTTTTTATTTGACAAATATTTGGTGTTGTTGGATGAAATTTTATTTTATTTTTACAAGCGTTGATGGGAGAATATTAAAATCTTGATTGGTGGTTAGAATGAAATGGCGTGCTTAGATATAAAGTTACATGTATGACATATATTATATATGAGGTAAGTTGGAAATATTTGGGGTGTGTTTTATTTCAAAGAGTCACTGTTGTTGCAGAATTGGGGCGTGTTTTATTTCAAAGAATCGTTGTAGGCTCTGTTTGGTAAAAATAGCGGATAGCTGATAAGCTAGATGATAGCTTATAGCTGATGAGTTAGATGATAGCTTATAGCTGATGACTGATAGCTTATAGCTGATAGCTGATGGCTGATGACTTATAGCTGATAAGCTAATTGAAGTGTTTGGTAAAATTAGCGGTTCAACTAACTGATAAATGTAAAATGACATAAAAGGGTATTCTTAATTCATAACAAAATTTATACATATTAGTTTTTAAGTATTTAAAATTTACTCATTTAAATTTATTAATTTAATATATCTTCTTTTAGGGATTTAATATATCTTTTATATATTATAAAATTAAACTTTATTTTCCATTTATTTTCAAATGTTTATCCTTAAAAAATTAAACGTAACAATGGAATGTATTATTATCATCTTTTTTATTACAGGAATTGTATTATTATCTATATGTATTATTTTTGGAAGGGTATCTAAATGTATTATTTTTTAATGAAGGATATCTATAGCTTATATGTATTTTTTTTCTTCAAGGAAGCTCATATGTAATATTATTTTTGGAAGACAACTTTTTTCTAAGACAACTTATATGCATTATTATCAACCAAAATATGGAGCATGTAGCACATGTATTATTAACAATAGATGATTGTCCCTGTATAAAAAAAAAAAAGATGGACGGCTTTACATAAAAAGGATTTATGGTCATTTTTTTTAAGGATGTATATGGTCATAAATATCATGATATTTAGTCATTTAAATTTATTATTTTAATCAATAAAGTATTTTTTTGGTTGAATTTATTGTTTTAATCAATATATTTCATTCATTTTCTATACTTAATGAATGAATAAAGTATAAAATTTTATTTTATAGACAAATTAAAAACATAATCTATCAATAGGATTAAAAATGATAAAAACAAAAGTGTTAAAAGAATAGAAAGAAAAAAAAAAAGATACGTAATCTTATATATACTTGTAAAAATCATATGTCACTTGTATCAGGTATGTCCCTGCCGTTGTTGCACTGCAATATGTCGTCTAGTAGCATTCTCTTTTCTTTTTAAGTATACTAAATTATAAAGGGTAAATATGGGTTTTAATTAAAATAATAAGGGTAAAGATGGAAAAAAGATGATAAGCTATAAGCTATAAGCTCAAACGCTACTTGGAATAGCTTCTGAAAAATAGCTTATAAGCTCCTGAAACAAGCCTATAAGCTTGTTGTAAAAAAGCATTACCAAATAGAGCTTTTTTTGTCAGACGAGCTTATAAGCTATGAGCTATAAACTATAAGCTCTTTTTTAGGTGTTACCAAACAGACCCGTAGTTGAAAAGTTGAGGGGTGTTCTATTAATCATTATTATCATCTATTGTGTGAGACGTTCCTTGTGAAGAAGGGGATTGAAGGGTTGGAGTTTTTTTTATCAAGTAATTGGCAGGTTTACTAAAGATGATTATTGGGCTTGATGAAGACTTTGTGACTACATGTTAATGTGAGTCAAGATTCTCTTCATTTATAAAAATAAATGGAAGATTCAATTTGAAAAGATATAGACACAAAAAATAGGTGGTGGCTCTTATCACTAAGTGAGTCCCACCATCATTAATTATTTTTAACTTTTTGTGTGTCTTTATCTCTACAAGTGGAACAAATGAAAACAATTATAAATGGAGAGGATCTAAACCCGTGTTAGTGTACGACTAGCCATAAATGCACTTCTCTTTTTCATGACACGATGCAAAAGAGAGAAAGAGAGAGTAAGTGGGCCGGAGGGAATTGCCAAGTGTCCCAATATATGCTCTAACTACATTTTGACAAGTGTCCCAATATATGCTCTAACTACATTTTGATTGGGCAAAAGCATTCAATGCCCACAAATAATTAGAGTTTAGTTGGGACACCTTCTATTCTCTTTATCTTTGTCAAAATAAAAAATTCTCTTTATCATCTTCGCGCTCTTAATTTAGCACAAAATGAAAGAGAGGAGGGGAAAGATTTTAATTAAAATTAATTAAAAATATGTTTGGTTCATGGGGAAGGGAAGAATTTTAAAATTAATTTACTGTTTTACCCTTAAACTTGTATGAAAATAGTGATCGCAATAAGGACAATAAAGTAACGAAACAATAACAATGTGATCAATAACAACGCGATGTAGACGATGAGATAATGAATTACTCACAACTCATGTTGGAGGAGGTCTGAAGCAGCAATTGGCACCAACAAAGAAGTAGTAGGGTTGAAAGAATGGTTTTTATACGTAACAAATAAGAGTGATAGATAACCTAACAAACAAAGTTGTTACAAGAATAATATAACCTAATAATAATAAAAGTTTTTACAACAACAACAATAATAAAAGGTTTTACAAGGACAATATTTAGATTTTAAATTAATCTAAGGATAATTTTGGCAATGCAATAAAATTTAAAGAGATCCTCTCCCCTCCCCTCCAAAAAACTCCAATTCGGGGGAAGTAAAAAGTGGGTTTTGAAGGGATTTTGCTCCCCTCCTCTCCCCTCTCATTCTAAAAATTGAACCAAACATGTCAAATTAAAAATATTTCCTCCCCCTCCCCTTCAAAACTCTTGAACCAAACTAATCCTTATGCTATTAGAAAACCGAGATGAGTTTCTCTTTAAAATCAGAATCTGAGACCTTGTCATCTCGATTCTATCAGGAAGACCGAGTATAAGGAAAGGTTGAGAGTCTGAACTCAGATTCTCAAACACAACATGCTTTCTCATATTTTCATTGACACATCGCGGGAAACACTGACCAGGATTGCTTGTTGTAGACATTTCACACAGTTTCATGCAGTAAACGATCTTGGTCGTTGATTTGAGATCGAAAGGTTAATATTACACAAGTTAAAAATAAACTAAAACGATCTTGGCAATCCATTTAAGATCGGACGGCCAAAATCCATAACCGTGTGCTGTTACAATTGGAAAACCACATCGATCCATGTTTTGCAAACACTCTTGTTGTGTCTATCATTGGAATATGATTACCTCCATAGGGGTGTAACGGTTCGGTTTGGATTGGTTTTCAGTCAAAAAATGTCCGAACCGATGAAACCTTCATCGATTTGGATTGGTTCGGTTTTCACTGTTTTTCAAAAAAGAAACCGAACCAAACTAATCGGTTTGGATTGGTTCGGTTGATCGGTTTATTTAAAAATACAATTAAAAAAAATTCATATTCTCACAAAATATTTCATAGAACTTTGTATAATTGTATTTCATATTTTGTTTTTTCATGTTCTCTATTTTTCAAACAACATTTTTATAACCAACCTTACTCAACATTTCATACATATGATTCAAGATTCATTCATCCATCATTCTTCAAAAACAACTTCATCAAACTCAAATATTTCAAAAGTATTTTATGGCTAGGGTTTCTTTTTTAGTAGAAATGAAAGAGTATAAGATGAGATGAAGATGAGAGAAAGTGAATGGATTAAAAAGTATTTTATGTTTAATTTTGAGCCTAAGCATAAGTTTGTGTGAGGTAAGATAATATTAGTAAAATAAGGAGTGTGGTTATCATCGGATTGGTTCATCGGTTTCACGGATCTCGAAATGAAAAACCATGAACCAAACCAAACTAGATCGGTTTCGATTGGTTTGGATCGGTTTCAAACCGAACCAAACAAGGTCGGATATTTTTTCAGTTTGGTTTGATTTGGACTTTCGGTCTCGTTAGTTTTGTTCGAATCACTTACACCCCTACTCCACCTACGAAGGGGAAGAAGTATATTATAACTGAAGAGAAATGATATTTTGACAACCACTTTTTGACAACTTTTGGACAACTTTCTCTCTCATACTCACATGATGTTGTTATCTTCTCTCTTCCTTTTTCTCTCTCCATTGTTTTTGACCAATAAGAAGTGAGAAAAACAAGGTTGTCAACAAAGTTGTCATCAAATGGATGTCAAAATACCATTACTCTATAACTGAATCAGTTTCTTGGGCCATGTTGAAATGGAGGTGATGATGATGCTAACTTGACTTGCTTAAGGAGAAACTGTGAGTTATGAGGGAGATGCATGCATGTCCAATTATTTTGAAGATGGATGATTTTAGAGATTCTTCTTTGTACGGCCAGTCAGAAAAGGTTGACATGAAAATGTCATGAATGACCTATTACACGCATGACACATGTTGGTGGAGTCTTCTCCTCGAAATGGATAGAATAGTGAACCTATATGACTACTTGGTGCATGTTTGGATTGGTCGTGAGTTTTTATCATAGTGACAACCCAACATAATGTGAGGCCTAAAGCGAACATTAAAACGAGGCCTTGAAACAAATGATATTTTTTCAGTAAAAAAAAAGATGAAAACATAAAATTCATATTTTATAAAAAAAGTAAATTAATAATTTTATGGTAAGAAATTTGAAAATGTATCGATTACGTATGTATTAAAATTTAAATTTATCAATTTTAGAAAATAACAGAAAACATCTCTATATTATAAACGAACTAAAAACACAAAATAAAGTAGAGACTACATGGACTAAAAATATCATTAAAAGTTAAAGGAGAAATAAAACAAGAAAACTAGACCACAGCAACAGCCAGCAAGATTTGAATTTGAACTTGCAACCACAGAGAGAAAGCAAGCACGCATTACCCGCTGAGCTGAGAAACGGACGTGATATTTTCATCTGAGGCTTTTTAATATATTGTTAACTTAGATAATTGTGTTTGTTTGAGGCATAAAAACCTTTGAAAAAAATAGCAATTTTTGGGGGCAAAGCGAGGGCTTGGGCCGCTTTATGCTTAGGCCGGCCCTGGTGACATAATTCGCAATTCGTATTGGCACGTGGTACGAATTTGCGGTATGAGACATGCGATGAATTTGGTATGTGTGGGGATATAGAGTTTTAGTACGCATCGGTCATTGTACTAGTACGACCTAATTAAATACAGTAAGCTTTGTAAAAAAAGAGTAGTAAGTTTTTTTTTTTTTTTTTTAAGGAAAAAAAGAGTAGTAAGTTATCAATAAAATTTTTAGAAAACATTTTTTAATTTTAACTTTTTCTTTTTCTTTTTTTAAGTGTTACAAGAGAAGCTCTTTTTCTCCAAACTTCACTAACGTTTTCATGCAAAATTTGCCGGCTCCATCATAGATTTTCTTTTATCTTCTACTCAACCTCTTCTTCCTCTTTCTTCAATCTCTACACATTTGCGCAAACCAATTCACATAACAACCGCGAACCAATAAGCACATACCAATTCACGGTTCCCAACATGTCAATAGAATTATATGACTATGTTTTTTTAGGGTAGCACTTCGGTGCCATTGTCTTTTGTGGCTCTAGTGCCTTTGTTCCTATCTCTCTCTTAACCATTCATTCTCTCCCATCTAAATAATTTATTTTAATCATTCATCCAACATTCTCTCTCATCTAAAATGAACTAAAGACACCCAAAGGCAAAGACACTGAAGTGCCATCCAGGGGCGGAGCTACGTTCAGCAGTATGTGGGCTAGTGCCCCCACTATCTTTTCATTTGATTAACATTACCCTACAAATATATAGTATAATCATAACTCAGACCTATACAAATAATTACTTATATTTAAGTTTGACTAACTACATTACCTATTCGGTAAAGACATAAGCGCTAGGCCTTGCAGTTGCAGCCCTCGATATCTTAGTTGGTGTTGGTTTTATCCCCTTTAATTATACTAGATTGTCTACCCGTGCTACCGCACGGGTCATATATAGTTTAGTATATTACTTGCAATTCATTATAATATTAGATGCGAAATATTAGAAACACCGTGTCAAAGAACTCATGAGTACGTTTCTATCTTAATGTGTTTTTTAAATAAGTTTTTCCTTGTCCGTAATTTATTTTTTAAATAAGCTTTTTCCTAGATCGTCGACCCATGTTGTCGAACAGGTGAAATATTTGTTAGATTTATTATTTCTTATTTTTCAGTCAACTTGATAGTTCCTCTAAATCAATTGGTGCACCAAAAATAAACCAACTAACGAAGAAGTTAAGTGTGAAGAAGTTTGATCTTTTAAGATCTCCGGATGATATGTCTTTTATTGATTCACTCCCAATGCTAACTCTAGCGCCCAACCACAAAACCCTTTTTCATGAAAAAAATCACTGGCTAAAGAGCAATCATGTTGGCTTCAGCTGCATCATGTTGGCTATAGATTACACAACTATAAATTCCAAAAATATTGAAAATATAATCCAAATATTATCTATAATATTTCCATTGCCTTTCGAAACACCAACATTAATATCATGTTACAAAGGTTAGATGACGATAGGAAACAAGTTGTCTTTAAAAAACCACAACAATTATAATATTATGATTATGATATGAGTTTAGGTATTTTAATGTCACTATTGATATCAAATTTACAAATATTATAAAGTTATACTTTTTAAACAGTGAGAATAAAATTACTTATTGAAAGGAACTGTCTTATTTTGCCATTAACTCTAAGTCTCTAACAATAGTAAATTACTTTCTAAGGACTGTCTCAGAGTTGTTCTCAGATGTAACTTGAAATGTTTAGAATGATCGGTCTCAAAGTTGTCGAATTCCAATACAACTACATGCTACATGTGCTCTTAATGAAATATTAGAATAAAAACCAACATAGTATGAGCACACAGTACAAAATGCATAAAGCAATTTTACTATACTATGCATAGTATGTTATATATCCCTCCTCTGCCAGTTTCTTTTCCTCTGTTGTTGCTAGCAATGGAGCAAAAGAAGAATAAACTGGAACACAAATTTCAGCTGCAAAAGAAGAATATCATATTAACAGTCGGTCTCTCTACGACAGCTTCTGCTGAAAAAATATTAGTCATTGGGTCAATCATACAATTGATGTAAGTTTTTCCTACATGTCATATAACTATGTACACGTGAGTATATATAGGATCGTTTCCACAGGGAGTTGCGTTAATCATAAGCATTTTCACAATAGTTCACATTAAGGTATCGGGTATAAAAATGTTTGTTTGTAACACTATATCCACAAATGACATAAAAGCAAAAATGAGAGGAGATCGAACTATTTCGCTTGCGGTATAAGATAACGAGCAAGCATAACAACAGCAATCTCTCGATCGATTAACAGACTCTAACTTTATAACCAATATTATTACAATCATTTCTACAATATCCTTCGTGTCCAAAGCGACATCGTTACTTCTAAGTTAGCGTTTAAACATTCGTGTCCAAATTCCTTAAATGATAACAAAGTCGATCGGATAACTTAATCGACCGTGTCCAGCCTGATTAAGTATCCGAAAGCATTAAAATCTTGATCAAAAGTAATTATCAAAGGTTTACAAACTTGTCAAGAGTGATATAACATAAGATAGATTGTTATTCTAGTTCTAGATTCAAGAGTTTGTGTCCAAATCATCTTGAATCTCATTGAAAGCATTAGACATAAGAATAACAACAATATTGAATCATTAAGCTAGAACCTTATATATTAAAAGATCAAAAGATTACATAATAGCTTGTTTGTTACCTCAATACTACAAAGAAGGTGATAGCTACACATAGACATGTAAACTAATGTAAGGAATGAAGGAAAGATGAAGATTCCATGCCAAGATCCTTGATGTCTCAATGAATCTAGGGTTAAATCTACTCCTTAATCACTTGCTTTGTGTTTCTCTCTTTGAAATAGCTCTGATCTCTCTCTTGGAATGTATGAAAAATATTAATGGAATAGTGAATGACCTAAAAGAGAGGTAAAAATGCTATTTAAAGGGCCTGTGTTTTTGTACCTACGCTAATAGCGCAGATTACGCTAATAGCGTGGTATGTCGGCCTATAATCTGGCCAATGGGCTTGTGCCACGTTGGCCTTGCCCTGCTTCTACGCTACAGCTACGCTAATGGCGTATCCCTCTGGAGCTTTTACGCTAATAGCGTAGGATACGCTAATAGCGTGTTTCTTCATGACCAGCTACGCTCCAGGTGCGCTAATGGCGTAGCTCCCTGGAGCCTGTACGCTAATAGCTCAGTATACGCTATTAGCGTACTCTTCAAGAGTGCTCCAGATCCTACGCCCCAGGTACGCCATTGGCGTATCTCTCTGACCTTGGGCATTTCTTCATCACGCTAATAGCGTAGGATACGCTAATAGCGTAGGACATTGAACTTTGACGTTTCTTGCTCCTTGCTTGTATTTTCCTGCACAAAAAGGGTAGAATAAGGCTCAAAAGCATAAATGACATATTTACACAATAATTGGAGTTTTCCATAGAGAATCTTGCAAAACAAGTCACTAAAATGCCTAAACTCCTATATGAAATATATCACTTTTAAACACTTATCAACAATCAATATATTACTTCAAAGCCTAATATGTCAAGAAGTATCAGAAAAAAGTAACATGAACAAAAATCCACACAGTTGGTTAGTAATTATGTCAAGTTATCCCAAATAAACCAATAATTCTAAAAACAAATTGAGATTTACTAATAGTTGTGTATATGGCAATTACATAGACAATCCATGTATAGTTGGGTGTGATTGGAGATTTGATGCCAAGAATCCATGTGGGGGTATAGGAAAATGTGCATGTAGAACGATTGAGTTGTTGATGAAAATGCTCATCATTAGTACAGAATGATATGTTGGCAAAGTGGAAACAATGTTAGTATATCTCAAGAATAAGTTTAGAGAATAATTAAAAATTAAAAGTAAAATACTTGGTTGATAAAGTCATAATCATAAAGCAACAGATTTTTATTCCCCATTTTCATTTCCCTCTTGGTAAACTTCTATCCTTTCAATTAGCCTGTCAGCATTATCGATTCATGGAAAAGTTTATGGCAGGTTGGACCTAATAGGGTTGACAAATTGCCTAACTACTGCTCAAATTATCATGTCTAGAAAGTAACATGCATATCTACTTATAAGTCAGTGCTTGTGATGATCCAAATGAGTTTCAACAAAGAAACCATTTACAAACAAAACAGAAATTCTAATCCTACTACAACAACCCAATATTATGTATCTAATGTGCATATGAATATTAGCTTTTAGTTATTTACTTATCATGGCCTTAAAGCTAATGTGTCTTATACTACACTAATACGTATAGGAAGAAGTCTCTTTGATATATCAAATCAGAGAGAAAATATAAGAATAACCAAAGTGAAAAATAGTGTGGCAATGCAGAGTAAATAGTTACATTAAAAAAAACATTTAAAACTAAAAACAAACAAATTGCTTGTGAAAAACAGGGTGTGTGTGTGTGTGTGTGTATGTGTGTGTATATATAAACTTATCACATGAGATTAAAAAGCATACAATGAGGGAGTTCTGATCTAAGGAGAAGAAAATGGGAAAGTAAAGTAACTTCAACAAAAAGGATGAAAATCAAGATATGCCAGTTTCGATCATTTGATCTCATACACTCATTTAAGATGCACCATTCTTAGCATTTCAATTAGAGAAGAAAAATAGGTTAAGTTACAAAAATAAAAAACTGGAAATTAAAACAATGATTACTATGCAGAAAAAAGACATTATAAACCAATCATTCAAAAGATCTTGGGACAAAGATATCCAATTTTAATAGAGAACAAAAAAATTTCCTATTTTATTTTCCTGACAACGTAGCAGATAAAAACTAATTGCATATTACTATGAACAGCAGATAAGACAACAATATCACCAAAAATTATAAAATAGAAGAATTTGGCTCAGCTTAAGACATCTATTCTAACACTAAACACTGACAAAAACAGAAAATCACCTTATGAAAATGCAACCCACATTATACTTTTAATCAACAATTTGTGAAGAAATTCAAAAAAAAATATATAAAATCGCATTGATAAGTTAGAAGACAATGTGAATTTGCGATAAAATGAGAACGAAATTGAATAGAGGAGGGAGATCATGATTTGACCTGAAACATAAAAATGACGTCTGCGTTGACATGTTGGATTTCAAGAATATGTTGTAGCTGAAGAATTTGGATTTGTTTTGCTTAACAACGTCGTATCAGTCACATTTCGTACAGATTGAATCAACTCTCTATTAAGTCAGTCCTCAATTCAGTGAATGTCGTAAAGCAATGACACAAAATGAAGCTTTGTTTTATATAACTTTCAATTCCAATAACCGTTTAGAAGCATCGACTGAGGTTCTGTTGTGTGTAATGTCCTTCGGGAACCTCTCTGTGTTTTCCTGTTAATAAAGATAGGGTTCTGAATATATTGAATTCAAAGAATATGCTAGCTACTGCTCATGAATTTGAAGACTTTGATTTCAATTAGTTTTCAGCATAAAACTTCAATCTTTAAAATGATAATAGCTACATGAACAACAAAAAAAAGGTAGATTAGAGTAGAGTATGTACCTGAAGGTTCAGAATTCAACTCAGCTGACTTTAATAGACGGAAACAAAAATAACAGGGAGCTCCCTTCAATTTATGCCTCAAACAGAAGCTAGGCAATTTGTGTCTCTCAGAAAACCTGCATACAGAGAAAGTGAAAAAACAAAATGCGAGTTCGAGGAAAAAAATGTGGAATTTGCTAATAAAACATAGTCACACATTGATGGTAGTTATTATAACTATTAATGTTTAAACTCAGGTAAGCACACTTCAAAACCAACAATGAAAAAGAAAGAGCAAGGGTAAAAAGAGAAGATAGTCACTAATTCAATTTGGAAAGAGCTCGTTTAATTCCAAATTGTTTGTGTGCCTTATTTAATTCTGACAACCAATCACCTACTTAGAAATTAATGTCCAAAAAACATGATTCTACAATCAAATTATACCCGGTGGTTCAGCAAAAGAAGCAGAAACATCTTCAGAAACATAGTCAATCCTTTCAGATGCCACCGGTACCAGATTCGGATGCACTACATCTTCATCAACAAACCAAAAAATATCATTGAATACAAAATGACCCTTCTCATGAGGAGCAAGAAACAAGGTTTGAACAAACTTCTGCTTCCTATTGACATTCTTGTTCTTAACAACACCCGTAACTACGTCTTGACCTCAATTGTCAAAAAAATTCAGCGACGTCTGATGTAGTATTTTACAACGATCAAAAGTAAGTATTTTCGTTTATATCGTCTCCACAGGGATGGTGTATATCTTTAAATATTTCCACAATATTTGTCACGTTAAGGATCTGAATATAATTTGTTGTTTTTACAAAACTATTTTAACTAAATGATATAAAAATAAAACGAGAAGAGATTAGAGTAATTCCGCTTGAGGTCAGAGACATCAACCAAGCGTAACAACTGCAATCTCTCGATCGATTAACAGATTCTAGCTTTATAACCAATATTATCACAATCATTTCTACAACCTCCTTCGTGTCCAAAGTGATATTGTTATTTCCAAGTTATCGTTTAAACATTCGTGTCCTAATCATTTAAAAGATAACATAATCGATCGTGTCATAAAACGATATGTATTTTTATAACCTATCTTTTAAACAGTTGTGACCAAATCATTTAAAAGATAACAAAGTCGATCGGATAACTTAATCGACCGTGTCCAGCCTGACTAAATGTCCGAAAGCATTAAGTTCTTGATTAAAAGTGATTATCAAAGATTTACAAACTTGTCAAGAGTGATATAATTTAAGATAGATTGTTATTCTAGTTATAAATTCAAGAGTTCGTGTCCAAATCATCTTGAATCTCAATGAAAGTATTATGAACAAGAATAACAACAATATTGAATTATTAAGCTAGAACCTTATGTATTAAAAGATCAAAAGATTACATAATAGCTTGTTTGATTACCTCAATACTACAAGAGTAGATGATAGTTACACATAGACATGTAAACTATGCAAAGGATGAAGGAAAGATGAAGATTCCATGCAAAGATCCTTGATGTCTCAATGAATCTAAGATTGAATCTACTCCTAAACCAATTTCTTTGTGTTTCTCTCAAGAAATATCTCTAACCTCTCTTAAAATGTAAACTAACTTAAGAGAATAAATATGTATGTAATTGTGTGCCTTCTCTGTTCCATGGCCACACAACGTGTATTTCTTTAATGTGTAGCTCCCCCCTTTTATAATTGCTTCTTGTGGGCCACATATTTTCTTCCAATTGCTTAAAACAATGTTATTTTCTTCCACTTGCTTGCCACAACATGTATTTTAGAATGTCAAAAAGGAATGCTTGCCGACATCACAAACAAAGCATCATGTTGATCACTATCATTTCTTTTTATTCACATCACATACAACATCACATGGCCATGCTTTATATGTTCCAAATTATCATCTCTTTCCAAGCTTTCATATGGCCATGCTTCAAAATAATACTCCATTATGTACAAACATCACGCGGCCATCACACTACATTCAATTTGCCAAGCATTCTTTGCATATTACCACATAAATTTAATAATATTCTACTATGTGACACAATAATTTTAAAACAATAATTTATTCAAAATGACTCTAAATTAAATACTAGACTAATAAAAATAAAGTAAAAACTTAACTAAAAAGACTCTAAAAATAGCGTATGACTGACTGTCATCACAACCCCAAACTTGAATCATTCCTTGTCCTCAAGGAATCTACTTGCAAAATTGACAATCAACAGTAAAATAACAATTACCTAATCAAGTGATAGTACCCAAAAGTTCAACTCCTTACTAGCTAAAGATGAACTAGTTTGACTTGTAGCATCCACCAATTCACAACTCCACGCAAAAATATGAAAGGGTTCACACACAGTCGACGTGCAGGTCTACATATTACCATACGCTTGAAAAGTTTCTAAACGTCAATCAAAATCAATGTCATTACACACTTTGAGGTCTTTCAGGGTATAACGGGGCTTAGGTAAAGGTATGATAATATTTGGATAAGTAGGCTACACAAAATTTGAGTTATGGACTCCTACGAAAATTAAAGCAAAGATTCAATCCCTCATTCATCCTTTGAAACAACAATTGTAAAGGTACTAGAGATTATTTGTAACTACCGGGACAATCGAGTTTGAAATTACTCAGATTTTTCATTGTTTGTCCCCTTTATCTTTTCATTTTTTTTTGACACCATTTTTGTGTATATTTTTCATGATTTGTTCTTTGTTCTCTAGTACCCCACCCCAAACTTAGTTGGTTGCAAATTCCAAAAGCAACCCCAAACTTATTGTTTAGCAACACCCTACTTAGCCTCACTCAAATATAGCATTTTGGGTTAAATCCTAAAAGTCTCTAGGCTAAATATGTAGTTTGTCACCGAACAAAAAGATCTAAACCTACCGGCTCAATTTGGCTTTCAAAAAGGATAATTTCAAATTAAATAAGGTAGGCTTCAAAGGCTCACAGGACCAAGCACTTTCGCCTCAGTGTGTAAATGACAAAGACCAATCAACAATAAAGAAACAATGCAAGTTCTAGAAATGTAGTTGCACGGAACACTCTATATAAGTAAATTGTAAAATAAAATTTTGCTATGAACCTTACGGTGTTAGATTTCTGGGAGTTGTGACTACCTATCACATATGTCGTACACTTCGCCTTTGAATTTCAAGTCACTACCTCCTTATGAACTTTTGGAATACCGCTTGACTACACAATTGTTACTAAACTGGAAAAAGTCAATAAACAAACAAATTCATCAATAATAAACAAGTTCAGATTCAATTACAAAACAAGGGGTATACTGACTTATTCAAATAAACAACACAACAATTAAAAGTTCAACTGACACAACTGACATCTGACAAAAACGAGTTATTAAAAAAAAATTCTTTGTTTTTTTTTTTTAAAAATAAAATATTTTAATAAAAAAAAATTGCAAATTTAAAGATAAAAAAAATAACTTACAAAACTGGGCTGCCTCCCAGCAAGCGTTTGTTTCACGTCATAAACTCGACGCCTTTTTATCAAAGAAATCTTGTTTCGTTTGATGAAATTGTCATGCTTGTTGATCAACTTCACCATCAAAGTAAGGTTCAAAAAGGTTCTTTAATTATAGATAGACTGATCCACTTCAATTTAAGTTTCCCGGGATTAAACTCAAAATTGTTTCACAATCTTACCATAACGTTTACCCTTCTCTTTTCAAGTCATGAATCTTTGAGATCAAATTCTTGCAACAAAAAGATCCACCTCAACAGCCGAGGCTTTAAATTTTATTTCGTCAAGAAATATTTCATAGCTTATAATCTGTAGAAACAATGACTTTGGAACCTTATTAAATAAGAACACAATTTTTCTAATGCAAAATTTTGCATTGGAAAAATTTGTTCTTCTGTTGGCTTAGGATTGCACAAACAGCATAATCACTTGCATCTCATATAAGTTCAAAAGATGGATTTTAATTAGGTACAAGGATTATTTGTGCAGTTACCAACTTTAATCAAAGAAAAAGTATTTAAATATTCTAAATTAAAATTAAACTTATTTTCTTTGATCAAGATGTTATAAAGGGGCTTGAATATTTTTGAAAAATTTTATAATACGCCGATCAAAACCGGTATACCCACAAGAAACTCTTCACTCCTTAAAAGGTGTGGAAATTTCTCTATAACATCTATTTTAGCTTGGTTTACCTTGATACCTTTGAAGAAGTTTTATGACCAAAGACAAAATTTTTGGTAACCTTGAAGTGATATTTCTTACCATTAAGCACCAAGTTAATATCTTTTCATCGCATCAGTACGATGTCCAAGCTTTATAACAACAAGTTAAACAAAAATATATACAAGAAAGAATTTTGTGCAAAATTGCTTAAAATGACAAAATTGTTTCGATACTTAAGATAATTACGCCATCCCCGGCAACGGCGCCATTTTGATGTAGTATTTTACAACGATCAAAAGTAAGTATTTTCGTTTATATCGTCTCCACAGGGATGGTGTATATCTTTAAATATTTCCACAATATTTGTCACGTTAAGGATCTGAATATAATTTGTTGTTTTTACAAAACTATTTTAACTAAATGATATAAAAATAAAACGAGAAGAGATTAGAGTAATTCCGCTTGAGGTCAGAGACATCAACCAAGCGTAACAACTGCAATCTCTCGATCGATTAACAGATTCTAGCTTTATAACCAATATTATCACAATCATTTCTACAACCTCCTTCGTGTCCAAAGTGATATTGTTATTTCCAAGTTATCGTTTAAACATTCGTGTCCTAATCATTTAAAAGATAACATAATCGATCGTGTCATAAAACGATATGTATTTTTATAACCTATCTTTTAAACAGTTGTGACCAAATCATTTAAAAGATAACAAAGTCGATCGGATAACTTAATTGACCGTGTCCAGCCTGACTAAATGTCCGAAAGCATTAAGTTCTTGATTAAAAGTGATTATCAAAGATTTACAAACTTGTCAAGAGTGATATAATTTAAGATAGATTGTTATTCTAGTTATAAATTCAAGAGTTCGTGTCCAAATCATCTTGAATCTCAATGAAAGTATTATGAACAAGAATAACAACAATATTGAATTATTAAGCTAGAACCTTATGTATTAAAAGATCAAAAGATTACATAATAGCTTGTTTGATTACCTCAATACTACAAGAGTAGATGATAGTTACACATAGACATGTAAACTATGCAAAGGATGAAGGAAAGATGAAGATTCCATGCAAAGATCCTTGATGTCTCAATGAATCTAAGATTGAATCTACTCCTAAACCAATTGCTTTGTGTTTCTCTCAAGAAATATCTCTAACCTCTCTTAAAATGTAAACTAACTTAAGAGAATAAATATGTATGTAATTGTGTGCCTTCTCTGTTCCATGGCCACACAACGTGTATTTCTTTAATGTGTAGCTCCCCCCTTTTATAATTGCTTCTTGTGGGCCACATATTTTCTTCCAATTGCTTAAAACAATGTTATTTTCTTCCACTTGCTTGCCACAGCATGTATTTTAGAATGTCAAAAAGGAATGCTTGCCGACATCACAAACAAAGCATCATGTTGATCACTATCATTTCTTTTTATTCACATCACATACAACATCACATGGCCATGCTTTATATGTTCCAAATTATCATCTCTTTCCAAGCTTTCATATGGCCATGCTTCAAAATAATACTCCATTATGTACAAACATCATGCGGCCATCACACTACATTCAATTTGCCAAGCATTCTTTGCATATTACCACATAAATTTAATAATATTCTACTATGTGACACAATAATGTTAAAACAATAATTTATTCAAAATGACTCTAAATTAAATACTAGACTAATAAAAATAAAGTAAAAACTTAACTAAAAAGACTCTAAAAATAGCGTATGACTGACTGTCATCAACGTCACAATGTTGTGAATATGCTGCACAACACAATTCAATCCAACCCAATCAACTATCTATTAATTTAACAAAATAAAAAAATATAAGTTCATCAATCTTCATAGAACATCATTCTTTTCCCTTCAAAAATACCCTTGTGGTCAGTGGATATAAGAATAAACAATCAAATTATATAAAATCCATCAATTTAGTCTATGCTATCTAGATGTTAGACTAAATTGAGATCGATACAAAACTGGCGTCACTTACTGTCGGAGTAAAAAGTTGAATCGATACAAAACTGGCGAAACAGCTGCGCCATTCATGACAGACTCAAAGTATAAACTTCTGTTGATGAGTAGTCTACCTGAAAGACCTGAACCTTTCTGGAAAATGATGGCTGCTCTGAATGGAAACAATTTCTGCTCGAAGGAATACAAACTCCCACCTCATAATGCTGATGCAATTGCATCCTGTACCGTCCATGTATCACTAAACCACCAACATTATGTAGGGAAATAACTTGCTAAAGAAAATGTTGCAGAACATAATTTAACACTTTCCTATTCACAATGATAATGTGCATTTGCTTAATAGCAAATTGGAATCAAAGTTAGAGTTCGAAAGACGACTATTATTTCTCAAGTAATGATTGACTAATATGATTTCAATGAGATGATTGCTAATTCTCTTTGAAAGTATATGGGATCCAAATAGGCTAATTTACAACTAATATGAAGTGACCATATGCCTGATTAGTCTACTAATCAATAGAACTTGTACTCAAGAATAACACATTAAAAAGGATTTCAAAAATAGCATTGGATTAGCAAAACCATGACTCAGTAGGATTCAAGAATAACACAACATATAATAAACTTCATTGTAATCATAAATTCAAAGTATGCATACTCTGCTATATACTTATGTATAACAAACAAAAGAATGAAGGCCACACAAAGTTCATGGATGTACCTTCAAAATATACTTTTTATTGAATTCTTATTTGAACTTCAAGCATTGGAGCATATAAGTTGTGCAGACTCTGTTCAGATTATCTCTGCAAAAAAAAAATGTGCTTAGATTATTATGACTTTGAACCAAACATACATTCAGTTGTAAGTTTAAAATTTCAATGAACTCAATTTTTAGTCTCACTAAGAGAAGTAATATCAAAGTAAATAGCAAGGCAATTCAAAAACAAATCTGATCACAAATATACAAAAATTAAACAAAGAAATTGCTCTCACTCTGATTTCAATAAAAAAAAGTCTACCACTCTTTGTTGAATGAGGCTCGAACAACAGTGTTTGGTTTCCACAGTTGCAACCACCATCAAGATCCTAGACTCTTCAACCTGCTATTAAAAGTAAAGATCAATATAGTGATGGCAACAAATGTAAATTGCAATTCAACATATATTAAGGATACATGTTATATATGGGAGAGTGAGAAACATGGAGTCTTAAAATTAAAGATCACCAATACTTTCAGTTTCCGCTATTTTGGATGGCTGAAAGTGAGTTTTAGAAGTGAGTTTCAACTGCTTTTATTGCAAAACTTGGGCTGCAACCAAACAACGATACAAATCACAAACAACACGCAAAGCTCAAAAATACCAAATGATATACACTCAATGTCTAAACAAAACCACTCAATGCTTCAAGTTGAAATCAAACCTTGTTCGAATAGTAATTGAAACGGGTCAGTGTTGCTGAATATGAGGGTTTCAGAAATTGAAACCTTTTGGACTCAGTGATGGAAATTGTTGAAGGTGATTAGATATTGGCTGAAGTTATCGGTGGCGCAGCCGATGGTTTTCAAGGAGTGATACGTATAAAATGTGAGCAACAAAACAGGTCAGGGCGTTTTTGCGAGCTACAAAACAGGTCAGGGCGTTTTTTTTCTTCTTGCTATGTTTATCTCTTAATTAAATAGGTCAGGGGTAATACAATAATTGTTAGCTGACGTTTTAGGTTAAAATTAGGGCTAACATTAGCTTACTGGTTAACTTTTATATATAAAATAGAAATAGATGATATGATGATTTTTTTTTTGACGTTGTGATTATATGATGATTATTATACTACTCCCTCCGATCACATTTATAAGTAAAACACAACTTTTGAGGTTCATTGAATAACTAATGTATTTGGTCTATAAATGTGACTAGATACATTAATTATTCCATAAACTTAAAAAGTTGTTTTTTTGCTTATAAATGTAACCGGAGGTAGTATATATTACGGTAAGACTTAAAAGTTTAAATTAGAAGGGATTGACAATATTTCTAACCAATTTGTAGTAATCAAAAAACATGTTGAATATTAATTTGTTATTTATTTTGTCTTAAGCGTTAAATCAAAAAACATGTTGGATATTAATTTGTTATTTATTTTGTCTTAAGCGTTATTTTTTTAACTAGGAAAAGAAGACCGTTAACTAGGAAAAGAAGACCGTAATTCAAAATTCAAGAAGATAATTCTTAAATTTATTTCATAAACTATAAAATTATAATAAGTAATTCTTAAACTATAACTATATAAAATCCGTTTGTGCCTAAAAAAATGAAATCAGATTCAGTTTTTGTCAACAAATAAAACATGAAATCCATCAATTTAGCTCTTAAAGTATATGAAATCAATCAATTTAATCGGATCACTTATTATATTTACATATTAAATATTAAATTTGAAAATAGTGTGATAGTTTAGAGATTAAATTGTGCCCCACTACTAAAAGTTTCTGGCTCCACCACCGGTGTCATCTGTTTTTTACAAATTTCATCAAACTCGCATTCAATCCAAACATACACTTAATGGGAAATATTGAATTTTTTACGAATTTGAAATGAATCAAATGGGTTTGTATTAAAGTGAAACTTCAACTACAACACATATACGGTCACATGTTCTTGCTTATTCAGCATAAATTTTGATGATGATAATATAATATGGATATGTTAATATACATGAATTAATTTTCAATGAGTTTGGAATAATTGGACATTTGTGAAACCAATGCATTGAAAAATTTGTTAGAAAAGTTGTGAAAGTTTGTGCTAACAACTTATAAACTTGAATGAAACAAGCAGTAGTTCTAATTATTCTACAATGAGCTCACATCCATTATGAACTTCCAAATTTTGCAGCATTGCAGCCATTGCATTGGAGGGTTTTCGAACACTTACTTTTCTTAAGGTTGTCAAAGACCATAGTTCACTTGGAAGGTTGTCCAACTTACCACAAGAGTCAATAACAACCATTTGAAGGCCTGTCATCGAACCATTGGCTAATTTCCATTTTCGAATAGGCAAATCTCCCATCCGAAACTCCTGCAGTTGTGGGAACCCATCTTCAATACAATTAATATCGAAAAATGAATCTGGAAACCAATTGTCTCCTGTTAAGATCAAAATTTGGAGTTTGGTAAGATTTCCAATAGCATTTACCCCGTCATCATTCAAGCAACTAATACACGACAATGTTAACTTGGTGATGTTAGGAGGAAACATGGCCACACAAATAACAAGATCGAGGGCATTCCCAATTTTTAGTATACTTAGATGTCTCAAATGTTTCAGACTTTGTAACACTTCCTCGGCCTTACAATTGATCTTCCAGCTGGAGTGTGGCCAATCTTTCACTTGGAAGTAGATATCTAGCTTATTCAAATGCCTCAAATGTTGTAGGCTTAGCAACATTTTGGGCACATCACCCTTAAAGTTTGAGGAGATTTGTAAGCGTAATTTTCTTAGTTTGGGGAAACTTCCTTTCTCTATGAGATATGTTGTTCTTTTATCGAGTACAATGGAAGAGATGGTTTGAAGATTCCACATAGCATCACCATTTGATTCCGAACAATCACCACGTAGCTTGATAGGACCACAAGTATACAAATGTCTTAGATGCTTGAGCTTTGTTATTCCACAGGGGAAAGAAATTGTGGTGACTTTGATTGAAGGTCCTAAGTATAATGTTTGTAGATTTTGAAGGTTGCAAATAGAATCCGGAACACTTCTAATATATTCCGAGTCTATTCTTAAGTACCTCAAGTGGACAAAATTTCTCAAGTTTGAAGGAATCTTAAAACAACACTTTCCCTCGAGATCCAACACACGAACCAATTTGAAGCCTTTGGTAAGCCATTTCCACTCGTCGTTATACACAAAGCAATTCGGGTCAGAGCAAAAGAAAGAACGAACACATGAATGATCGTTGGTGCTTGAAGAAACATAGTGAGACATGGTGGAATGGACCGACAATCTGCGAGGTTTTGTAGGGATTAAAATATTGCTATCTGTACAAATTTGGAAGACCTTGTCCTCTTTGCTCTCTAATATGCAGAGATCTCTGAGAAGGTCATGGATGCGACATGTTTTTACTCCTCCACTATCCTTCAGTTGTGCTACTTGGATCAAACTACGATCAATGAGCTCATACAAGTAGTCTTCAGCAACATCATTTGGATCTCTACTTCCTGTTTCTTGAATAAATCCCTCACTAACCCATAGTTGCAACAATTGCCTTACACGTATTTCAGAATCTTCAGGAAATATCCCTAGATACAGAAAACATGGTTTCAATCTTGAAGGCAAGTCGTCGAAACTGAGTTTAAGTACTACATCCTTGACTTGAGTCTCGTCTCGAGTAAGATACCAATTGACATGACCCAACACTTTGGACCATTCTCTATATGACTTTTCCTTGTTTGCCAGAAGTCCTGCCAGCACCACGATGGAGAGTGGTAAACCGCCACAACTTTTAACGATTTGTTTACCAAGATGTTGAAGATCACAAGGGTACTCATCTCCTCTAAACACTTTTTTGGAGAAGAGATCCCAACTGTGTTCTACAGTGAGAAATTGAAGACAATAAGGAGGATCTCGACCGGTATGAGATGCAACTTCTTTCAAACGACTAGTTATCAATATTCTGCTTCCTCTGTTCCCATCAGGAAAAGCATCTTTTAGCTCATCCCAATCTTGTATTTTCCACAAGTCATCAAGAACCAGCAGATACTTTTTCCACTTCAAGCATTCCCACACTTTTTTCTTCAGCTCATCCTCACTTAAGCTAGAGATGTCTGGACATTGAGAATTATTCACATCTTTCTTCTTACCCTTCTTTTTGATGTTTCTGCTGCTTCTACATCCATAATTATGGTTTGGCATCAAATTTTGAAGAAGACCAAGCAAAAGTTCTTGGACTCTACACTCGTTTGAGACATAAACCCATGCGCGGCAATTGAAGTGTTTCTTCACCTTCTCACTGTTATAGATCTTTCTTGCAAGAGTTGTTTTGCCAATCCACCCATACCAATGATTGAAACGACGTTGAGATGAGGCGAAGAGGAATCATCCACTATGAGTCTGTTGATGACTACCTCAGATTCATGGACAAAGCCAACTACATTTTGCTCCTCCACGTTTCTTCTTAATCTGTGCAGTGATTGTGTCCTCTCGTCCCTTTCTCTTGCAGATGTTGAGTGATCAATACTTTCTTCACAGTACTTGATCTTGTTTTCGTGTATCTCGTTGAGTGTTGTTTTGATCTTGTCAATTTTCTCTGCTACGTCATGTAGCAACTTTGCGTGGTCGAAGCTGTGAAGCATTCTTCCCAGCACGTTTCTCTTCTTGTACATGGCAACATTGGCGATGAATGTGTCGATGACATCCTCGGCTACATGGGCGACATCTCTGATCTGACTTAGAACCTTTTGTTCTATTTCTTTGTTGTTGTTGTTGTTGTTGTTGTTCCCTTTAGAGGAAGTTTTGAGGTATACATGTATGATTTCAAGCTCGTTGCGAAGGGATATGATTTTGTCTTCCACTCCACACAGTAAATTAGTTTCGCGTTGCAGCAATTGGGATAAATGTTCCAAAAGGAATGCTACCACGCTATCTGCCATATATGTAAGAGGAAAAATGATGTTTTGGTGATTGTTACAAATTACAATTCTGTTCTGTCTTGTTATGGATTAAGGAAAACAGAGTTGTTATATTATATATATATAATATGCTATGAGAGTGTGTTTTGTACGTAGTGTGAAATCAGGAAATAGCAAGGAAAGTATAAAGGAAGTTGGGCCTCAATAATTCACAGAGACTTGGGTGGAGACTTATGTTGTTCCCTTCCTGCTAAGAAACAACATTAAAGTTCAATTGCACCATCCACTTAATTACCTCATCGATACTCTTTAGGAAAATGTTAACCAGAGCCCTGGGCACTAGTTAAGGAATTATAAAAGGAAATGTTTTCTCGAAAATTGTGTATTTTACTTTTTGAAACTTGAAAAAGTGTTGCTTTTAATGTTGACTTTGTTTTTTCTTTCTACTTTTAGCTGCTTAACTAGTGCCCCGGGGGCACTGGTTAACATGATCCTTTAATTAATATATCTTTATTTGTGAAGTTTCATTTGTTTTGTAATACTACCTCCGTCCCTAATTATAAGACCCTTTTGAGTGAAAAAAATTGTCCCTTTTTATAAAACCCTTTTGGTATATTCAAGTACATTAATTATTTCTTTACCAACATATTCTTATTTATTTTGCATCTTTTTCTTCAATCAACAATAAATATTACGTTGAAAACATAAATTAACTATCTCTCTTAAAGATAAAATTGTAAAAACAATACACCCTCCGGTCACTAGTATAAGCAAAAATCTACATTTTAGGTTAATTTATTTTATGATGTATGTAGCCTATAAAAAAGACTATGTGCATCATTAAATGAATGAATCTAAAATGTAGATTTTTGCTTATAATAGTGACCGGAGGGTGTAGTAATTATATACAAATTTAATACTACAACCAACTTTTTTAATCTCCGTAATTTTTGTAAAAGACTCTTATAATTAGGGACGGAGGTAGTACATGACGTTGCAGTGTAAAAGTAAAGTTAAGTTTCAACTTTCAAGGTTTCAGGTGCCACTCAAACCCAAAGGATAGAATAAGCAAAACACAGGGACTATTCTCAATTCTACCTTGAAAGCGGGCTCTGTCTAGGGTGCTAAACAAAGCCTAATGAGCTTCCTATGAAACCTAATGAGCTTCCTATGAAAATGAATCATTATTTACAATTAGTAATTGAATAAAGATAATATGCATGGTCATGGATGACCTATTACAGTATTACTTCCAGTTAAGTAATCATTAAGAAATTCGTTCATTCCCCAGTATTCAGCTGGTCTATTCTAATCAAAACAATACCCCTAAAAGGAGGAGTCAAATAAAAACCAGCACTGTAGCCAGCTTTTATTCAAGCATAGGAAATAGGAACTCCACTTTTAAATTTCATATCACATCACCCTCTTCGGTTAAGCGTATTCAAAATTGAACTCTGTACACTAACTACAATGCATTTTGCTCATACTTGTACATTTACAAACACTATATCTTCCAAGTCTTAGGTTGATATCCAGCTGCATCCAGGTTGCTTTGTCGTCCCAAATTGTTTCACCATATCTCTCAGTTTAGCTGCTTCTTCCCACTGGCCTGCTTCTGCACAGATATTTGCTAAAAGCACATAAACTGATGGGTTGTTCTGTTCTCTTTCTAAGAGAAGTCTAGCAACCTTTCTTCCTAGTGTTAAATTACCATGAACTGCACAAGCACTGAACAATGACCAGCACATATTGGGATGTGCTCCAAAATATCCATCTGTAACTACTCTTTCAGCCTCATCGAGGTAACCGCTGCGACCTAACAGATCAACTATGCAAGAAAAATGATCCACGCTTGGCACAGATCCATAAATGTTCACCATGATATCAAAAATACGGGCAGCATCATCTACTAAACCTGAATGGCTGCAAGCTGAAAAGACGGCAGTAAAGGTCGCATGGTCTGGTTTGATTCCAGGGGAGATTTGCATTGCCTCAAAACAAAGCACGGCTTCTTTGCCTTGTCCGTGTTGTGAATAAGCAGATATGATGGCATTCCAAGTGATTGTATCTCTTTCGACCATTGCATTAAATACACTCAACGACCTGTCTAGAAATCCACATTTGGAGTACATCGTCACCAATGCATTACCCAATGAAATTTCTGAATCAAAACCGTGTCGTAGTATGTAACCATGAACCTGTTTCCCATGATCCATGTCTGGAGTGCAGGAACAAATGCTCAAAGCTAGACTAAGGGAATAAGCATTTGGCTTGAGATGTGTATTAAGTAATGCAGAGAATTTCTCTAACCCTTGCATTGGGTATCCATTTAAAACGAACCCAGATATGATACTATTCCATGATATCAAACTTTTATAAGGAAGATCAGAGAAGATTTGAAAAGCTCGCTTTATCTGTCCATTTCTAGAGTACGAAGAAATCAATGCATTCAAAACTTCAACTTTGTTAAGCCCATTTTTGCAAAGGACGGAGTGGATCATCTCCACCATTTGAAGAGAGTCTGAAGCAGATAGCAGACTTCCATAAGTATACGCATCCGGTTCAATTCCTTCCCTCCTCATTTTTATATAGGTCAAGATTGCCTCCTCATTAATATTCTCTTGAAAAAACATCGAAACCATTACATTCCACGAAACAAGATCCCTACTTTCTTCCATTCTCTCAAAAACACTTCGAGCCTCATTCACCTTCCCAAAGAAAGAATACATGGTCATCGTAGCATTATTAACAGCAGTATAATCACAATCAAACCCCATCTTAATCACCAAACCTTGTGCTTGACACCCAACTCTCAAAGAACAACAAGAACTCAACACACTCACAAAAGTAACTTCACTCAAACAAACACTACCCCTATGCATATCCCTAAACATCAAAAAAGCATCTTCAAATCTCTCCACGCTCACAAAACCATCAATCATCGCATTATACGTAACATGATCACGAACCCCACTTTCCGTTTCCTCAAACACCTTATAACCATCCACAACACACTCACAATTAAAATACATAGTAATAAGAGAATTAACCACAGAAGTCCAATCCAAAAACCCACTTTTCACAACAACAGAATGAACATGTCTTCCATAATCCAAACCCTCTGATAAAGGACACAAACTCAACATAGTCGCAAACGTGTACTTATCACCCCTGACATTCATCCTAAACATATCTTTAAACAACCTAAAAGCAACATCTTCACATCCATTATCACTACACCCAGTAATAATAGCATTCCAAACCGCAACATAACACTTCGGCATTTTATCAAACACATGGAGTGCATAGTCAATTTTACTCAATCTAGCTACAGCAGATAGAACCGTTGTCCAAGAATAAACATCTGGGCATTGAATGTCTTCAAAAACTAACTCAACAGAAACAAGATCATGGGCTTTCGCATAAAGCGAGAGTAGCGAATTCGCGACATGGGAATAGTCTTTGAGGGCTGTTTTAATGGCAAATGAGTGGAGCTGGTTACCAAAAACGGTGACATGACGGGTTTTCGAGGTGGCGGTTATGGCGGTTGAGAGAGTGTAGTGATCTGGTTTATGGGAAGAGTGGATTTTGGTGAAGAGTTTGAGGGATTCAGAGAATTGGTTTGTTTTTGTGAGGTGTGTGAGTTTGTGGTTGAGTTTGAGGATTTGTTGGTTTGAAATTGTGTCGGTCCATATTCGTTGGGAAAACAACAAGGGTTTCATTTGTGGTTGCATGCATTTGTCAAAATAAACGATGCGGTTACGCTAGACAATTTGTTCTTGCTAAAACAATGTGGATCGCTCGGATGTGCTCAGTCGACGAAGGAGAGGCTGTATCATGCGGTGGATAAATGATTTACAGCTGCCAAATGTTGAATTTGAAGTTGATACCTAAAATGCAAAACAAATACTAATTGAACATATTGACAGAAAGATGCAAGAAATAGAATGACAGAGAGTGATATAAAAATCACTGTGAGCAAGCAGCATTATATATCTCAAAGATTAAATGCACACATAATTAAGCAAATTTTGTGATGCGCCACGAACAGGACGAAACGACGGCGAAAAAAGAGAAGATGAAGGTAGGGGAGGGGATGAATGAGCAAGGGACAAACCTGTGATTTTGTGATGAGTCATATTACAGCATGTAGCAGTCCTCGACAATATTGACAACAGAGCAGAACGAAGGTGAACGGCGAGGCACCCAGGCGTAAGTGTCGACTGTCGATGATGGAGAAGGTGGTGCGTTGAGGAGACTTTTTTCCCTATTATTTTAATTAAAAAATTTATTTATACAGTTAAAACTCTGTAAATTAATAATGTCAGGACCGGAGAAATTTATTAATTTAGAGAGTTATTAATTTATCGATAAATTAATAATTATTAATTTAAAGAGTTTTTAAGTAATTATACTGTACATACCAAACAAAAAGGCAAATTAGTCTATGCCTCTTAGAATTACGTTGCAGCGAACCTTGGAACTCAACGTAAATTAGTAACTACTGTGTTCATATGCATTGGAAATCAAAAATGACTTTTGAAGTGCAGTAAATGTAAACAAGAGGAACAAATGTGCTCAATGTATTCTTAATATTTTTTTTTTGAAAGAATATTTTTTTTTTCAGTTTTTATGAATTATTAATTTATGATTTTCTTGGGACCGAAAATTATAAAGGGATCTCCCGAAAAATTATTATCTTATCATTTTATCGAGTTTTTTAATTTTTTACATTGGCCCAAGTCGGGACCGGACAAATTTATTATTTTAGAGAGTTTATTAATTTACCGAGTATTAAATTAAAGAGTTTCTACTGTATTGTTTGAACAAAAAGATCTACACCATTGATTTAATTTAATGCCACGTGTCATTCAAATAATAAGGGAAATGCCTATCCCCATTTCCTTAGGTAATGGAGAAGATCCGAACGCAAGCTAGCCAAATTAAGCGAAAGAACGGATGTGTAAAATGTAGTAACCCAGCTAACTGACCGAACTGAATAAGATGAAACCGGCTCCCAACATGAGCAACGAACGATAACCGTAACCATTGCAGGATCAAAGACCACACGATACCAAAGATATCACAGTTGAAAAGGCGATCCGCCGTCTCAATTGCTCCACAAGCAGCCACACACAGAGTATCGTCAATTTGAATAACTCGACGCCGTGCCAAATTGTCTTTTCTCGGTAGCCTATTATGAAGAAGTCTCTAAGCAAACAAAGATACTTTTAACGAAACATGCTTATGCCACACAACATCAAACATACTCTTGTCAAAAGGCGCTTCTACCGTCGTGAGATACTGATACGTTCCCAAAACGGAGTAACCGTTAATAGGATCAAGAAGCCACCTCCACCTATCATGTGAATGAGCCTATAAAACAGAACACTATGTTACACACTCCTCCTCCCAAGCAAGGAGTCGCCTCCGCCACACCCAAGCACCACCCCCATCCTACCAACCGCCCCTATACACATCCTCCACCGTCACCTACCTATTTTCAACCAAATCAAAAAGGTGAGGGAATCTAACCCGTAAAGGAACTCCCCCAACCCAATTGTCTGTCCAAAAATATGTACTATGTCCTCCACCAATTACCCTATGGACATTATCCTCAAACAAATTCACCACCCCCATCCCAACACCTCGACAAATACCACAAATCATTCGCCACCACAAAGAGGACTCGCTCCCCCTCCCTTCAACCTTCCTCTCCCTCCTCCCCGTACCTAGCCTTTAAGACTTTGTACCATAATCCATCATTTTCTACTAACAACCTCCAACACCATTTTACCAACAAGGAGATATTAAATTCGCGTAACCTCCTCACACCTAACCCTCCATCCTCCTCAGGGACATATATAGAATCCCATCCAACCCATGAAATTTTCCTTATATCGTCACCACCCCCCAATTTTTTTTATTAAATACTGAACATACATATTTATACACAGAGCACACATCCTTTATTATAAAAGCCACTTTTGCCACGCTGGCAAGTTTGCCCTAATCCCTTGCATTTTTCCCTCATAAGCAGGTAATTAATGCTAATCTAATCTCCCAGCCACACACTTAATCCCAACCGTTGATTCAAACTCTATTTTCAAACTCCTCACTTTCTCTCTCATACAGAAACGTACCAGTACCACCACTCCATCTCTCTCTCTCTCTCTCTCTCTCTCTCTCTCTCTCTCTCTCTCTCTCACGCGTAACAACACAAACCTTTTTCTTCTTCAAAAAACACACACCAACCCTCCATCTTCTACCTTCATTTTGATCATTTTTCATCCTTCTCCCACTAAGTAAAAGCATTGTTGTCTTAAGCTCTTCATCTTCTACAAAACCCACTTGCTTTCCACCCCGCTGGAGTTGAACCACCGCCGTTGACCACCGCGTCGGAATTCGCTCTTCATTGTGTCGGGGTCGCCAAGGAGAGGCAAAAGAAGCAAAAAAGACTAGTCACGAGGGGAAAAAGTTCCCCAAGAATCATCCCTAAGGAGAGGCAAAAGATCGTCAGGAGGGTTGGCATGGTTAGACAAAGCCGAGTCCATGGAAGCTCCCAACTTAGCAAGGAAGTCGGCGCATCGATTACCCTCGCAAAGAGTATGCTAGATAGGAATGTTCCGAAGCTGAACCATATTGTCATACCCCAATTTTTGACCTAAGGATTGTACATTCATACACCGACACGCGTCATTTGACCCTGATTAAGTCTTTGACTTTTCAGTGAAAATTCGGCAGAGAGGTATCTTAAAATACCTCATATTTGGTTCCGAATCGGGCCCTCTTCTCACTTTAGTGTTTATTTTATTTTTAATCTTAATTTCCATCTTTTAATTTTAAATTAATTTTATCAATATTTCTTTTTTATTTTAGTTACTTCTTTTTTTTAGGTAAGTCCAATCCAAATTTGCATAGTCATTTTTTTATTTATTATCATTTTCATTATTTCCTTTTTTATTATTTGATAAAATCAAAAAATGCATATTTATCTTTTATTTTTATTTTATTTGATAAGTCCAAAATTGTTCCAAAAACGGTCCCAATTCATCTGTCACGCGTCCAGTTTTCATCTCAATCCAAACAAACAGCAAACGAGTTTTTTCTTCCTCTCATCCCAATCCAAGATGCAGTTTTCTCTGCACATTTTAACAAACCCTAACAATCCAATCCAGCACTATAAATTCACATCTGCAGAACACAGCGAGGGGAGGCCAAAAAATATTCATAGAAAAAATTCACTCAAGAACCAGTCACGTATCAAATTCCCAAACCAATTTTCAACACAAAAGTTCATCACGCACAACTTCATAGCCAATTTTCATCGTAGAATTTTACCCAGAACAAACACATACAGGCCGAAATTCACATCCAAACATACGCACAAATTCGGCCAACAATTCACAAAAAAAAACCTACAACAATTTCGTCACAGTCATCAGAATCGCACAAAACTTTTCAATGCATTAACTCATCAAAACCTGTAACCAAAGTTTCAACCAACAATCCAGATAAACCAAAATAGCCTTCAAAGCCGTACAAAAAAACAACAGTCAAATTCAGTCATAAAAAACGGTACCATCGACCTCAAGAACCACACAAGTTCGTCGAATCCCTCTCAACAATCAAATCGAAGCTGTATTAATTCACCAACATCGGAACCACCGTCGCATCAACACAACGGAGACAGTATTCACACAGAGACCCGTAACCAAACCCACGCATCCGAAACTCGCACCGCGCATCAGTACAACAACACCAAGTCCGAGTTGCAGCAGCGCCGTCAACGAAGCCAACAGCCAAACCGTGGTACAAACGCGTACGAGGGAGTGGAGTAGGAGATAAAAAGGCAGTACCGAACCAAAACAAGAGCACTTCCGTGAAGGACAAAGAGGTAGTTTTTTCTTCTTCTCTTTCAAATAAACTTGTAGATCTAGTAACTTAAGGTGACTGTTTAGACATTTTAAGTTCGGAATCGAATAGAGGTTGGGAAATAGGTGAGAAGAGAGAACAATTTCATGTTGGGAGAAGAAGAAGGACATAGGTCAGGAGAGACAGAGAACAAGAGATAGGACGGTAGGGAAGGAAGAGAGAGAAACGGTCTTGAAAAATGAGTGGGAATGAAGGTTACCACATATATATATCCCCTTCTGTTCGCATGTGCGTGGGTGTATGTGTTACCATACACCCTCGCCTCTTGTCCCTTGGATCTTTAATCCAACCGCTCCTAATGCCTGGTTTTATGACTCGATTTGGGCTGTCTGATTTCAATCAGACGGCCCTGATTTGATCCTCAAGCCCAACGTGCCTTGCCTGTTTCCTGCGGCCCAGTTCATTTTCATTTCCACACACCCCATTTTAATTCATGCACCCCCACCTTCATTCATTTTTATTACCTCTATCATATCTATTTATCATGCATCTTTATTTTAATTTCAATTGTATTTTATTTTGCTGCATCTTATATCATTTTAATTCACATTTGCATATTTCATTCATTTTTTAATTATTAGAATGTATAGTAGGCTTAATGTAATTTACTTCTTTACTTTCGTTTTGCACATAGTTTAGAATGTAAAAATAGGTTTTCATGTAATTTATTTATTTTCTCTGCAGACCTTAGAATGTATTAATAGGTTTTTGTAATAGTTTAGGTGCATGTGTGCTTGTGTGTGTATGTTTACCATTTATGCTTGCTAGTTTAGGTTAAAGGATTTTGTGGTGATCCAACGTCACCTCAAAATACCTACGCTTTTATTTTCTTGCTCCGATAGTTTTAATTTTAGTTTAGTTACTACTCAAAAACAACAAAACATGCAAATATTTCAAAAATCACAAAAAAATATTTTCTTAAATAAACCTTGATCCTAAATCAAGTGACGTCTTTTTTATTTTCTTTCCTTAATCAAACTTCAATCAATTTAATCATATTTCAAGTCATTTTTTCTTTAACATAAAAAACACAAACAAATACTTTTTTGCCACTTTGGCTTTTTTCCATTTTAAAACCTTTTTCAAACTAATAAAAACACACAACCAATCAAACGTCAGTTTTTTAACCACGAACTACGTGATTTTGATCCCTCATGGGTACGTAGGCAGAGGACACTCGTCTTTTCAAATCGATAAAATGTAGATAACTAGGTCTTCTTTCTTTTTATCATTTCAAATCCTTTTTTTCCAAAAAAAGCAAGTAAGTTATAGCACATTATTTAAATAAAACCAAGAGGTTCCCGTAGAGTACTACGGACATAAAGGGTGCTAATACCTTCCCTTTATGTAACTAACCCCCGAACCCTAAATCTTTTCAAAATATGGGGTGTTTGAACTTTTTCCCCTTTTTATTAAAAATTAAATGTTCAGTCGTGAAATAAAAGTGAGTCAATAAGCTAATCAAATAGCATTGATCTCCGAAAAATGACGCGACAGAATTGGCGACTTCACTGGGGACTACCCCCTAAGAGGGTTGAGCCTAACTTGGTCTCATTTAACTATTGTGCTATAACTTGCTTAAAAAACAAAAATAAAAGATGGAAATACGTGTATATCTGTTCATCCTTCTTCTTTCTCCTTTCTAACGTGAGTGGTGAGATAAGTCCTACACCCGGACTTGAGTGAAACATAAGATAGGAGTGGTAGACTCATAGTGGCATACCGAGAGTATTCTCGTGTCTTGTCACACGTGAGATAACCACACTTAGCGGAGGAGCTTGAAGTGATATATGTCGGCGGGTGTTGTCACGCTTAGACTTTATTACTCTTAAGTTTCCGTTGAACGCTAAGGACCTTTAGTAACCCTTAACCCATCTTGGCCTTTTTAGGACGTAGTGCGGTGGCTAACCGGGTGTTGTCTCGGTATTAGTCGACTGTGATACTACACTCGAACTAGACTTTCCTACGAACGATGTTGGACCGGGTGTTGTCTCGGTATCCGATAAAGTTCAAAGGCGGTCGGAATTCGGGAACTTTGGTAGAACCCTTGTTGCAAGTACATTTGAAACCATAGTCCTTACCAAATGACGTTGTTACCCTTGACTCCAACATGTGGACTTAACCTCACCATATATTCACCGTTTGTGTTAGCATAACCATGCATACATGCATTCATTCATAAAAACTTTTTTCTCATCAAAACATCGAAGGACTTAAATAAGTCGTCTTGTAAACATCATATGTATGAACCTTATAAAGAGGGACACCAAGAAATACATTTTCAAAAGTCTTAACTAGACTTTAGCTTTGTGAGGGACTTTTTCCTTAACTTTGCTTTTACTTTTAAAAAGGAAACTGTTCGTGATATCTTCAAATTATCAAATGAAACAATGTTCCTTATGATGTTTACAATTACTTTGACAAGCCCTTCAAAAAAAAAAATCGTGTCTATTTTTGCATAAAGCATCATGCATCATTCTGCATTTCATAGTCTCAATTCTGAGTCTCACAAATTTTTCTCTTCCATAAAAGGTCAACCCACCTCGAAAGTGTCATGGCGTCCTCGTCTGAAATCAACTCGCATGTACAACACTCGAGCAATCATAAAGAGAAGATGGATTTTCTCGAGCAAGAAAATCAATTGCTTCGGGAGGAAATTGCAGCCATGCAGACCAAGATGGACGAAATGACTGAATTGATGAAGACACTGACGGTTGCTCAAGCACGTCCTCCTGCTCCTCCTATCAGGACTCAAGCCGAAACTGTTTCTATTGGCCCTGAATGGATGTTTTGTGCCGATACTCCGGAGTACTCTGCTCCACAACGTTCCGTGCCCTGGTTCCCGCCTCTTACTGCTGGCGAAATACTCCGTCCCATTGCTTGTGAAGCTCAGATGCCTACCCATCAATATGTAGCTCATGTTACTCCACCTCCTATGAGAGCTCCTCCAGTCACTATGACCTATTCAGCACCTGTGATGCATACCATTCCACAAGAAGAAGAGCCCATCTACCATTCACGGGATATGGAAGCCTATGATAGAGTGAATGACTTGCAGCAAAAATATGATGAAATTCAGCGAGATGTGAGAGCCCTCCACAGGAAGAAAGTATTTGGGAAGACTGCTTATGATCTTTGTTTGGTGCCAAATGTTCAAATACCCCACAAGTTCAAGGTACCGGACTTCGAGAAGTATAAGGGAAAATCCTGTCCTGAGGAACATCTAACAATGTATGTGAGAAGAATGTCTGCCTATTCCAAGGATGATTCAGTCCTTATCTATTTCTTCCATGAAAGTTTGGCTAGTCCTGCCTCAAAATGGTACATAAATCTAGATAAAACAAATATCCAAACTTTTCAAGATCTGTGTGATGCTTTTGTGGAGCAATACAGTTACAATGTGGATATGGCCCCAGATCGAAGTGATCTACAAGCTATGACTCAGGGAGACAAAGAAACGTTCAAAGAGTATGCCCAGCGGTGGAGGGATACTGCTGCCCAAGTCAGCCCGCGCATAGAAGAGAAGGAGATGACCAAGCTCTTTTTTTAAAACTCTCAGTCAGTTCTATTACGTGAATATGGTCGGAAGTACCCCCAGGGACTTTGCTGAGATGGTTGCTACGGGTGTACGACTAGAAGAAGGAGTCCGAGAAGGACGATTGATCAATGAAAGTGTCCCCGCTAGTAGTTCGAAAAAGAAAGAGCAGGAGGTTAGTATGGTGAAAGGGCGGCCTCAGCAAAAATATTCGACCTATCAACATGTGGCCGCTATTACACCCGTTCCCAATGCCGATCAACAACCGTATCAACATCAACAACCTCGACAACAGGCTCCAAGGACACGATTTGATCCGATTCCCATGAAGTATGCTGAGTTGCTCCCATCTTTGCTCGAAGGGAATTATGTCCAGACCAGGCCGCCTCCTCCGATGCCTAGAAAATTGCCAGCAGGTTTTAGAGCCGATCTCTCATGTGACTTCCATCAAGGGGCACCGGGTCACGATGTTGAGCGTTGTTATGCCTTGAGGAATGCAGTTCAAGATTTAGTCGAAGCCAAGGTCCTATCCTTCACAGACTTGAATCAAAATGTGCAAAGCTAATATGATACTGAACCACGGGACCTCATTCTGAAGTGGTGGTGCATAGTTTTAGTGACGTATGGAGTGATTTGCCGCTTTCAGTGTCGTTGTGTTTGTTCCTTCAGCTATTTCCTTTGTTCAAATAATGTGGTGTTTATTGATTTTCGTTTTTCAAAAAATATCCTTTCGTTCTGCCCGAGACGACTGTGAACTTGTGTAGGGCTTTTGCTTTAAGTATTTTCATCATTAATAAAAAGGTCGTTTTGATCCCGACTTTGTTTTTATTTTGTGCTTTGTTCTGGAAAAATGGTAATACAAAAAATATAATCATTCTCAAATATCTGCATAATCATAACTTACACTTGTCAAAATCAATAATCAAATCATGCATTAATAAACCCGTTGAACACATTGACCATGTACTCTCTTCCAACTTTGAGTTCCCTGTGTCCGAAGCTGAAGAAGGAAAATGAAGAGATTCCCGACGAGATCTCTCACATATTGGGGCATCTTAGCCATTGAAGCTGCAAACAAAATATCAAGGAGATTGTCCAGAAGACGACATTCAATTACAAAGACTGGCTCGGCGTGCTACCATTCGCTTTGCTCAAATATCGTACTTCAGTACACATTTCAACAGGGGCAGCCCCCCCTCCTTCCCCAATATGCAACATGGAGGTCGTGCTTTCCGTGAAGGTCGAAGTCCCGTCAATAGGAGTTCTGCTAAAGTCCAAGCTTGATCGAATTTAAACACATGACGACCTTGTGCAAACATATCAAAAGAGGTTTGAAACAAACTTCTAACAAAAAGGTTAGTCCCCATGAATTTCAAGAAGGAGACTTCATGCCTAAAAAGGTAATACTTTCCAACCAGACTCCAGGGGCAAGTGGACGCCTAATTATGAAGGTTCATGTGCAAAAACTTTTACAACTATGGATGATGACAAACACACACGTCATATGAATGTCGGTGCAGTCAAGAAATACTCTGTCAAAAATAGAAAGCTCGATAAGTCGCAAACCTGAAAAGGCGGCTTAGGCAAAAATGAGCGTCTCGGTGGACTGAAAACCCGAAAGGGCGGTCCAGGCAAAAATTAGAGACATGAACAAAAATGATTATCCTGATAGATTGAAACCTGAAAAGGGCGATCTATGCAAAAGTTAAGGATCATGACAAAGTAACTGCATCCAGTCAAGCACCATCCACTTGGGGGCATCCAGCTGTCAAAAGACCTCTGATTCGAAGCATCTGCAGATCAAAGACTCGGAACTGGGGCATTCAAAGTTGTCAGGGAGTATAACGGTTATTGTGTTCAATGTACCTTTCCCATATATTTACTATTTTCCAATTTTTTTCAAAGATCCGTGGAGCCATGCCATTGGTAGGCCACCACTCAATTCATCAAATTCGAGCCTGTGCCCATTTATTTGGAACTCTCATTTATTCTATTTGCAAATTTCTTCTATTTTTGATGGCAATACTTGAAGCAAAAAATTTTTCAAAATACAAAAACCTTTTTTTACATCTTTTGAAAAGTGTGAACAACAAACGCACTCTCTTTGAACTTGTGAGTAGTCGAAGCGTACATCAGCATCCGCCTCGAGAACGGTTACATTCCGGAAGAGAAACATGTCTAAACACAATGGAGGGGACCTCTGCTTCAAGCAAGATGCTTTCACAGTCAAAAAAAAAAAAAAGAAATACAAAAATAAATGCTCGCTAAGTTGAAAACCTGAAAAGGCGGCTTAGGCAATAGAGAGCGTCCCGGTGGACTGAAAACCTGAAAGGGCAGCCCAGGCAAAAATTAGGGGCACAAAAAAGGGAATATATTCCCGGTGGACTGAAAACCCGAAAGGGCGGTCCAGGCAAAAGTTAGGGATTTTCAAAACAAAAAAAAATATACAAAAAAAAAACATGACTGTTGAAGCATGCCAGAGGAAAGGCACTCCGCGCTGATTTACAAATGGTGACTTCTTCCAGACTTTTGGTTAAACAATGGGCTTTCTCCCCAAGATTCATCGGTTGCTATTCACCAGTTGCTACCTTGTGCCAGGTTTCACACCGTCAACGGCTCGATTGGTTCACAATAATATCATCTCCAAGGAAGTTTGTCGAGTGTTTGTACTGCGATGTCAATCCGCCTCCCGTCTTACCTGTCGTGTCATGTCTCATCGAGTTCACCGGTCATATACAGTTCGTACAGTCATACAAATTACGTTCAGACATTTATACATTCATACATTAATACTTTCACATATTCATACACAACATATACACAATATCAATTCATACATGGTTGCATCAGTCACCTAGTGTTTGGTCATATCTTTTCGTTTCAGTCTTCAATTGTTTCAAGCTGCCAGTCCTAAACAACGGACCGCTTGAGTTTACTTTTTGTCTTGTTTCAAGCTGCCAGTTCCAAACAACGGACCGCTTGAGTTTACCTTTCATCATGTTTCAAACGATCAGTTCCAACTAATGAACAGTTCGAGGTCACATTTTATTTTCTCAAAAGTGACGTCCCCTGCTTTGTCAGAAAACGAGATGTCACTCAATCTTTATCTTCTCAAGTATCTCATTCCCCGCATGGTCGGATTACGGAATATCAAACGTGTCTTTCCCCGGTATAACGGATTACGGAATATCAAATCATCATTCCCCGTTTTGTCGGATTACGGAATATCAAGTGTTTCATTCCCCGGTTTAACGGATTACGGAATATCAAATCACCATTCCCCGGTTTAACGGATTACGGAATATCAAATCATCATTCCCCGTTTTGTCGGATTACGGAATATCAAGTGTTTCATTCCCCGGTTTAACGGATTACGGAATATCAAATCACCATTCCCCGTTTTGTCGGATTACGGAATATTATCATTCCCCGTTTTGTCGGATTACGGAATATCAAGTGTTTCATTCCCCGGTTTAACGGATTACGGAATATCAAATCATCATTCCCTGTTTTGTCAGTTTCATTCCCGGTTTAACGGATTACGGAATATCAAATCATCATTCCCCGTTTTGTCGGATTACGGAATATCAAGTGTTTCATTCCCCGGTTTAACGGATTACGGAATATCAAATCATCATTCCCCGTTTTTTCGGATCACGGAATATCAAGTGTTTCATTCCCCGGTTTGTCGGATTACGGAAGGTCAAAGTCATCATTCCCCGTTTTATCGGATGACGGAATGTCAACAGTGTCATCCCCTGGTATGTCGGATGACGAGATGCCACTCAATTTCTGTTCTCTCAAGTGTCGTTCCCCGTTTTGTCGGATGACGGAATGACAAAAGTATCATCCTTAGTGTGTCTGGTTCAGAGATGTCACCAATCAAATTTAACTTCAAGTGTCAGTTTCTACAAACCATCAGTTTACAAATACATTTCAAAATTCCCAGTGTCTGTTCAAGATTTTGTTTCCTTTCATTTGTCTTCATATCATCAACACGATAGTAGACAATTATTTTCCCCAGTGAAACTACATTCCCGCTAGCGGAGTCGGATCCCATTCTTCAGCGAATTTGGGTATCCCGTTTTTGTTTCTCGTCTCAGTCAAGTCATATTCGTCGTCCTGCATTCATACTAGCATTTCACGAGCATTCATAGCATCTTAGGTCCAAAATTGGTGTACTTTGTATTTAAGTCTCTTCGGTCCGATCGAATCAAAGATTCCATCTTCAAATCTCCGGACGAAGAAACTTAAATAGGGGCATCTGTCATACCCCAATTTTTGACCTAAGGATTGTACATTCATACACCGACACGCGTCATTTGACCCTGATTAAGTCTTTGACTTTTCAGTGAAAATTCGGCAGAGAGGTATCTTAAAATACCTCATATTTGGTTCCGAATCGGGCCCTCTTCTCACTTTAGTGTTTATTTTATTTTTAATCTTAATTTCCATCTTTTAATTTTAAATTAATTTTATCAATATTTCTTTTTTATTTTAGTTACTTCTTTTTTTTAGGTAAGTCCAATCCAAATTTGCATAGTCATTTTTTTATTTATTATCATTTTCATTATTTCCTTTTTTATTATTTGATAAAATCAAAAAATGCATATTTATCTTTTATTTTTATTTTATTTGATAAGTCCAAAATTGTTCCAAAAACGGTCCCAATTCATCTGTCACGCGTCCAGTTTTCATCTCAATCCAAACAAACAGCAAACGAGTTTTTTCTTCCTCTCATCCCAATCCAAGATGCAGTTTTCTCTGCACATTTTAACAAACCCTAACAATCCAATCCAGCACTATAAATTCACATCTGCAGAACACAGCGAGGGGAGGCCAAAAAATATTCATAGAAAAAATTCACTCAAGAACCAGTCACGTATCAAATTCCCAAACCAATTTTCAACACAAAAGTTCATCACGCACAACTTCATAGCCAATTTTCATCGTAGAATTTTACCCAGAACAAACACATACAGGCCGAAATTCACATCCAAACATACGCACAAATTCGGCCAACAATTCACAAAAAAAAACCTACAACAATTTCGTCACAGTCATCAGAATCGCACAAAACTTTTCAATGCATTAACTCATCAAAACCTGTAACCAAAGTTTCAACCAACAATCCAGATAAACCAAAATAGCCTTCAAAGCCGTACAAAAAAACAACAGTCAAATTCAGTCATAAAAAACGGTACCATCGACCTCAAGAACCACACAAGTTCATCGAATCCCTCTCAACAATCAAATCGAAGCTGTATTAATTCACCAACATCGGAACCACCGTCGCATCAACACAACGGAGACAGTATTCACACAGAGACCCGTAACCAAACACACGCATCCGAAACTCGCACCGCGCATCAGTACAACAACACCAAGTCCGAGTTGCAGCAGCGCCGTCAACGAAGCCAACAGCCAAACCGTGGTACAAACGCGTACGAGGGAGTGGAGTAGGAGATAAAAAGGCAGTACCGAACCAAAACAAGAGCACTTCCGTGAAGGACAAAGAGGTAGTTTTTTCTTCTTCTCTTTCAAATAAACTTGTAGATCTAGTAACTTAAGGTGACTGTTTAGACATTTTAAGTTCGGAATCGAATAGAGGTTGGGAAATAGGTGAGAAGAGAGAACAATTTCATGTTGGGAGAAGAAGAAGGACATAGGTCAGGAGAGACAGAGAACAAGAGATAGGACGGTAGGGAAGGAAGAGAGAGAAACGGTCTTGAAAAATGAGTGGGAATGAAGGTTACCACATATATATATCCCCTTCTGTTCGCATGTGCGTGGGTGTATGTGTTACCATACACCCTCGCCTCTTGTCCCTTGGATCTTTAATCCAACCGCTCCTAATGCCTGGTTTTATGACTCGATTTGGGCTGTCTGATTTCAATCAGACGGCCCTGATTTGATCCTCAAGCCCAACGTGCCTTGCCTGTTTCCTGCGGCCCAGTTCATTTTCATTTCCACACACCCCATTTTAATTCATGCACCCCCACCTTCATTCATTTTTATTACCTCTATCATATCTATTTATCATGCATCTTTATTTTAATTTCAATTGTATTTTATTTTGCTGCATCTTATATCATTTTAATTCACATTTGCATATTTCATTCATTTTTTAATTATTAGAATGTATAGTAGGCTTAATGTAATTTACTTCTTTACTTTCGTTTTGCACATAGTTTAGAATGTAAAAATAGGTTTTCATGTAATTTATTTATTTTCTCTACAGACCTTAGAATGTATTAATAGGTTTTTGTAATAGTTTAGGTGCATGTGTGCTTGTGTGTGTATGTTTACCATTTATGCTTGCTAGTTTAGGTTAAAGGATTTTGTGGTGATCCAACGTCACCTCAAAATACCTACGCTTTTATTTTCTTGCTCCGATAGTTTTAATTTTAGTTTAGTTACTACTCAAAAACAACAAAACATGCAAATATTTCAAAAATCACAAAAAAATATTTTCTTAAATAAACCTTGATCCTAAATCAAGTGACGTCTTTTTTATTTTCTTTCCTTAATCAAACTTCAATCAATTTAATCATATTTCAAGTCATTTTTTCTTTAACATAAAAAACACAAACAAATACTTTTTTGCCACTTTGGCTTTTTTCCATTTTAAAACCTTTTTCAAACTAATAAAAACACACAACCAATCAAACGTCAGTTTTTTAACCACGAACTACGTGATTTTGATCCCTCACGGGTACGTAGGCAGAGGACACTCGTCTTTTCAAATCGATAAAATGTAGATAACTAGGTCTTCTTTCTTTTTATCATTTCAAATCCTTTTTTTCCAAAAAAAGCAAGTAAGTTATAGCACATTATTTAAATAAAACCAAGAGGTTCCCGTAGAGTACTACGGACATAAAGGGTGCTAATACCTTCCCTTTATGTAACTAACCCCCGAACCCTAAATCTTTTCAAAATATGGGGTGTTTGAACTTTTTCCCCTTTTTATTAAAAATTAAATGTTCAGTCGTGAAATAAAAGTGAGTCAATAAGCTAATCAAATAGCATTGATCTCCGAAAAATGACGCGACACATATCTTTAATGTCTTGAATTAGAGTGGCATAAACCTACTAATTAATTAATATATTACCTTCTCCTAAAATATAATTTCACTTTTGAAAAATATTTTGACTTTGCAATTGTTGTGTCAATCATGTGATTCTCCTTGTTGAAAGAATTAATTCCAAATCAAAGTTTCTAAAAATCAATACATGTCAACCGATTTGTACCGCATAATTTTGATACAAATCTACTTTTAGTTATGGATTTTTAAGGGGATGAGTATTTTATAGGGCCCGTTTGTTACGGATTAAAATAAAAGTTTTTTTTTTGAAGAAATCAAAATGATATATTGAAACAAGAGCCATCTTCCAGGTACAAGGTGTACCTGAGAGAATGCTCACCAAATACAGTCAGTGTTCAACAACAAAGTAAAAATTAGCCAATTCCTGTACATAACAAAGGATTTTGGCACCAGTTGTAAAAACTATAATGAAAAGATACAGAACTTGCTTTAAACCACCAGAAGGAAAGCTGTTTGACATTCTCCAGAAGTTGCATATGGGAACTCTGGGTGCCTCTGAAAATTCTAGCATTCCTATCCTTCCAAATTACCCAAGTTGTAGCATACCAGATCAAATTCATAAAAGAGCATCTAGATTTACCGTAACCTATAGAAGAACCGAACTGAATGAAATGATCCAAAATAAGTGGTGGATCCGCTGAGTAAACACTAAGCCAATTCCTAACCAGTTGCCAAAGATGTCCGAAAAAAGTACAAGATAGAAAGAAATGGCAGTCAGATTCATGAAGACCGCAACCACTGACACAGTTACGAGCCTCAGGAAGAATGATACCTCTACGAAACAAATTTAATTTTGAAGGCAGACGGTTGCGAAACAGACGCCAAGCAAACACCGAAACCTTCAAAGGCACATCCTTCCTCCATAACAACTTGGTCGGAATCTGAACATTGACCTGCGTCGTATCTGTGAGCAAGCGATATGCACCACCAGCAGTGTAACCGTTGGCTATGTCAGGGGTCCACCTCCAAGTATCAGCTGAATCAACCTGCAAAGTAACTATTAACAGAAAAAGTCTACACTCCTCTAGCAATTCTTCCTCCCACCCCCAAAGTGTATTTTAACAAAGTTATAACTAAAAAGTGGAAATCACACCTCCTTGAGGTGTGGATTGCTAAAAAACAATCTTCATGGATGGTTTCTAGCAAAATTCATATATATATATATTGAACCGTCATAATATTCCTAAAGGGCTTAGACGCCCTCTAGATGGGCTCAGACGCCCTCCAGAAAGGCTGCCAAGGCCCAGGCGCGTCCTCCTAAGGATGCCGCCCTCCTTAGCTTCCAGAAGCTTCCAGAAACCGCCCAAAATACATAAATACCCCCGTTGCTTGGGAGCCAAGCAACCGAAACCCAAGCCCATAACAGGCTATAAATACTACTCTTGAGATCATTCCAAAGGCATCCAATAATCAGTCTAAACCCTAGAATCCTTTACCGTACTTTTTTGCAAGTACAGTTGGCGCCGTCTGTGGGAAAAGGTAAAACTAACCTAGACCACTCTTTTGAATCGTAATCCGCGATTTAGAAACCCTAAAGCCATAGAAATCTTAATGGTAGTCACTAAACTGCGATCACCTTTTCACATCAAAACCCTAAATCACGCCTCTCGGATTTAGGAACCGAACTTCATCATTCCCAACCGCCATGATGACCGAATCCTCCGATCACGACGCCGTTGGATGAAAATCAATTCGGAAGCATGGCAGCAACCTCGCCGATAAGAAGTTGTTTTGTCGCCGCCATGCCTGCACCTCATCTCGTTCTCACAAAAAGAGACCACTTCTGAAGCTGTACAAGGCAAAGTCAGAATCGCTACAATAGTGAAAGCTGGCTTGTGAAAATTCCTCCAATCGAAGGAGAATCGACACTTAACAGGTTTCACCGGTTTGTATTTATTTACGTTAATATCTACTGTTCGGGCATGTGTTTTTTAAAATCTCAATCACGCCCACCTTAACGCTCTATTTTGAAAAGTCAAAATTGCTTAACCAACAACCAGACGTTATATTAACCTCGTTAGTAATTCATCATAGAACGCACACAAGTTATTTAAGAAAGCATAATGGTTTTAACATTGCCGCTTCTCAGCGAAAGGGTTTTTAATCGGTGTTGATATCTCAGCCAAATTGTCAGGTAATAATATGGTCTTTTATGTGTTTGGTTCTTTAATCAACAACTTTGTAGGTGGCGTGACCAGAATTATTATTTTTATAAAATTGCTTGCCTCCTTTGCATAAAAATCATGATATAAAATTGATTGGGTGTCTTAGCCTATTATTAATTCCTTTGTTATGAAAGCCACGAATAAGATATACAATATCTTATTGGGTAGATTATGTTTTATCAATTCCTTGTTATGGAAGCTACAGGTTATGTGCATGTGCATATCAGGAGTTATATTGGTTATTTATTTTGAATGGATGATCTCTATGTATTAATCTTTTCGTGCATACAAGTACATGATAGCTTAGCAGCTGTAAATAAATAAATGATATTGAAACTCATAATATGGGTATGACCCGTAGTTGAAACATGTCCCATGTTCTTTTATCTTTATCTTTCTTAATTTCATGTTTCATAGAAACATGGTCCATGCACCACATACAATATTATTTCTTTACCTGAGAAAGGATGAGTCACTTTGTGCCTATGTGTCTTAGCATCATGTCGAATTTAGTTTCTTTTTAACTGGCTTGTGTTTAGAAAATTCCTCATAAACCAAGACGACAAAGCTTATGGTAGTGTTAGTTCGACCATACTGAGAAGTTTTTGTTCTGTCCTTTGTTTGAAAGACGCCCCCTTTTTTAGTTCAAAAAGGTGTAAGCTACTCCACCTCTATAAAATATCGACGAATCAGTATTGAATTAATCGTTTAACAGTCCATTATTAGACAATATTTGTATACAGCAACAAGACGGAGACGTGAAAGATCGGCAGTACCTACTATCTCCATGAACAGGCGTCAGCGCAAGCCTCACAAGTCACAATGAAGCTCGCAAGTTATAGTGTTGCTCGTTAATTCCATTAAATAGATTGCCATCAATCAAGGTATGCTCACTTTCATTATTGTTGTTGATCCCATAACATTTCTGGAAGACTTAAGCTTCAAAGGTACCGACTGCAAATTTAGTATTTTTTGTGATGACTTTTTATTCAAAGTTTGTGGCTGTTTGCCCTATTTATGTGTTGATAAGGTCGAATATCGCACCTGAGTTCATAGTATTTAATCTCTACAAATTAATCATTCTTATACAATCACGAATGAATGAAGTAGTGAAAACATTTATGGGAGGTATTAACATTGCACTTGGATAAACTTTGATATAGATTATTGCCTTGGTGAAACATAGTCAATTTATGAAGACAAGTATATGGATTTTCAACCAAAAATATTTTCCTAAATAGGAGTATACCATTAGACAGTTGAGCGGGCGAGTTAGTTTGTAGTCAATAGGCGAAGACAAGTAGAAAACAACATAACTAAACGGAAGAATTAGTTTCAATCTAAGGGAGTACGATTTTATAATTATATTTATATTGTAAAGTAAATTCTATCATTAGGAAAATTATTTAACTACTCTAGGTACCCTGCAGCAAAAGTACAGTGTAGTATTGATAAAAGGTCAGTTGTGAGGGTTTCTGGCGAGGAAAGCCTTGGTATTTAAGAGGTCCAAGTGACCCACCTCTCTTTCCTGGGAACCCCTTCCATGTACCATTTACTTTGCGAAGTGAACTAAACTGTTTAGTAAAAATATAGATAAAGACTAATAGCACTAGACCCACGTAGAAGAATGAAGATGAGCAGAAGACTTAGTTCCAACTTTATGGGAGGAAACAAAGACATACAAAATAAAGTACCAAGCAAATTAGAATTCGAGTTAGTAGGAAGAAGAGAAGGAGTATAAAATAAAAGAACGAAGTAGGCGAGCTAGTAACGGGAGAACTTGGCTTCCAATCTAATAGAGGAGAAAAAAGGTTTAAAAGCACAAGATAAGAAGATTAGCAGTAGGATGAAAAATATGGGTGAGTTAATAAGAGAAGACAACGAGTAATTAGTTTCCATTAATTAGTTCCCCTCGTTACTATTGTTTATTACTTAGAAGAATTCGGCCTTGTTATCAGTTTAATTCAAGTTTGAAAAGATGTATGATATCGGTAAAATCTTTTCATCTGTATCGTCTACCGTCAAGTAAGTAAAGTTGAATAGAAGTTAGTTTGGATTTAACATGGCCAAATAAATTGGAGAAGGACAAAGAATAGTTAGTTCCCATTGAATATAATTGCATATGATTAAAGACTACTGATTACTTCGGAAGCGTGGAAGAATTATTATATTTCAGATAAATCGAGGATGGATAGTAACAAGCCCGCCGGGGGCTAGATGAACGAAAGAAGAGAACTCGCCAAACAACGCACCATGATTAAAAATGCAAGGAAGCAATGGTCCCACCATTAAGAACATAAAGATGAAACACGAAGTTATTCTAACCTTTCTCAAACCTTTGAGATTTGTTTTGCAGGTTTTTAATGAGCCACTTTAATATCTATAAATGCTTTGCCATTTCAGTTTGTTATTTTGTCCAGGTGCTACTACTACAATATTCACGGAAATCGACGAATCAACTAAGCGCCCTAAACGTCAACCTTAAAAAGGCTCTGGCAGGGTTCGACATCAAAAAATCTGCAATCTACTAAGCGCCCTAAACGTCAACCTTAAAAAGGCTCTGACGGGTTGAAAATCCTAAATAATATGGTTGAAAATCCTAAATAAAGGTTGAAATCCCTAAATAATATGGTTGAAAATCCTAAATAAAGGTTGAAATCCCTAAATAATATGGTTGAAAATCCTAAATAAAGGTTGAAATCCCTAAATATGAAGACTTCCCACGACGGAAGAATCAACATGGTTGAAAATCCTAAATAAAGGTTGAAATTCCTAAATAATAATGGTTGAAATTCCTAAATATGCAGACTTCCCACGACGAAAGAATCAACAAGGCTGAAATTCCTAAATAATAATGGTTGAAATTCCTAAATATGCTAGACTTCCCACGATGGAAGGATAACAAGGTTGAAATTCCTAAATATACAAGCCTTCCCACGACGGAAGAATCGACAAGGTTGAAATTCCTAAACAAGTGAAGAGTCCCCAAGGGGGAGCACCTCGATTCAACAAGTTATGAAGACTTCCCAAAATAAACGACTATCTGTTTTTGGGCAAGAATTGAAACAAAAATAAACAAGAAGCTAAAGTACTTGGGGACCTCTCCCATATGAGAGACATCGCCCAAAAAAAGAAAGAAAAAAGACTCGACAATTTCGCTAAAAAGCAAGAAAGCGCCAATCTGTGATTAAATATGATCTGAGTGTAAATTAACCACTTTGCTCTTATGAACCTCTTGTTTGGGGTTTATGAATCTTTAGAAAAATATAAAGGGGCGACCAAACCAGACAAAGCTCGCCATAATATTCCTAAATGATAGACGTCGCCCGCCCCTCTGTTTCTAAAGCAAAAACCACTTCGCCTTGTCCCAAGACTCGTGCTTGGGGGGCTGTGGACCGTTAATGTACAATTAAGAGCTCAAACGCCATCCAAAAGGGCCAAAAACGGCCTTAGGCAAGACCCCTTAAGGGTGCCACCTCTAAAGGCTTCTAGAAACATCTAGAACACTCTAAAAGCATCCTATGCGACCGAACTTATTGATTCATCACTTTGCCTTGTTCCAAGACTCGTGCTTGGGGAGCTCTGAACCGTCATAATATTCCTAAAGGGCTTAGACGCCCTCTAGATGGGCTCAGACGCCCTCCAGAAAGGCTGCCAAGGCCCAGGCGCGTCCTCCTAAGGATGCCGCCCTCCTTAGCTTCCAGAAGCTTCCAGAAACCGCCCAAAATACATAAATACCCCCGTTGCTTGGGAGCCAAGCAACCGAAACCCAAGCCCATAACAGGCTATAAATACTACTCTTGAGATCATTCCAAAGGCATCCAATAATCAGTCTAAACCCTAGAATCCTAGAATCCTTTACCGTACTTTTTTGCAAGTACATATATATATATATATATGTGTGTGTGTGTGTGTGTGTGTGTGTGTGTGTTTTGAACCGTATAATCTAAAACAAATTTTTAATTTCAGATTATATAATCCGAACAAGATAAAATTGATAAAATGGAAGACATGCAAAAGACTTGCTAGGTAGAAAAAGAAATTCAGAGTACAAATAAGGGTTAAATATGTTTTTGATCCCTATAAAATTGGGAACTTCAAAATTTAGTCCTTACTTAATTTTAATAGTTTTTTTATTCCTTACAAAAAAATATTATTTATAAGTTTAGTCCCTGTTAAAACAAACTTTGTTTAATTATCCTTAAACTCTTATATTTTTGAACGATTTTTTTGAAACATGTTTAGAACATTATGAAATGTTCATTTACTAAAATTTAGAATTTTTTTTAACATGAAACGAATTAAATATGAATTTTTAAAACGGCAAAAGCTAAAGGTAAAAGTAACCAAATCTGGACGTAGAAATCAAATTTTGCGATAATATTTTGCAGAGAAACTTTTAGTAATGTTCTTAACACGTCTCCAAAAAATTGTTCAAACACTTAAGAGTTTAAGCATAAATTAGACAAATTTGAATTGAGCAGGGACTAATACTGAGTGCAGAAATTTTTTGTAGGGACTAAAAGAACATTTAAAATTAAGTAAAGACTAAACTTAAAATGTTCCAGGGACTAAAAACATATTTAACCCTAAAAATAACATGCAAGAAAGTTGTGTAAAAAGTCGTCTCGAACATCTATGCCTTTCATTTTTTCCATCACTCCATAAAATAATAAAACCTCTTTCAAAAAATAAAATAATAAAACTCAAATTTTTGAAGGATATAAAACTCAAATTATTAGCGTAGGTGTTTTTGAACGGGATTTTGCGTAACTTACTGCGCACTGCAAAGTGTTTCTAGTTCCTTCCATTTCTTATTATAAAATTAAAAAGGTCACTATTATTTCCGCCACTATTATTTATTTATTTATTAATTTCCTTATCTCCATTTTTTCTTTTCTCCCCTTTCTGTATATTTCTCAAATCCCCATTTCATTCTTTCAGTAAAATTATTACCTGATCACACTATCAGCAACGGTGAAACTGTAATCAACCACACAGGTCACAAAAACATTCATTCATTCATGTTATCGTTTTTCTTAAAAACATGTTTTATATGTTCAATTTTATTTAATTCCCTGTGTTTTTTATTGGGTTATCGATTCTAGATTATGGGTTTGTTAAAAGTTTTTTTTTTTTCTTTTGTCAAAAAAAGGTTTTTTTTTTTCTCCCTGGGTAGGTGGGTTATGGGTTTTCGGTGTTTTACTGATGGGGTTGTTTGGTTTGGTTTGGTTTGCATGATTGAATTGAGAGTTTGAATTTTATGATATGATTGTTAGTTAATAGTTTGGATGAAAACAGAAAATTCTATTTTGCCAACAATTGGAAGGTGTTTGAATAGTGATCACAAAAGGAGAATGAATACTGTTAATTGCTTTTGGCATGAATCATTGACAATCTGACATGATGTTTATGTTATTGTAGTAATCAGTGGCGGATCCACGACCCTGGCCTAGAGGTTAAAACTTTCGAGTTCTTGAGTTTTGTTTGGTTTAGTGTAGGAAAAAAAATTCAGGGTTCAAAATGAAAATTATATAGGGGCATATTTGCATTTTTTTTAGTTTAGGGGTTCAGTTGAAACCCCTCAAAAGGGCAAGCTCCACCCCTGGTAGTAATCCTTGTATTTATTTGGTATTTGGCTGCTTTGTTGTCTTGGAACAAGTAAGCTATGTAGCACTAACACTTAATGTTCAAGGTGTGTCAAAGTGTCTGATATGTGTCAGTTTGTGTGGCACTGACATGCGTGGTTACATTCGATCACTTAAATTTTTTCAAACTATTACAATACAGTGTCTGATTGTTAGTGTAGATGTGTCCGGTGTCTGTGTTTGTGTTTGTGTTTGTGTTGGGACTTCCTGGTGTCATGGCCAATGTTTTGAAAGCTGAATCAAATATTGAAGCTGCGATATCTTTGGGTCATGGTTTAAACTACTTTAAACCGTTCGAACCGCTGTGAAGCCGCTGTTGAACTGCTCAAATAACCAAACCATAGAGAGTGACGGTTCAACTGGTTGGATTGTCTAGTTTGTATTTTAAGACATTGGTCATGGCACATGCAAGTGCAATTCGTTGGTATTGATGAATCATTGACTATGTTGGTTTTGGATTTGCTTGTAGTTATTTGTCTTTTGTAAAGAAATATGTTACGTGTTTGTATTTTCCAGTGAGGGTGAGCTGTTCTATTTATGGTTGCAGGTGATCATAAAATAATGGATTCTCATGACGAAACAGGATGCCAGACTCCAGAACTCCCGATACTTTGTGTTAATAATTGCGGTTTCTTTGGGAGGGCTGCTACCATGAATATGTGTTCCAAATGTTACAAAGACACGCTGTTGATGCAGGAACAGGAAAAGCTAGCGGTAGCATCAGTTGAAAACTTGGTGAGTGGCGGTTCTATGAAACAGGTTGTGACTGATGGTGCTGTTAACGTGCAAATTGAGAATGTGGAGGTCAAGACGGTCGGCGCTGAGATTTCTGGAGATTCATCTTCTAGTGAGAATTTGGAGACAAAAGTCAAGACAGGTCCAAGCAGATGTGCTACTTGCCGGAAGCGTGTTGGATTAACAGGTTTCACCTGCAAATGTGGAAACCTTTTTTGTGCAATGCACCGCTATTCTGACAAGCATGATTGCCCTTTTGATTACCAATCTGTTGGCCGGGATGCTATTGCTAAATCCAACCCTGTAATTAAGGCCGACAAGCTCGACAAATTCTAGGGATGCACTAGATTGATAAAATGTCTTGATAGAAGGCACATGCTTAGAGAAAACCTGCATTGTTGCATTAGGGGGGTTTTGTGCTGGTTTGAAGGAATTCTTTGGATTATTTATTTGGTTGCTCTGCATATTTTTCTTTACTCATTCCATAGTGGTATTTACTGCTTAGTGTTTGTGTGTTTTGCTTGAGTTTTGACATCATTTATTTATGATCATGCTCATAGGAACTTTTGTTAATACTGAAAATAGAACTCGAAGAAATATCCTTTACAGGGGTGAAATACTGCTCAACATATAGAAACACGGATATGCTGGAACTAGTGTTGTTTGCGGATTGCGGAAAAAGTAGTTTGTTCAAATTCCATTATTACAATGCTATAGTGCGGTTATAACAGCTATTTGGAAATGCTTTCTACCAAATAGCATTTGGTAGAATAATAGCGATTTGTTCAATTACCACTATGCGATAGCGCAGCTATTTGACAACACTGGTTGGAACAATGGAAAAAGACTTGTGAGTATTGCCTATTAATTCTAAAATTGTTATCCTGTCAACACTTCCCCGTTGCTGCCATATTGGTGTTTTCATTTTTCCTCTGACATGACATCATTGTTCGTATACTATCTAATAATACTTATAAGCTTATAGGTTTCACATGCCACTATTCTAGTATCCCCTATTGTACTTTTTGCAAGTACAATATCCTTCTTAGTTCCGGAAACATTCTTATTTCTCCTCCGAAATATGTATAATTTTTGTGTGACCAAAACTGTCCAGATCGCTTCCGATTTACTGTTGTATTCATGTTAAAGGTCTATCAAATGTTTATTATGCTCTTTATGCACAAACTTGTGTAATCCGAATCTGTAAGTTTGAAGGTGTTTACTGGACTATGTTATTGACATACTCCTCAGTCTAGTACTCCCTCCGTTTCAAAATGAGTGTCGCTTTAGCCAAAAAAAACTTATTTCAAAATGAGTGTCGCTTTCAGTTTCCAATGCAATAATAACTTTTTCTTTTCAATTGTACCCTCCAATTAATACTCTGTACACTACTTTCAAAGTATTACTTATAAACTAACCAACAGTTAATAAGGATAATTTGGTAAAATAACCATTCTCTTTTTCTTAATCATTGCATTTCTTAATATATGTGTGTAAACACCTAAAACGACACTCATTTTGAAACGGAGGGAGTATAATATTACCATATCTTTGCATCTTAAAATTAAGTCACGATGCATTCACTAATAATGGATTTGTTAGCTATACAACACTTTGTTCACCTAATTTTACTACTCATTACACGGTGTGCCGCACTGCATCTAAATTATCATGTTCATTCTTTTTCTTTGTTTCGATTGTGACTTTTCTTTGGCTTGTAGTGAGTTCTCCTCTATTTTTATTATTAATGTCAAATTTGAGTACTCAAACTATGCCAGATAAATTCCTGACCATAGCTTAATGTGAGAGAGAGAGAGGGAGAGAGAGGCGAACCGAAGATGCATGCAGTTTGGATGTTGGTGTAAATTGAAACTGAAAATAGATTAATAATTGGTATGAGGAAAAAAGTGCCAGAAGAATTGTTAACTCGCTAGGCGCAGCATCTAGCCTGAAAACAAGAGTTTCAAACAACATCAAGCACACTGTTGAAAATAATCAAAAGAAGACAAAGAATCGTCCAAGAAACAATGCATCTCCATCACTGACTAATAACAGATTGAGGGTATTCTTTCGTATCCTATATGCATATACATATTCACCTTGGAAATTAGGTGAGATTTAGCCTGGGAAAGGCTAGTTGCTTCCCATCATGGGAAAGTTGCTTTATCACCATCAGATCATAAGAGGAGCATAGTTTTATGGTAGACTGCCAACACTGAATTTTTTCTACACTATTCTCCATCACTATTCACACTCTCTCTCAGGCATGCATCTGGGAGTAAGAACCCAAGTCTTTGTTTTAACCCATTCATATTGATTCATTTTTCTCCATGGTTGAACATCAAAATCTATTATTCTCAATTATTCTATTTTCCCAATTTTTCAATTCTCAAACACAAAATAAACTACACGTTCATTTGCTTGCAAAACCACTTCTATCCCAAATTCATATGGTTTCTATATGTTCCCAATCCAATTCCCTACAATCTGAAAAAATGGGCAAAATAATTCATATGGTTTCTATATGTTCCCAATCCAATTCCCTACAATATGAAAAAATGGGCAAAATCATAAATGTTCATAGTTTACCTTACAAAATTCTACTGAACATTAAAAACTTAAAAATATTTCATTTTTAACTCCATTGATTTGTGGAGAATAATAACTAATTTTGTTTGTGATTTGGCCCCCTTTTGTTTTTGGCAATTCAAGAATATTTTTAATTAAATATTGAAGCTTCCATATCAATTTCTCTAGAAAATCCGATTTCTCAGTACAAATTTCTCTAAAACCCAAAAATCAATAACACAGAGATTGCCTAAGCTTCCCTAAAAATAGTTTGAAGCTTATTAGAATTAAGGAAAATGGGTTAAATCTGATTTGATTTTGGGACAGTATGCAAGATTGTATGCTCGGAAAATTTTGGGTTTGAGAAGACAATGCAATTGTTTTTTTTCTTTCTGGGCTATGTGAACAAGATGAATATGATGAACTTACAGAAAAAAATCTAGTGTTGGCAGTCTACCATAAAACTATGCTCCTCTTATGATCTGATGGTGAAAAGGCAACTTTCCCATGATGGGAAGCAACTAGCCTTTCCCAGGCTAAATTTATTAGTGAAGAGAACCTTTGTTGAGCATTACCACTTTACATTCTTCATTCCCATTTTTTACAGGTTGTATTCATAACCGTAACAATGTCTTCTTTAAGAAAACCGAAAGAACTTACGAACAATAACAAAGAGGTTTAGCGCAAATCAATGCTGCAATCCTTACACATGAACAATGCAGTCTGTATGAATGGATAGTACAGATCATACAAATGAGCTGTACAAGTCATATATATGAATAGTATCGACGATAGGAAATATACAGTAGTCACAAAAACAGTGTTGTGCGATGAAGAGTGGTAACCGACTGGCACAACAAAGGGCTGCAACGAAGGCATGAAAAGAGACCACAATGAAGGAGCGTAAGGTTTTTCACGCGTAAGCAAGAAACTCAAAATCGGAAGCTCGTGATAGCATGTAGAATTGAGAAATTATTTTCAGAATAAATTCCAAACGAGAATAGAGTACATACGCATAACACTTAAATGGACTGTTGTTACATAATATATACGCTGTTTACAATACAGTTAAGATCCAATACTAAGTAAGTTCTATAGTTTGATGATTCCTAAACAGTTGTAAGTTTCCTATGCTAGATTGTAGATAAATGAAAATTTGAAGTTATGTAAAATCAAGACCATTCATGTTACTAATACTAAGAATATAGTAATAAGTTCTAGGAGTAAGATTATGTTATGGCAGGGTGTTTATTTTATAATTCCTCATAATCTTTTTTCTCATTTTGAGTATTGGATGGGGGAGGCGAGAGGAAAGCCCTTGCGAATAGGCTTTTTCCTCTTGTGGCATGCGACTATTTGGGTCATTTGGTGCGCGCGGAATGACAAGGTCTTTAGTAACGTCTCGAAGGTAGGAGAGGAAGTGAAGGTGCTCTCTTGAACCATCCCAACACATATTTTATCCAAATTCGATCAAGTTTGGGTTCAACCCAAACCAACTCGTTCAAATTCAAAGTAGTTTGGTTACGATAATAAGTTTATGATTTTAAATTCATGAACTAGCCAACCTAACTCATTAAAAAAATTATTTTTTTAATTATTACTAATATATTTTATTACTTTTGTATGTTTATTTAAATGTTTTTCAATTTAATTCAAAGTGCTCAAATTTTAAATTCTAGAGTTTGAATAATAATATCATTTAATTATCTTTTCTTGAATTTTTTTTTTTAAATTATGTACGTCTACTTGGTTCAAGACTGACATAAAAAATATGATTTTTGATCAAATCCAAACCAATATAATTTGATTAGATCAACAACATATTTAAACCAAAACCAACTCAACCCGACCTGTAAACACCTCCAATGAAAGATATACCTAGAACTATTCCTATTCCAAATCCAGAATTTACAAAGTCCAAAATGGTCTCCTTAAAAATTGCAGCCACTTAATTAACCACAAATAAATCATAAATCGAACCTAAAGATTGTTAGAATCTGCGTTGGGGGTCTGCTGCAATAACTTGATCAAAAAAATGATGAAGATGAATGTGATAAGGAGTGCACATAAATTCCAAAGCATGTGTGGGACACACTAACCTTTAGGTTCAATTCGCCCCCACCAGTTATGTCAATCGGATGCAAAATCATTATACTGGTGAATCCCCTTCAGGATACGATGGAAGCCTTGACGTGACTTGCACATTCACACCAAACGTATCGACAATGGTAGTTTACTGAATAAAATTTTGTCAATTTTTCTCGTGCACTAGAGAAAAGAAAGAATGATTTAGTATTTTTTTGGCAGAATTTAGACTCACAAGAATGTGATGTTCTATCTCTTATTCTTTTTAATATTTCTGAATGCTTTTCTGCCTCTGATGAGTCAATAATTAGTGTTTTTAATATAATATTTGAGTTCGTTTTATTTAGATTTGATTTGATTTTATTTAATATTATTTCCTTTTTAGAACTATTTTACTTCAATTGCAAGTTATTTAATTTTAGGAACGAATAATTGAAAGATTGAGTCTTGGAGCAAAAGAAAGAGGATTAGGAGCTGATTCGGGTTGAAAATACGAAGATTGAAGACAAAAATACGATTCCCCCAAGTCAGAAGCTTGGCACGGCCCGTGCCACCAGCCACACGGCCGTGCCAACCCCCAGGATGCTCTTTTGCTGCTTCTGCTTCAAGGACAAGCTACCTATTAGTTTAATTTCTGACCTAAAAGCCTGTGGTTTCTTGTGGAACATTCTATTGATGTATTGCTTAGGGCTTAAGTCGATATAGACTATAAATAGAGTAGCTAGCTATCATAACAATTCCTCTTTTGTTCTTGGAATTCACCATTGTTTTTCTTAATAAAAGTTATTTCCTTTACTTTCTTGTTATTTTAGTTATGTTCTTCTTCTTCTTCCCTTTCTTAATAAAAGTTCTTTCCTTTACTTTCTTGTTATTTTATTTATGTTATTCTTCTTCTTCTCTCTGTCTGCGATGAACATGAGTGAGTATACTCTTCTTGTCTTGGGATTGTTGGATAAGTCTAATGACGTAATCCTAATCAAAACCAAGCCTTAAACCCTAATTTTATGTAACCCTAATTTCTAATCTATTTCACCGTTCTTATAATCAATAACAAACATTAATCGAAGGATCGAAAGATGAAGTTTAATAGTTGTTATTGATTCATCACAAATATTAAGCGATGTATCGAAAGATGAAGTTTTAATATTGGAACAAGTGAATATAGACAAGGATTGTAAAGCATGAAAATAGTCAAGCAAACCTTGAGACAATAAAGTTTCGAGCTTCAAGGAATTCAATAGAAATCAACCATGAAAATATGTGTGGTTCCTAGAGAAACACACTCACTGAGACAGAAAGGAGATGTGATAGGCTAAAGAGAAACGTGTCTTCAGAAAGAGGTCTAACATAAAGTTCTAGGTTTAAGGTGTGATTTTGAGAAGGGTTTGTCACCATGACGGACCAATAATCCCAAGGCTCTTTATTATTATTATTATTATTATTATTATTATTATTATTATTATTATTATTATTATTATTATTATTATTATTATTATTATTATTATTATTATTATTATTATTATTATTATTTTTAACCGTTTAAAAATCCAAACTTTGCAACTTAAACTCTTTCTAATCAACAACTAAAGTTAATTGAATTGAACAACTTCTTGTCGGAACGATACTCTCTTTTATTACTACTTCGATAAACCGTGTACTTGCGGATTTATCTCATCAGCCTCCAAAGTGTCTCTATTTATAGAGAAACTTATGTCATTTGGTGAAGAGAAACAACCCTTTGAAAGAGTTTGTTCATGAATGGTTACATTGCTTCAATTGACAAGCATTACCCTTTTCTTCTAAAAGGTCTCTATTTAACCATCGCAACATTCCGAATATATTTTGAAAATTTCTTTCACAATTTGCAAACGGTAATAGGTTTATAATTTTAAATTTATGAACCCGCGAACCTTCCTTCAAAACAAAAAAAAAAAATCATGAAACCTCAAACCTAACTCATTAAAAAAAGTTATTTTTTTAATTATTGCTAATATATTTTATTACTTTCGTATGTTTATTTAAACCTGTTTCAATTTAATTCAAGTGCTCAAATTTTAAATTCTAGAATTAAGTATGGAAAAATATTATATTTGATTATATTTTCTTGGTATTGTTTTAAAATTATGCACGTTTGATTGGTACAAGATTGACATAAAAAATATGATTTTTGATCAATTCCAAACCAATGAAAGATATACCTATAATTATTCCAAATCCAAATAAAGTAATATGAATACATTTGTTTTTTTTTTTAAGAAGAGAATATATTTGTTTGATTCCTGTCAAAAATTAAATATTTGATATTTATTTATGTCCTCAATTCCAAGATATATTAATATAACATGCAATATTTGTTTATTGCATTAAACCCTACATATTTCCGTGTTTGTTTGCCTTAGGAGTCGTTAGGGCACAGACCTATTTTTTTTTCTCTCCTTCTCTCTGCAAAAACAAACCATGGAAACCAACACCTGGCTGTCATTGCTGAATTCCGGTGCGTCTGACTTAGACCTCAACTTGTATAGAATCACGAAAGCTTTGGAGTACATAGCTTGGTACTTCGAACCAGGCAACCGATTTAGTGACTCTTCAATCTTTTATAGACTATGCATCTCCCTGTTTCGAGGGATTGATTATGCAATTGCCTATGCTCAAACTCCTTCCCCAAAAGCAATTCAACTACTTCATATGTTGATGAAACAGATAGACTATCAAAAAAAGAGTGATGATGAACTAGGAGTTGTGATGGTTTTGCTGATATCTGTCAAGAATGCCTGTGAATTTGGATGGTTCGAGAACAAAGAGTTAGAAGAACTTCTAACTATTGCTCACGAGATAGAAAATATGTACTGCACCCTGGGAAGTACCGGACCTAGTTTTTCTCACCATTCTTCATCATTATTAAATATGAGAATGCAAAGATTCTATCCAAGTATGAAACTGGGTCCAATTATTGCTTCAATCGAAGCCAAGTCTGGATTTGCAGCTGCTGTTGTTGACTTCAATATAATAAAGAATAATCATCGGTCCGATAACAAAATTTGGTTATTGGTGGCAAAAACTGATAATATTGAGACATCTGCATGCTTAATAAGCCCTCAGCAAGTGGATTTTCTCGTGAATGGACAAGCAATTAACACAAGGACTTTGCTTGGAATGGATCATCAGTCACAGATGCCCACTTGTTTGAACAGCTAGCATGCTTAAATTTGGGACAAATCTTTTTCAAGCTGTTGGTGAATTCGATGGTAATTATATTATACTTTTTGCCTATATGAGTTACGTTGATGCATCCTTGCCACCCGAGCTTCCACCAGATTATGTTCAGCCTACTCTTGAATATTCAGATTCAGATATTATGGAGGGGGAATCGCGAATCTCACTTAACTGTCCCATAGGATTGACACGTATCAAGACTCCTGTTAAAGGGCACACATGCAAACACTTCCAGTGCTTCGACTTTGACAACTTTGTTGAAATAAATTGTAACAGGCCATGCTGGTGTTGTCCCCATTGCAATGAGTATGTCTCCTATACAGATATTCGTCTTGACAGAAACATGGTTGCCATCCTGAAAGAAGTTGGTGAGAGTGTTGCGGAAGTGATTGTCCGTCATGCTGATGGATCGTTGAAGGAAGTACTCTTCGATGAAAATGATGCCTCAGGTCTCTGCAGCTGCGACACAGGTTTGCTTCATTAGTACTATTCTTTTAACTCTTTGCATCTATAGTGGCAACTTTATATCTTTTTACTGTTTCCATTTAAGATTGCATTCATTTTAGAATTTAAAATTGAGAACGGCCTAATTAAAATATGTTCCATTTCTATTTTGGCAGGTGGACAATAAAAACAATAGATCCTATAACGCTATGTTTGGAAGCAAACTCTTTGGCTTAATTAGATTAGAAGTAACAAGATTCTCTATTGGAAATCAAGAAGCTAATAAGGGAATGCTATGTTTTAAAGAGATTTGTTCATAAACTTGTTTTCTAAATTCTCATTTGTACGTAGTAAGAACATTTGTGCTATCCATATTAACAATGTCTATGACATGTGTGTTTCTTTTTCTTTGTATGAATTATAAATGAGAAATAAGAGTGATTTTAAAATTGATTCGCCTTGTTTTCTTTCCCAATGGTCTCTCCGAAATTACACCAGTTCCATGGGTATCGTGTAAAATATAAAGCACGCAAATTTCTGTTAAATTTTTTCCATTATTCCTTCTATTGGTTGAATGTTGAAAGTCCAAGCCCTGTGTAAGCATTTTGGACTCAATACATATTGCGAATTGTAATAACATGACTTAAATGCTAAGATTCCTCAGCAGATAATTTCCAAAAATATGGTGTATCCTTTTTGTTTGAGTTCTTATCCCGAGTTTCCTTGCATATTCAGTCTTTTGGTGTTAAAAAAGACTGCCTGTTATGAATGGTTGTCTATCCGATGTGGATGGTTATGTTTCAGACACGTTGCTGCGATCTTTCAGTTTTTTCTATATACAATTTCGCATTTTTGTCAGAACCCTGCTTTCCTGGGTTGTCTTTACTAATATAATTTTGTCTGAATCCCGCAAAAACTGTCCGTTCAAACCTTAAATCTATTTTGACTTTGCTTTTCATATCTCTTTTTTGTAAAACTTAAAACTTTTCATTTTGTAGAAATCTCTTCAAGATCTTTTGCGGAAGCAGGAAGGAGATCGTTCAGTGTGGGAGTACTCATTCATGCTTATTCAAATGCTAGATCTTGAAGCAGGTTGATCAGTTTCTCCTTTTATTTTAATATAATATTCACTCTCAGCATATAGCATTTCTAAAAGGTTTCAATCTGAACAAATCTCAATCTGTGATTTGTTTTCGACATGTTAATTAAATACTTGTTCATGATTTTCGTTTGATTATTTCGTATTTTTTTTTACTTATTTTCCGGTTGACTGTTTGTTTAGATTGAATGTCGGATTTATGGTTCCTTTCAAGTATCATATGGCATCTGTTTGGACTATGAATTGACTTAAGTAATTACCTGATCCCATAAACTTTGAGGGTGTTCTGTGTTTTGATGACAGATTTGTTTTGAAAACTTGTGACACCATTTTCTTTAGCCTCTCGAACTTGATGTGATGAGACTACACTGATCCGTTGTCATAAACTTCAATGTTATTGAATATTGTGAACTTTGTCCCATTACTCGACCACTATTCGAGCAAAGAGTGAACCTCGTTGATACATTCATCTTCCCAACAAGGGGCAAATCATCGTCAGCAATCTCATGACCTTTTCGACTGCCCTTGTTTAAGTGAAACAGATGCATATAGTCCAAAGCCTTATCATATGTTGCGTCTACTACCTTCCTTACTTTTGCTATGTAAACATCTTTCTAATCGTTTGCAGAAAAAATTAAATGAGGAAACCCTCGCTTCCATGTACATTGGATCATTCCCTGAGATAAAGTATAAGTTGAAGACATCCAACTGAACAAGTAGAGGTGGCGCTAGAAATTGAAAGTAAGCCTCTTATGGACAAGAATGGATCCGTAATAATGATTCTGAGCAAACAACGTTGTTTCCTTTTCGAGTTTATACAATGAAGATATACTTAACCACTAGAAGAGTCCATATAATCAAAGCATATCAACCTTTAACATCAGAAAAGTTTAGTCTGTTTAAATCATACTAAATAATGAACAAAAACTGAGCTAAACAGTATTGTTTGATATGTTTGGCTTACAAAAGTTTTTGACTCGTTTGTATCATCGCTTCCATAAATAAATAATCCGAACTTGAGCTACATATTGTTTGACTCGTTTGTTAATAAGTTGACTCGATGATACACACACTAAAGTTTGTAAGCCAAAGAGTATTTTGATGATATTCTCAATTTTCTGTTTAAATCATACTAAATAATGAACAAAAACTGAGCTAAACAGTATTGTTTGATATGTTTGGCTTACAAAAGTTTTTGACTCGTTTGTATCATCGCTTCCATAAATAAATAATCCGAACTTGAGCTACATATTGTTTGACTCGTTTGTTAATAAGTTGACTCGATGATACACACACTAAAGTTTGTAAGCCAAAGAGTATTTTGATGATATTCTCAATTTTAGTTGTGGAACTTTATTGGTATTTGTCTATGTTACATGTACTAATTTTGATGTGCTTTTGTATTTTTGTTTTAGGATGTTTGTAGGCATGTTTATCTTTTAATTTTATATATTTATTTGATATTTATGTACGACGGTATTTGCATCTATCATTTAAACACATTATGTTTTTTTTTATTTTTTTTTAGAGAAAATAGCTTATAACTTTTCATTAAAAATCAAAGTCGAGATACAAAGAGGTACATCATCAAAAACATGGGGACTAGCTAGGGAAATGACCTCTCGAGCAAGAGTATGAGCGACCACATTCGCTTGTCTCCGACTAAACTCCACCTTAGAGTTTTCAAAACAATCATTGCAATTCTTCCTACATTCATCCATTATAGCTCCAAACTCGGATATATCTTTCCCGCCCTTATTGAAATAATCCACAACTTTTTTGGCATCCAACTCAAAATCTACATTCGAAAGTTGTAATTCTCGCACCCATTGAATAGCATGGTAAAGACCCAACGCTTCGCCTACATCCGAAGAGCAAACGGAAATTGACCACAATGTTTTAGCTTTGATAAAATTCCCGTATTCATCTCTAATACACAGCCCAAAACCAACACAGTTCAATGCTTCCGAAAATGACGCATCGACATTGCATTTTAACCTTCCTTGGTGCGGTTTCAACCATTTGCACTGAACTGGCAGCGCTGCTGTTGCTGCAGAATCTGTCATGACAGCAGCTACAGAATCTGTCATGACAGCAGTAGTATGTGGCGCAGCTGCAGCTCCAGCAGCCCCACTTATTTGCTTCTTACAATTTGCGAAATTCCAGTTCTGCAGCAATTGCTTCGCGCGCTCAACAATAACCTGCCCAGTGTCCGTAACGTTCTCCCAAACATGCAAATTACGGCTTTTCCAAACACTCCACAATAATGTTGCAAACTGTTCTGCTTGGCCTTGTGGCAGCTCTTGTAATAGACTGAAAATAATGTCAGCCGTGGTGTTGCTTTTCTGCATCACTGAAATCACTTTGCTCAATAACAAACTCTGCTGCCACACAATTCTCGCCCTCGGGCAGTCGAAAAACACATGACTCGTGTCTTCATAACTTTCGTCACACATAGCCCATAACGAAGTACAGTTCACCCCTTTGTCCAGCAATCTAGCTCGCGTCAGCAGGCAGCCCCGACAAATTCTCCATAATAAATTCTTCACTTTCGGCGGGACTTTAAGCTTCCAAATACTACCCCAATTTCCTGTCTGGTATAAGTGTGAATTGTCTGCTATATTTTCCATACACAAGCGATACGCACTTTTAACCGAATATTGTCCATTCTTCTCTAATCTCCAAATTAATTGGTCTCCCTCCACCTGCCTAAAAATAGGAGTTCTAAGGATATCCTGCACCACATTTTGATCAAAATAATCACTAATCAAATGATAGTTCCAAGTACTGTTATTATGATCAATCAGAGAATTAACTCTTGAGTGCTGAATGACATCACTCGATTGTCCAACACCTGAGATACATCCCCCATGACTTAACCACGGCGCCTCAAAAATTGGGATGTTTATACCATTTCCAATTTTCCATCTAGCTCCTGAACGGACAATCCTCCTCGCACTGAAAATACTTCGCCAGACAAAGCTAGGATTATGGCCTAATTTTGCATCAATGTACTCATTACGAGGGAAATATCGAGCCTTAAAAAGTTGTGTAACCAAACACTCAGGTTGAGTTTGAAATTTCCATCCCTGCTTGCCTAACATCGCCAAATTAAAAGATGTTAAGTCTCTAAAACCCATCCCTCCTTTTGTCTTATGAACCGTGAACTTATCCCAAGAAAGCCAGTGAATGCCTTTGCTACTACTACCTCCATTTCCCCACCAGAAGCCATTGATCATTTTCTCAATAGAATCAATAAGGTTAGAAGGCAATAAGAAAATACTCATGACATAAGATGGAATGGCTTGCAGCACAGATTTAATCATCACCTCCCTACCAGCTTTCGACAAACATTTGCTACTCCACGAACTAATCTTTTGCCACACTCTGTCCTTAATATAACTGAAAGTTGCTTGCTTATTCCTACCTATCATAGAAGGTAGCCCCAAATATTTTCCAGTCCCTAGAACCGCCTGAACTCCCAGTGTCGAAGTAATCACATTTTGAATATTACTATCCACATTCCTGCTATGATATATTCCAGACTTCGGCAAGCTAATAGCCTGACTTGAGGCAGCTTCATACATGTTAAGAATACTTTTCATTTTGTGCGCCTCCTCTTCCGAAGCCCTGAAAAATAAGAAACAGTCATCGGCAAATAAAAGGTGGGAAATAGTAGGCGCGTTCCGACAAATTTTTGCTCCATGTAATTCGCCTCTAGCTTCAGCCTGATGTATAAGAGCTGATAAACCTTCAGCACACAATATAAACAAATACGGGATAGAGGGTCTCCATGGCGGAGTCCCCTTCCAGGAATAATATGCCCAAATAACTCTTGATTTACTAACACTAAATAATCCACAGTCTCTATACACATCATAATCCAGTCCACCCATTGCTGGCAAAACCCCATCTTTAGCATCACCTCCTTTAAGTACAACCAATCAATTCAGTCATAGGCCTTGCTAATGTCAAGCTTCAAGGCCACATTACCTTGCTTACCTTTAGTTTTCAACTTCATATAGTGAACAACTTCAATAGCAACCATTGCATTATCTAAAATAGACCTCCCTGGAACAAATGCTGACTGGTTGTCAGAAATACACTTTTGCAACACTAACTTTAGCCGGTTCGCTAGCACCTTCGACAACACTTTGTATAAAACATTACAAAGAGCTATTGGCCGCCAATCTCTCATATTTCTTTGTTCATTACCTTTTGGAATGAGTGCAATATTAGTAGCATTTAGGGACGCCGGTAATTGACATTGCCTAACCAAGAAACACAGTCCCTAAAAATATCAGGACTACAAATCTTCCAAAAATGCTGATAAAATCCCGGATTAAATCCGTCTGGTCCTGGACACTTGTCTGACTGCATTGAAAACATTGCTTCCTTAAATTCCTCTATCTGAAACGGTGCCATAAGCTGAATATTATCCTCATTTGTAAAAACCTGTTTAATTGCATTCAACATTGGTGTTCTTAAACACATTATGCTTGTGATAGCTTTTATTTGAATTTAAATTTTCCTTTTAAAAAAATTAAATGGTCAAAAGATATAGAAATTCTCTCTTTTTTGACAAAACAAAAATTGACGACAAATTTAGTAAATTGAGATAACTGAGTTGTTCGTCAATTTTATACAAACCAAATTCCAGCTAAACAAAGAAAAAATTTATCAAACTCACATAGGTAATAGGTCATAAATAGTAAAACCTAGAGCTACGACTAACTTAAATTTAAAAATTGAAATTTTAAAAACTATTTTTATAGGTTCTTAAATTTAAAAATTGAAATTTTAAAAACTATTTTTATAGGTTGTAAGTTGAAATCTATAGCATCTGATCTTAAAAAAAAAAGAAGTGAATAATATCAACTTCAAACAGTTCAGATCAAGACGCGATAGATTACAAGACTGCAACCTAAGAATAAAACTAACTGTGTAGATTCTCCTTTCAAAACATAAAATGACGAGAGACTACATTACAAAAACAATGCCTCTCCTTTGGGTTTTATAATAAACATTTGTTCTGTCTCTCACTTGATTTGTTCTGTCCTTTTTGAGTTTATACGATGAAGATATATTTAAATCACTAGAAGAGTCCACAAAGTCTTCACCTCATAATTCTTCCCTATCATAATTTTTGAATCCATAAGCTTAATGATTGCAAAAGCAATAGTTTACTTGACAGTACTAAAACAATAAGAAGACTTAACTATCTCTATTGTTTATGACAAAAATGAAAACTCAAAGATTATTCTTTAAAATAAGAGAGGATGAAGAAAAGAACAAGGTTTAAGTTCGAGCTAAAAACATGTTTGCAACAAACTCAAGTCAATTTCAAGCTAAACTAATTTTTATCGTGTTGTGTGTTGAGTTCGGTTAAGTTCGACTCAACTCATTTTCAGCCATAAGTAGATCCTAATAACAAAATCTATAAATTATGTTAAAGTTCAACTCAACTTAAATGAAATTAACTTAAGTCTAACAATTAAAAATTATTTTAATATTAGTAAGTTGTAACTTGAAATAACTGGATCCTGAGATCCAAATTCGGACCCAACCTGATATTTCAAGCGTGCACCCTAAGGAAACCGTGAGAATATGAAACTTTGTAGATTCTCAATTTCATAAAATTTTTAACTATTATTTTAATAGGACGTAGCTTGAAATCTAAGACCAAAAAATCTGAAGAGACAAATTCACTTCTTTTAAAAAAAAAAAGTGAATAATATCAACTTCAAACAGTTCAGATCAAGAAGCCATAGATTACAAGACTACAACCTAAGCATAAAACCATGTAGATTCTCCTTTCATAACAAAAATGTCGAGAGACTACATACATTATTATGATATTAAATGTAAATGTCCCTTTCTCTTTTTATAAGCCACGTTTGCTACGTATCTCTCTTGATTTTCCGGTGTGGGACTTGAAAGCTTTATTTCTAAACAATAATACAAGTTCTTCACAATCAGAGGCATTTTACAATTCCACACCAAAGACCAATCACTGGGAATATGCTAGTAAGATGTGTCTATGAAAGTGTTCAGAACAAGTTCATAAGAGGACTTAACTGTAAATGTACCTTTACTATCTGGCACCGAGTGAGTGTGTCATGAGTTATGGATGGAAGAAGAGGCGTCTGAAGTACCTTCTCTGCATCTTTTGCCACAAACAGACTGCTCATCACTACCTCAGTTTTCTACTCTTTCACATCATTGCGCTAAAGATCTTTGATCATCAAGCTGTGATTGATAGGATAGCTAAATGGTTATGTTCAAAGGGGTATATATGTCCACTTTTCATGCTAAACATTAATCGAACCAGCGTCCCCTATCGCCCACCTTGTGCCTGCACGTAACAACACTCTAGTCGTGTATATACTTCAACAGGTAAAACTCAAATTACTTCAATTGCTTGCTTCAATACACTCCCCTTTTAGGATCATTTTTAGTCTTGAACAACTTAGCCACCATTGAATCCGGGTTCATCACAGTCTGCCAGGCTTGTTTGGCTCATAGTCACATAGTTCGCAATTCACTTCGATAGGTGGTACGGGTTCGGGTACGCGGTTCGTAACATTTAAAAAATTTGGTACGTGGTGGTATACATAGTCGGTACTTTGTGGGTCGTGGTGGTTTTAATTAAATTAGAATGGAAGTGAACAGTAACATGGTTTGGCTAGCATAGCTAAATTAAAGGTGTAGAGATTTTGAAGTCCTATGCCTCCTGCTTTCTTGGGTTGTGACAATTTGTCGCAAGACAACCTCGATTATCTCTATGTTAAAACCCGACAAATCGAATTCATCATTTTTTGAATCTTGTCGCCTAAGAGCGATGTAGACTTCCAATCTTGCATAGTATTTTTTCGTCTCCCCCTTTGGTGGAAAAACAATATTCAGCTTGTTCAAATCAGGAGGAAGAAAATCATTCTCCAACCAAGTGCAGCAAGCATTATACACATCAACACAACAATGCTCCCAATTTTTTTTGATAAAAAGTTTGATTCACACATACCATTGGGAGCTGGAGATTTGTTCGGATGCATATCGTTTAGGGTTAATCAGCTTTTACCCCCCAGCCATTTGGGGGTCTTTTGGTTTACCCCCCTATGGAAAAAAAAACTTGGAGATTCCCCCTGTAAAATAAAGATTTTTTGGTTTAAATTTGATGATTTGGCATGCTGATTGTGTAACGATGGGTGACGTGGCACTGACACGTCATTATTTTTTTATTTTTGAAAAAATGTTAAAAAAGTGAAATATCTAAAATACCCTTAATGATAAATTACAAAAATGGGAATTTTGGAATTTGATACACTATTGTTGGGTGAAAAGTAGAGCTTTGTAAGCGGTTCTTATCCTATTCAAAGAAATATCAGTGTTAAAGGTAAACTTACACAAGAGCATATTGACGGGGGTGAACGCCATTGATTCGTGGTTGAATGAAACAACTTTGGTGTTGAACTCTTAAACTAGAAAATTACCATTTATGCATTTATGATTACTGGTTAGGGGAGACTCACATCAGTTATAGTTTTGGTACCCATTACTTGATTGAATTAACAATCGACATTCTAGGTGGAAAAGCCATCAATTATCATTAAGGGGTCGTCTGGTTCTCTTGAAATATGCCATGTCTTATGTAATGGTATATTTCTGTTCCTTATGCAAGGCTCCCACAAGTATCATCTCTTCTATTGAGCCTTTTCTTATATGTTTCTTAAGAGGGTAGGGGAAGGGGGTGTGAAGGAATTAGGAAAATAGCATGGATTAAATTGGACAAAGTCAATTTAGATAAGGAGAAATGAGGATTATGAGTGAGGAGAATTCAATAATTTAATTTAGTGTTGTTATGTAAATTGTGTTAGAGGTTGTTGTGGATCAGGATAGTTTGTGGTATAAGGTATTAGTAGAGAGGTATGGAGTTGAAGGAGGGCGTATGATAGGCGGTGGGCATTCTTGGTGTGTTTGGTGGAGACAATTAGTAGGTCAGAGGCAAGGGGAGGGAATGACATTGGGTAGGTGGATGGATGAAAATTTTGTGAGGGTGGTGGGTGATGGGACCATAACAATCTTTTTGTCGGATACATGGATGGAAGGGGGCTTTATGTAATAGTTTTAGGCACTTGTTTAATTTAGCGAAGAATGGGTTGGTATAATATATGAGATGTATGCTTTAGATTGGTTGATAGGGGGAGAGGCATGAAAATGGCGGGGATGAATGTTTTCTTGGGAAAAGATGTTGGTGGGGGGGGTGGGGGGAAGGGGGGGGGTTTGTAGTGAGCTTTTATCAAACAATTATTTTATTGGTTAGTGTGAAGATAGATGGTCCTTGCAACTGACCCCCAACAAATGTTCTAATGTGAGCAGGGTGTATCAACTATTGACGGCGATGGAGATGAGTACTCGAGATGTTTTTTAGGATATTATTTGGAACAAATCAATACCATTAAAAATATCTATTTTTGCATCGAGGCTATTGAGGAACCGAATTCCTACAAAATACAATCTGGTAAGGCGAGGAATTATTCAACCAAATGTGAATGTTTTCTATGGGGGTTGCAGTCTTCAAGAATTGCGACATTTTAGGGAGAATTTGGTCAATAGTGAGACAATGGTTGAGTATTCACTCAGTTAACCCATGTCATATGATTGATTATATTATGCAGTTTAGTGCTTTCAGATGATTCTCTTAGAAAATCAAGTCTTTTGTGGATATTGTGTTTCTTGCTTGTGTTTGGTGATAATTGTCAAAATACTGTTATTTTCACTAGCACTATCGACTTGTTTTGCAAGTAAAATATATTTAAAACCCCCCAATTTGTTATAAATATATAATATTTATCGTTTTATGCCAGTTAAGCAATTTTTACCTAATTCCCTTCAATTATGTAGGTGTTGATATGGAAAAAAAGACAAAGCAGAAAATTCTAGAATTGTCAATATTCAGAATGTTGTTAGCTTCACTAAACATACAGGAAGCCCGCCTAATGAAGTTTCGCTAGAAAAACTGGAAGCACTTATAGCAAATCGAAGAATCTTGTCAGCTTTGCTAAGCGAGCAGAAGGCTCACCTAGCGAAAAATAGGTTGTTTAAAGAAAGTATGCACAAGCAACTTAAAACAAATTGATAAAGCAAAAGTAGCTTTTACCATGCGATGTACAACAAAAAGCCCTCCATATTCAGGATAAGAAATCAAATCTTAATGGGAAAGAAAGTGCAAGTGGCAAAGGACATTAAGGAAATCCACGAGTAAAGAAACCTTTCCAATTGATGGGAAGAATGTATACAAATAGGAGTACTTCTTCACTTGGAGAGGAGCAACTTTTGGAAGAGAAAAATAGAACCAAAACCTTGGTTCTTTGCAAAAGAGCTCCATAACAAGAGACAAAGAGAGAGTTATCTAAAGGGGGAGAAAGATTAGGCAGATGACATAGTAGGAGTGGCTTCAACGTCTAATCTTTCTACTTCTTCTCGTTTATAATTGTAAGGCTATTACGTGTAACTAATCCTCTATTGTTGTGATTTAGACTATCAGCTAGGAATCTATTGTAAGGTTATATATGAATGTTATTTAGCTATAATCTTTAGTTTAAATTCTTTTTTAATGCTTTTGCATATGATGTAGTTTTCCGCAAATGATCTTTTGATTTAGTTTAAGCATTAATATATCCCTAATTATCTAAGGAACATGGTTTAAATGTTGTCACTTGAGAAATGGGAGGCAAGTCTACATTCATGTATAACTAAATGAACTCATGCCATTTAAACAATCAGCTATTTTGCCACTGACCATCGAAAGTCAGTTGGTTCAATGGATCTCGTGTCGTTGTCCATAAATGGATACCTATACCGAGAGACAATTGGAGTTATAATTGAAATAAAAGGAATATGTAATCAATTAAAGAAGGATATTATACGAGTAGTTAACGAAGCTTAAACTTGACAATATAATCTGTCTACTCTTGTTTTATAATTTAAAATGCAAAGACGAATTCATGAACAAACCAACTTTTATTTTCTTACTCAAAACGATGTTAGTTGTTGAACGGGTCGAATATTGCACGAGTCTCTGTGATTCGATATTTTATTTTTGATAAACTGACATCCTTACTGTTGTATAAGGGTAGGTCAACATCCTCTTTATCATTTGGATAATTTAGAAAGAAAAGAACTATCTTTGTTTTAGGCAAGGAGGAGATGATTGCACATTTGTTTGATAAAGTTAAATAATTATCTAATTTGGTGGGTGAAAGCAAATAATCCAAGTTTATCTTTTGATTTTAACCATTGATGGATTAATCTTTTCATGTTTATGAGGTTATCTACTTAGCCGAGTTACTTAGGTTTCATGTAGTTTGTTGTTTTTTATTTGTGAATCTTTGTACTCTGATTTCTTCATGTGAACTTTTTTTATGCTGGGGAAAACTTTTGTGGTAATATATATTTTATTTTGACTTGTTAAAAAAATGTGGTATAAGTATTTTGAGTATATCAAAAGGACCAAATATTGACATATTCAAAAACTTAGATCAATATTATTCTTTAACCTATTTCATGATTTCTCACAAATAAATAATTGATCATTTATATATTGACTATTATTATAAAAAAAAAGGGAAAAATTGTTATTTTTTCAACATATTTATTGCAAACGAAAAAAAAATCAACTCATTAAATAAAATTTTATCTTTTCAACACAACATTCAATTTTTTTCATAACTTTCCCCTCTGAATAAAAGATGATTGTAACTTTTTATTTTCGACAAAAATAAAACAGTATTCAACCATTTAAATTAATATAATAGATCATTCAACATCTCTAAAAATGTAAATGATGAATCTTTGAATATGATAAAGTTAAAAACACCGGAATATTCAAGCCTTCGAATCTGCAAGATTGACGTCCAAATTATTGATTTAATAGACGATCTTTCAACATGAAACAAATGACTAATATTTAAAATTTGATAATTATTATGGATAATTTAGTAAAATTATTCATAATTTTACCACTTGGGTTTGCCTGGTGGTATTGACTTGGGACCTGGGAGTGTGCTCCACCTAGTTTAGCTTCTTTACTATTAATTGTTTTCTTTTACGGAGTTAAACTATAATTATTATTCTTATTGAACACATAGCAATGAGTAATCAAATGCACTAATTAAAAAAATAGTTTTTTTTTTTTACAAAAAGAAACTTATTACATTTCATTTAAAATAATAATACACATATAAGATGGAATCTTAATATCAATATGAAAACTAGCATGACACGGAGCCACCCTAGCGAAACTATGAGCGACTTCGTTAGCAATGAGTAATCAAATGCATATTTAAAAAAATCAAGTTAAAATGAAATTAATAAAAAGTTTACAATTATTATTATTTTAGGAAGATTATTGATAGTTCATTTTTTAAGAAGAAATATATTAGTGATATGATCAAGCCTGCTTTCAATGTGGTTGCACCATTTTGTTTAGGTGTTTTATCTATATATTTTTTTTGTTTAGGTGTTTTTGCTATATTTTTTTTTAACAACCCCAAAAGGAATATAATAAAACGAAGAAAGCATTTTAAAAAGTATAAGGATTGCAAATTTCTAACATAAAAATTCTATTCCAAACTCTCTCTCCCTGTCAACATACATCCACCCACACTATTTTCCTAACAAAGCAATATTAAACTCTCTATCATCCTAACCTCAAAACCTCCGTTCTCCTTCCCCAAACAAACTGAGTCTCATCATTTTAGTTTGTTAAAAAAAAAATGGCCCAATAAATTTTTCTATAATCCTCGCCACTCAAAAAAATATTTAAATAAAGATTCAGTGAAGGAGATTTTACTTATGGGAACCCTGAAGAAAGAAAGAAGAAAGACCGATAGAGAAGACATGACACACTTTAGAAGGAAATATCAACTAACCATCGGAAAAAAGGGACAAACTTTTCCAACCAAACAAGCGAGTTGCTATTTTTGTTTGGCTATTGTATTTTTTCAATCTTACAACTTCTTCTTGTGCGTTGATTGTTTCTGTTTAATATATTTTATTTTAGTATTTAAAAAAAATCTCAGACCTTCTACATACTACAAAGAAGTATATTATATTTATTAAAAAATTATTTAATACTTCCTTTTATAAGTAATTTAAAATATTGGAAATGTTTAGTCAAAAAAATATTATTTAATAGGATGTATCCAATCCTCATCCAATATCCTAATTTGGTTTGTTTTTTCAAGTATCGCAGTGACCAGAAATTCGCGCCCTTAAAGTGAATTAGTGGTGTTTTCGGTGTTCGAACACATGCCTTGACATATTGTTAGCCTACATTTTCGACATGCTATGTTAAATGCAGTCAATGAAGGTTGACTTTGAGTTCGAAGAAAGGTTAATATGTTCGACGTCATTAGTTGGTCGAAGATATAAACTTAACAAGATTGTTGTTTCGAAGATTAATGTTCGACACGCAAAGAGACGTCATAGAAAGATTGGTTTCAAATCAAACCAAGTAACTGTTGCTTTCAAAGGATGTCATTTGAATTTTAAATCGAAGAGGTGTTTTTAGCCATTTGTAGCAGTTACAGTTTCGAATGTCTATCTGTAGGTAGTTTTCTAGTATAAATATCAATTTCTCATAAGAAAAATGAGTCACAATTCAACCATACAGAAAACTTACACTCAAACTACCCGCATTTAGAGAGAAACGAGTTACAAGTCATAATGTATGAATATGTGTACCAATTTATTTTCAATCTATACAATTTAAGTTTATTTTCTTAAATTCCTTTGCAATTTACTTGTTTCTTTAAGTATTTTACATCCCGTTTTACTAGAAATAACTTCTACGAATTTAACATTGTTAAATTCGACAGTTATCTTCATCATTTTAACAAGAACATTAAGAACATTCATCAATTTCTGGAAAATAACAAACACAATATGTCCCAAAGATTTACTGGTTGATCTTGCTAGTAATTAATTTTAAACCAGCGGTTGTTTACAAAAAATCACGACAAACACATATATAATGTAATGTTCCTACCAACCGCTTTATGCTCTCGGTGACATCCTAGAACGGTTATCAGTGGAATTCATAATATTTCAACACTCAAGAAAAAGAGAAAAGTAAAATTGGGAAAAATTACGAGCACTTAATTTTAAGTTGAAAATATAAAAAATTATTATAATTTTCTTTTTAACTTTAAATGATAGTCAATACATAAAAAATAAAATTTAATATAATTTTCTTTTTAACTTTTAAATGATAGTCAAAACAAAACGGATGAAACTTGCATATTTAATAATGATATAATTTACGAAGTATTATAAATGAGTCATAGAATAATACATATAAAGTTTTAAAAAAACATTTTTTCCATAAAAAAAGTTATAAAAAACATGAAATTTTTAAAAAATAAATTAAAAAAGGACAAAATTTAGGGAAAAAAACGTGTATCTTTGAGTTTAACATTTGCGAAGTCCATATAAAAGACTGAAATGTGGCCACTTCATAAAATTGAGTATAGAATATCAAAATCACATTAGTTTATTGTTGTTCTATTTAGGCCATTTCATTTTGAAATATAATCATAATGTCATGTAACAAAGGCCAATCATCAGTAACAAATGTCACGGATCATTCCAAAGAAATCCAAAATTCAACCCAAGATGAAGTTCATGATCATGTGCCATGTTTGATAGGAAGTATATTTCTTCAATTTGCTGAATCAATGGAGACTAATCCCAATCAGAAAAGGTTGATCATATCGTAAATCTACTTAATTAAATCTATCAAATTTTATTCGTATATTTTTTGTTTTGTTTAAGTCATATATTAAAATATTTCACCTTTTAAAAAAAATTAAAATCTTTCATCCGTTTTATGCTACCATCACAGGAAAATTGAGTCGGTATCAGAGGAGAATGTAAGAGACATTCTACCAAAGGCAAGAAGGGCTCATAGGATAACCAAGAAGAAATCAAAATATCGGGGTGTTTCCAAGTATAATTTTATGATTTTGTTGATATGAAAATTAATAGATATAATTCTTTTTTTTTATTGATGAAAACCAAATTTTCTAACATAGTTCATTTTATTTTGACATATATATAGGAAGGGTGAAAATCGTTATGAAACATATGTTTGGGAGAATAGCACAAGAAATAGTGGGAGAGGCAAGACAGGTTTATAAACATATACTAGTTTTTAATTAAACCTTCATTTTAATTAGCTTCCATCAAATATTTCATACTAATAGTTTTGTGTTTTGTTGTGTGCTTGGATCATTTCAACTATAACAGTCTATATTGGTAAGTACATATGATTTCTTATTCTTGTACAATATTTAGTTTTCAATGTTAATGTTAATCTAAGGTTTATTTGGGTGTTGGGTTTTGGAGGACTAGATCTATACTTTGGATCAAGAAAAACACTTAAAAAGACCCATGGTATAATGGTGGTCTCGTTTAGTCTTTTAATAAAAGTACTTAAAACTTTTTTTTTGACTTTTTATTTAAGAAAAACAAAAGAAGATATAAAAAATAACACTATTTGAAATAGTATTTAAGATGTTAAATACAAAATTATAGTCAACTTTATCTTTAGAAACTTTATCTTTCAAGAATTACAAAATTTTGTCTATCTTTAGTTTTCTTTTATAAATGTTTGGTTTAGTTATAATATTGATCCTCCTATTTTTATTCCTTCATAGAATTTGTCTCCCTCTTTTAAAATGACTCAGTTTTGATCTCTCTTTCAGATTTTTGAAATTAAAAATGGTGATATATCAGGATCCCTCTTAAAACATGGCCTAATGGTGTTTTTTTAGGGTTTTATGGTAATTTCATAGTTGTTGATTATTGCATATCATCGTATTGTTTGACACCTTATTTAAAACATGTCACGTCATTATTTTTAGTCCTTTAAAAAATATTCTTTTTTAGTTCAAAAGTATAAGAAAGGGATCAAAATTGATGATTTTAAAACGGAATATCAATTGATCCGTGAGTAAGTGAAAATAGGAGAACAAAAACTATAATCAAGAAAAAAAATTAAAAAGAATTTCTCCTGTTTTATTCAATAAAACATAATAGTTTAGTATTTTTTTACACCGAACCCAAAGAATATTTTAATCAATTTTTTTTTTGTCATGTAGTCTAGTGGTTAGAACTCACATTTTTTAAGTTAAATAAGTGGGGTGTCTGGGGTTCGAACTCCGACTGTATGTCCCTGCCAACTGAGCTATGCTCACGGGGACTATTTTAATCAAACTTAATTCATATTTAAAAATATTTTATGGTTTTCTTACTTAATTTTTTTTATATTATTTCTCATTTGCATTGCAGGGGTATTTGAAACTGAAATTGAAGCAGCCCAAGCTTACGATTTATATTCTATTAACCGATGGGGAGATTCTGTGGTTACAAATTTTCCGGTATGTATATTTCCAACTTGTTTTTTTTTTTTTTTTTTTTAACAAATCAAAATGGAATTGGTAAATTGATTTTGATTAGGTTAATTGGTAAAAAAACAACTTGATTTCTACTTAGGTTATTAAGGAAAAAACATGATTCTTGACTAAAAAGAAAGAAAAAGCATGTTTGTAGGTGAGTGTTTTTTGACACTCTGAGTTCAATATTCTTCACAAATTTAAATCGTCTTCCATTATATAGTTAGTTGAATATTAGTTACAATCTTATAATTATATTATATGTTAATTGCAGGTGAGTGATTACTCGAAGAAAATATCAGAAATGAAAAGTATGGACAGAGAATTTGTGCTTTTTAATATTAAAAAGTATGATATCAATCACTCCCCTTGTCTCGTACTATTATGTGTCTCATTTGCATTATATATTTATCTCAAAGTATTATACAAAATTAAGAAGAAATATATTATTAAATTACTAATACTATATTTCTTCTTAATTTTGTTTTTTAACAAAATTAGAAGTGATATTGTATCAATGTGAATATGTGATACATTGAGCTATATTGACACCTTAATCTATCAGCAACATTGTCTTTCAAGTTGAACATTTTAATGACTGCATTGGTTCTTAACTATTTCAGTACTGCAAAAAAAACCGGGTCTAATTACATGGGTGTCACCAGGTTTGAATATATCTTGCAAACCTCTCTTTAATTATTTGATTGATTATTTTTACTCTTCACGTTTTTAATTATTGTTTATTTATTATAGTATATTTTTATATTCTCTTAATTATTGTTTATTTATTATAGTATATTTTTATATTCTCTTATGTGTGTGTTCAGTTTCCTTGAGAGAGTATTAAAATATATCTCATGTCAAACTTGAATCTAGTGAAAACATAAAGTAATTTTTGAGTTGAATTGAATGTGTTTACTAGATTATACAATAAATAGTTTAATTTGCTTTAGGGTATAAATATATTTGATAGAATTTTCTGCAAATACCCGTTAATGAGAACTGAGAAGTGTGCATATAGTGAATGAGATAGTGTTAAATTTTTTTAATCTTTTTTTTTTTTGGGTACAGTAATCTTTTTTTTTCAACATCAAAGTAAACATTATATTAAATGAAGTATAGATGCTATTAGACCTACAAGAATAAATGAAGTATAAGTGATATTCTATCCGCCAAATCTAATCACAAGACCTCCTAAATTATGCGTGTTCACATAAAGTTGGTAAAACCATATAAACTTAACGAATTAGAAAAAGTATTTTTATAAAAGTGTGTGTTATGTGTTGAAGCATTTTTGTCATAAATTTCTATCATCTTACCACACACTTTTAACTACAACCGGTGGCGGAGCTAGAAAAAAAAGCTAGGGTGGGCCATTAAAATTAACCGTTGAAAAATTGTTTAAAGCCTCGCAAAATAGACCTAGAATTGAATTATTTAAATTTTTCGGGTGGGCCACTACATCACTTTGCGGGAATTTGGATCAACCGAAACCTAAAACCGACACAAAATTGTATAAAATCTCGCAAAATAGACCTATAATCGTTGATTTTTTAATTTTTGGGGGTGGGCCGTGGCCCACCTCAGCCCATGAAGGGCTCCGCCACTGAACCGGATGTAAATATGGTGAATGTTAAATATTTTTTTTGTTTGAGAAATTAAATATTGTTATTGTGCTTTCAAACAAAATAATGCTATTATGATCTGATAATGCATTCTTATGATCTAAAATAGAGTCGATGCTGATAGATGGGAAGCAAGATTGGAAAAGAAGGATAATAATGAGAGGCTAATCTTTCACTTGGGAACATTTGGTGAACTCATTCATCTTAGTTTATCTTATCACTTTATTCAACACGATAATGCAACATATATATGCCTCTCATTTTTTTTTTTTTAGGATCATGTCTTCATATTTCTATTTAATATTTCTATTTGGATCCTCTTCTCCCCATTCTCTTCTTTTATCTTCTTCACCAAGTTGTGTCGGAACACATTTCTTTCAACAAGTTGTATCTATCTCTCTTTAAATTTTAGAGAGAAGATCAAGAAAGAAAAATAATCAAAAAATAAAAGATCAAGATAGAGATAGAGATAGACACAACTTAATGAATGAGAGAGAATGAGAGAATGAGAGAATCCAATGTAATACATACACATTAAGTATTAGGGAATGTGTGTCCTTGTATATATTTTCCCGGCAACGCGTAGTTGCATTTGTGTAGTCCAAACCATGATTTAATATTGGGTCTTGTTAACCAGTGCCTCGGCCTGGGGCACTGGTTAAGGAAGCAAATATAATAATATTTGTCTTGAAAGCTGTGTAATCAATGCATAAAAAGATTAAAAAGTGTCTTTTTTGACTTTCACTTTCTTCTTTTAGCTTCCTTAACCAGTGCCCCGGGGGCACTCGTTAACATTTTCCTTTAATATTTTGCAATTGCGCATGCGGTTGTAGTCATTGCGATTATGATTATTGTGGCGCGCAGTGAAATGATTTTTTACTTTAAAAATTAGAGTGTACCCACCATGCCATTAGAGTAGTTACCCACCATATCATAGATTAGTTTGCTATGAAAATACTACTGGTTGGGAGGTAATTGAATTACATAGTTAAAAGACATTAGATATGAAGTAAATTGAGATATAGGGTTTTGAGATTTTTCATTTTTTTTGTAAAGATTTGAACAAATATGGTCGAAATTGTCTATTGCAATTTCTAATGCAGTTATGATGCAGCTGTACACGTGATTGCACACCACCATTGTGGTGTGATGGCATTGTAGGGACTACGACACCAACAATATTGTGGATGCATACCGCAATTTAAAACCATGTCCATCTATAGCAATATTGTGGTCTAACTAGAGTGCTGCATAGTTTTTGGATTAAGAAAGAAAATAAAAATTCATTTGTACCCCTCTTAATTCAGCATATTTTGTGTAGTATATATGTTACTAATTGCACCATACTTCAACTAGAGAGGGTCCATTTTCGACTTAGTATAACTGCAAACAAACTGGATATAAATGCAAATTTAGTTGAAGTTGTATTTACTATTTACATCAAGATATCAGTGTTATGTGCAATTTATTATCTGTTATAACATATTGTTAATTAATCAGACACTGAGGAAAAAGCTGCTAGAGCATATGATGCAGCAGCAAAGAAATTCAATGGAGATGATGCAGCCACTAATTTTAATGCTATGGAGAGTGAAAGTACAAGTACAGTCGTAGTGAACGATCTTGATATTTTCCGATACATGGAAGCATATCATACCGAAGACCAGGATATTAATCATCCAGCATTGTTGCATCAACATGATGATATCAACTCATCAGCTTCAATTGTACTTTACAATTTCAATAATAATTTAGTTTATGAAGTTGGAAATGATGGAAAAAGAAGCATTGCAGATCATTATATGGAACAATAAATATTTGTTGGAACAACCATTATTGGAGACTCTTCAAACCAAGGAGTGGTAGATAATGTTTCTGCTAGTTCATTTTAAGCTTTGTTATAATCAACAATTCCATAATTTTAATCTTGCTAAATGTTTTGCAGATATATTGATGTGGAGGATCAGAAGACTAATGATTTTGATTGATGACAAATTGTGAAATTTGGAGGATGATGTTTAGTTTTCTTCTGGACCACAACAATGAAAGTTGTTCCTTTGATATAGGAAAATTGCTACCTCTAGCTTCTAGTTCATTTTTATTTTATTTTTGTTTCGATTTTAATTAGATATGAACTTCTAGTTGTTGATTTGTGGATTGGTTTTGCATGTGATGTGCTTTTTTTATTATTTGAATTTCAACATCAATTGTTTGTGAAAAATTCTACATCGTGCTTAAATTTGTAGAGAACTGAATGTGGTGTTTATGGTAGTAGTACTTGTATATTAACCCTAGTTGTCATCATATGTGAATTTATATGGGGTGAACACAGTTGCATTATCTGCATATGTGGATGCATTGGTTTGTAAGCCTTCCATCATTGATGTTGACATACCAAAGGGTTGTTTCCTTGTGACCATGGGCATAGTGAAATGTTGCATAGAAAGGAATCTATTATCCAACGAAGTTATAACTTGATGATTAGGGGTCACATGAAAAGTTGTTAATGGTGGTACAAAAGCCACCAACTCTGATTGTGTCATTGCAGTAGTTGTCGAAACATATGCAGGGGCAGTTACCCCCGTAACTGTCGAAACTGGCACCCACTATAGGAGCAGATGTCTGGGTAGATTGTGCTTGTGAAGATTGTGCGTTAGTTTGTGAAGATGATGCATAAGTACCACTAGTATTGGGACGAGCCATTTCTTTAAGGGCTTTGCTACTCCTTAAATGCATGCACAAAATAAAGTTTTCTCCAAAAAAATTTGTCAAAGACAATTAAAATTTTCCAGAAATACTTTTTCACAAGAACTTTTTAGAAAAAATTTGAAGTAATGGAATTTTCTTCCAAAAATTGTAGAAAAAGGGTCCCACCGTGCATACCAATTTCTTTACTTGTATTTTTTTTTTTAAACAATAAGACTAGTTTTGAATAATTACTTGCAGGATCAAACTAGAAATCCTATGACATATTGTGCAATGATTTTCTAGAAAATGTATGAATGTTCATCATATTCGTGAATTTGCTTATGAACAAGATGAATAAAATTGTTTAGGGATGAAGATAACTTTCTTTTCGACAGAAACCAACATATTAAAATAAGCAAAGACTTGAAGTTTTAAAGACAAAAAGACTTAAAGAAAAGTAAATTGCATTGCATAAAAATGAAGGTAGTTCACAAGATCATCAACATATACATTATGACTCGTTTCTCTATGCGCCGGTACTTTGAGTGTATAGAAATTTTGCTAAATGATTTGTGATCCGTTTTTCCTATGAAAAACTATTAATATACATATAAGAGAAAATAACTAACAGACTAACAGATAGAAACTACATTCCTTCGACAGTTTTATGCATGTTTCCCACATGTCTGAACCTTCAAACTTGCCTTTTCAGCAAAAATTCAACGTCTACAAAGGTTTCTCCAGTCGAAAACCTTCACTTGCCGAAATCACTAACTGTCAAAATCTTTTGCTATCAAAATCCAAATGCTTTCTCTTTGGACTTAGAAAATCCTGCAGTCTTAGACACTTCTTTTCCTGTCGAAAAAGACATTTGAAAATATAGGCTAATAGTGCTCAAACACTATTTATTTGATCTTGTGACCATATTAGAATTCCTCACTTTTGTATTACCACGCCTGACTTGAAGTCCCACATCGGAACGTTAAAAGATTAACACATCAAAAGTGTATTATAAAATAGGAAGCTATAACAATTTGGCTACTAGCCTTTGTTTAATTGTTAATTGTGAGTTGAGATATTTTTTTTCATTGGTTTATAATTTAGACAGAAAGATTAGTAGAATAGTTTTTTTTTCATATCCCTCCATATTTAATTTAATTTAAATAGAACCGCTAAAAGGAAATCGTATTACAAAACAGATAGCGGAATAAAAAAATTCGATTACCTATCCTTGGATCATTACGAATTTGACATGATCAATGATTAGTTTGTTACCTCTCGAAGTACAAAAAAGTAGCGATCACAGTAAAGCAAAGAGAAGAGCCTCTACTGGTCCACACGAACAGTGCTCATGTGGTTCCCGATGCTAGCCAAGCGATCAGAGGTTTGGGAGAACTAAGGGTTTCTCAAAAACATGTAACCATGACTACACAAGGGTTCTATTTATAGAACTCCTTGTGTGTTCAGAAAGTCAGCAGTCACTATTGGGATTCCTTAAGCCCAATAACTCATTCAGCTTTTGCTAACTAATTAGCGTTGTTTGCTAAACGCACCCATAATATAAGTCTTACTTATATTTTCTCCTTTTGACCATTCTATTGTGTGTGACCCTATAGGTTCTTGCCACGTTGGCAATAATATTAAATCTTCTATTTAATATTATAAACAGTGAGCGATATCTAGCAACACATCACTGCTATCCAAGTGAGAGGAATGTCAAGTGATATGAAAAAACCTTTCCATGATAATTTTCATGTGTACAATTACTCCTTTGTCCTCATATATATATTGATCACAAGGCATAGATTTTGTCACCCTTGCATAGATCCATATTTATATTTCTTGATCCCGAAATATATTGAATAACGAATAAGTCCAATATCTGATATTGACTAAGTTCGGCATGACCATGCAATTTTACAGTCATATTTCATCAAGAGGCCTAAAGATATATCTCTTGTTATGAGGAGGGACAAATCTCATCTAGGACACTCATGTCCCTCAACATGATTCCTCAAGTACCTATTAACCAACATTATGGTTATCCTTTTACAGACAACGTTTGAATGACAATAAAGCACTTGATTCCACATCTAGGGATCATAGTGGTTTCAGGTCTAAGAGTGGTATACACCATTATGATTGTGAGAATATCTTATTACATTTTCATAACATACTATGTAGTATTCTCACGGTGGGTCAATCATGTATAAACATTACTCCTAATATTTATACCTATGTATAAACTTAATTTCTCATATACATGACCCATGAGATGTGGTCATCAGTCGATATACATAATAGTCTTGACAGTTTATTATTATCCCAATTTATATTAAAGCTTGACTACGGATACATTTAAGAATAGTGTTCTTTACATTAATGTAATCTCATGATTAAGTAACAGTTAATATTCCATCACACGAACTATCTATTCTCTGGACTTTATTTATCTTACAACAAATATAATAATGAATGCCATATATATTATTCAATAATAAAAGTCATGATACATAGCATAAGTTTAACATAAACTATTGGCCCCTTAGGGCTTACACCAACAACCACATGGAAAAAAAATGATGATTATCTCTAATCCATAAATTATAGTGTTTATCAGTGTTTTTGGCAAACAAAAGTGCTAGTTTTAAAAAGTTACTTGTAAGATCAAACTAGAAATCCTAGGATATGTTGTGCAATGTTTTTCAAAATTTTGTTTGAATGTTCATCATGTTCATGAGTTTTAAATGTTAACAAGTTGAAGATTCATATTTTGATTCAACGGAATCAAACAAGTTTCTAGTGATTTGAAAGTAAACTTAACTTTAAAGATGAAAATAAAGAAGTTTAAAAGAAATAAAATTGCATTGCATTGAGTAAATAGTTCATCAAATCATGTTACATACATTCTTTGTTACTCTTTTCTCTTTATGCTTGGATAATTCGAGCATGAGAAGTCTGATAATGATTTGTGACCCTTTCTTCTTATGAAAAACTACAATATATTCATAAGAAAATAACTAACAAATTAACGATCCTAAACTATATGTCTTCGACAGACTTGGACTTCTTTCCATGTGTGTTGGACCTTTGATCTTGCTTTTCAGAGAGAATTTGAATTCCTTCTAGTCGAATTCAAAAGACTTGAAACTGTTTACAAACACCGTATCTAGTCGAATACAATTGCTTCTAATTTGAACTTGAAGAAACTCCTCTTCGACTGTAACTTTACCTGTTGTAAACAAACACATTGCCCCTCAAAAATGTCATTTTGGGCTGAATTTGAATGAATGAGAAGATTGATATTTTTTAAAACTTCCCATATTCCCAAGAAAAATGATGTTACTCCTATCATGATATCTCTTCAAACTGTCTTTTTAGTTTAAAAATCATTACTGCGCCACTTTGGGGATTTAGTGGGTCACCACATTTAGTTAGAAAGTTAGAGGGCCACCTTATCAAACCTGGGAAAACCAAATGTCAATCAATGGCTTTTGCATGCGTCCACTTTCTCTGAATTTTCGACCACGTGGCATCTTCTTATGAAGAAAAACTCAAAGGAAAATTTTATGGTACACCTAAAACATTTAAGTGTACCGGTACACTAACTCTTTAAATTAATAGTTAAATGAGTTGTTTTTTTAAAGAAAAAAATTATTTTTTATCATTTATAATTATAATAACTAAATCTTATTCATCAAAAGTGTCAACGAAATAAAATTAAACTTTTTTGAATTTTTATTACTCATAATTGAGAACATTGATTAATTTTTACGATAATATGCAAAAAAAATATTACTATGATTATTATAAACAATGAAATGATGTTTTTTCTTATGAAATCATGTTTATAAAATATAAATATTAACAAATAACTATTTATTTCATAAAAAATAATCGTTAATTTATAAAATTATGAAGTAAGAGTACCGGTACACCTCAATTTATAAATGTACCGTAGAAGTTCCTCTTGAGTTTTATGAGAAAGGTAAGAGAGAGAAGATTGCGAGAGAAGTGAAAAGGGGAGAAAAAGTTGGATTTTATACTTTTTGAAGAGAGAGAAAGTTAAGAACCTTTTGAGTTTGGGAGCTCCATAGTTACATATACAAGAAAACTTCACAAAACCCTTTAAATCTTCCGGGTCTAATTACATGGGTGTCACCAGGTTTCAATATATCTTGCAAACATCTCTTTGATTATCTGACTGATTATGTTTACTCTTCACGTTTTTATTTATTTATACATTTTTATATTCTCTTATATGTGTGTTCTATTTCCTTGAGAGAGTACTCAAATAGACTCGATGCCAATAGATGGGAAGCAAGACTGGAAAAGAAGAATAATAATAGGAGGCTAATTTTTCACTTGGGAACATTTGGTGAGCTCATTCATCTTAATTTATTTTATCACTTTAAGGATCATGTCTTCATATTTCTGAACTGAAAAAAAAAATGCCTTCATATTTCAATTTAATATTCTTAGGTATTTATAAGAATTCCTAGGTATTATTTCCATTTACGTTTCTTATACACTCACCTTTTTTTAGAGGAATTCTTATACACTCACCTCAGCTACTTATTCTCCTCGTTCTCTCATTCTCTCTTTTTCACCAAGTTGTATCTATCTCTTTTTAAATTTTAGAGAGATAGACGCAACTTGATGAAGGAGATAGAATGAGAGAATGAGGAGCAGGAAAGAATCCAATGTAATACATACACATTAAGTATTAGGGAATGCGTGTCTCTGTCCGGCTATTGTTTCCTCTCTGCTGTTCTGCTGGTGTGTGGCCGCTGTCTTGGCAGTTTGGCATGCTGTTTGGTGGTGCTGTCCCATTCTGGTGCGGTTTGAATCTGAGGCAGGGGTATGCCTGCGTCTTTTGTAGGTATATGTCGGTGTCTAGGTTCTTAACCTGTGTATTTTGGGGTTTTTTAGGGGGTGTCATTTGGTGTCCCGTATATATGCGGCGCCCTCCTTGTATTTTTCCCCTTTTTTCCGCTAGTTTTTAGTGCTCCTTGCACTTTCTCGACGAGAATAAAATTTAGCTATTAAAAAAAAAGAAGGGAATGTGTGTCCTTGTATAAATTCTATATGTAGCGCGCAGGGGCGGTTCTAAGGCCCGGCGAGCCCGGGCACTCGCCCGGGCTCCGGCCTAAATTTTTTGCAATTTCTTATGTAAATCCCCTTGAATTTCTTATATAAACCCCTATAAATTGGGCAATTTCTTTAAATTTTTTATTATTTGCTTGCAATTTTTTATGTAAACCCCTATAAATGTATTGCAAATTTTTTTCGCCCGGACTTTATAAAAATCCTGGCTCCGCCACTGGTAGCGCGTAGTTGCATTTGTGTAGGAGAAATGCTTACTTACTCACAAACACAATTAAAAAAGGTTTAGGAACACACTCATAAACGGAAAAATTAAAAGAGAAAATAATTGCACGAGGTGACTAAATTCCTTTTCATTTATTTTCCCTCATTTATGTGAGTGTGCCCAAACTTTCTTTATCTGTGTTTGTGCTCATGTAAGACTTGCTCTTTGTGTAATCCAAACCATGGTTTAATATTATGATTGCAATCACGCATGTGGTTGTAGTCGTTGCACTGTTATTATTGTGGTGCGCATTACGATGTGAAAATTTTTTTTACTTTGAAAATTATATAAAGTATCCCCAACATGCCATTACGATAGTTACCCCCAAATCATAGTTTTAGTTTGCTATGTAAGTACTACTGGTTGGGAGGTGATTGGATTACATAGTTAAAAGAGTTTGTCACATTAGATATGAAGTAAATTAGTATAGGGATTTGAAATTTAAATTTTTGTGTGTGAAGATTTGAACAAATATGGTCGAAATTGTCTATTGCAATTTCTAATGCAGTTGTACATGTGATTTCACACCGCCATTGTGGTGCGATGCATTGTAGGGACTACGACATCAACAATATTGTGGATGCATACCGCAATTTAAAACCATGTCCATCTGTAGCAATATTATGGTCTAAGTAGCGTGCTGCATAGTTTTTGGATTAAGAAAGAAAATAAAAATTCATTTTTGATCCCTCTTAATTGAATATATTTGTGTAATATATATGTTACTAGTTGCACAATACTTTCAACTAAAGAAGGTCCATTTTCGACTTAGTATTGCTGCAAATATGCTTGGATATTATTGCAAATTTAGTTAAAGATGTATTTACTATTTACACCAAGATATCAGTGTTATATGCAATTTATTATCAGACACTGAGGAAAAAGCTGCTAGAGCATATGATGCAGCAACAAAGAAACTCAAAGGAGATGATGCAGCCACTCATTTTGGTCCCAATGATTTTGATATTTTCAAATACATGGAAGCATATGATACTGAAAACCAGGAAAATAATCATCCAGCATTGTTGCATCAACATGATGATATCAACCCATCAGCTCCAATTGTACTTTACAATTTCAATAATAATTCAGTTTATGAAGTTGGAAATGATGGAAACAGAAGCATTGCAGATCATTATAAGGAGCAATAAATATTGGAGACTCTTCAAACCAAAGGAGTGGTAGATAATGTTCCTGCTAGTTCATTTTAAGCTTTGTTATAATCAACAATTCCAGAATATTAATCATATGCTAAATGTTTTGCAGATCAAACAAGCAATGATTTTGACATAAGTGGATATCTTGATGTGGAGGATCAGAAGATTAATGGCGTCTAGTTTTCTACTTGACCACAACAATGAAATTTGTTCCTTCGATATAGGAAAATTGATACCTCAAACTTCTAGTTCATTTTTATTATATTTTTGTTTCAATTTTAATTAGATATCAACTTCTAGTTGTTGATTTGTGGATTGGTTTTGCATCTGATGTGCCTTTTTTATTATTTGAATTTCAATATTAATTGTTTGTGAAAAATTCTACGTCGATCGTGCTTAAATTTGTAGAGAATTGAATGTGGTGTTTATGGTGGTAGTACTTGTAAATTAACCCTAGTTGTCATCATATGTGAATTCAATGAGGATAGGGTTTGTGGTGCCAACATGACACTCTTGATGAAAAAAAATCGTAGACACTTAATCAATAGGTCTTATATTATCAACGTTTTCTTTTAATGACATACAAATATTATCGAAAGGAAGCAAGATGGTACAAATATAGGAAGGAAGTTTCACCGAATATTCCACATTAATGCAAGAGGTATGTTTACTGTGAACTCGATATATAGTACCCTAGAAACAAATTCTCTCTTATGTTTACTACTAGTATTTACACCCGTGCAACGCACGGGGAGAAAATTAATTATAAATATACCGGTTATTTTATAGCCCCCGTGGTAAGCGAATTGAGAAATTGTGTTCTAATTTAACGTTTTCAAGTCCTCTTAACTTTTGATGAGATTGAAAAATATATCCCCTTGACCCCGTTTGACCATATGACTTCACTTTATTTAGTGTTTTCAAGTCCTCGCACATTTAACAGTCACTTATTCAAATTTGACTTGATTGATATGTATTATCTACTTATTTAGTATTAGCAAGTCCTTCAAAAAATTTAGGAGACAATTATTCATTGAAAAATATCTCTTCTTGCCCCTCGTTTAATCGTATGTAATATCTATCTGTAGAAAGTCCACATCTATCTAATATCATAACATTACAATCCCATAACATATCAATCAAGTTAAATCTTAAACAATCCTATTACGAATTGAAGAACCATTCGTAAAGTTTAATGTGAAACAAACAAAGCACTCTATGTTTAACACAAAAACTTCCACAACAAACAAATAGGCATAGTGTATATCTTACAGCCCCCGTATTTTTAGATTGAGAAATTATTTTCATGAAGAATAAACAACGATTTATAACAATTTTCTTTCCCGTGATAAAAAAAAAAGAGTTTGGATCATGTGTTAATCTTGTAAAACGATGTGATTATCTTCGTGCTACATTAGACATACGTTTCGGTGGTATTATGTGGAAAGAACGAATCATTTTATTAACATGTCAATGAACTTCAATTTTTTTGTTGTTTTTGTGTGAGGACATACATAGTGGTAACAAAGTTAATAAAAAAAGGTTTCTGATCAGTTATGTAGTTACTATATATATACTTTGAGATTCAAATATCGTGCTTCATTTAACACCAGCATACAATAATTAGCAAGGAAGTATCCAATTGACAACATTTATAAACATAAAACAAAAACTCATAAATCTAAATAACATAAAAGTGAGTTCCATGCAAAACACTGATTCCTTTTGTTAAATCTAAGTCACACAAACTCCTTAAGATTATAATAGAAAATATATTCCACTTACAAATTTGTAGGATTATCTTCACAATGTCCTTAAGATTTAATTTAAATATAATCACCAGGAAGTGACCAATAAAACTTGTATCGATGGGAGGTGAAGAAATATTTACCTTCTCATAACCTGTGCTTGTTCAATTCTGTCAAGAAATTTAAAATAAGAAAAATGAGAAAAATCACTTCATCTTAAACAATACAAATTTTTTAAAATACAACCAAAAACACTTGGAAAATTTGCAAAAAGCCAATATCAGGGTGTGTTCCCCACTTTTCATTCGATGTAAACTACATAAACCTGCAATTCAATCAAGATTCAAAAGTATGATCGACAAACACATGAAACCTTTCTATAAAAATGAAACTTGATTGCTAACCTCAAAGCCTGAAGAGAACAGATTTGTGGTTGGAAGGTGAATTGGATCTAATTGGAGGTGAGATAGGAGTGGCTCTCAGGACAGAGGAGAAATGAAATGAAAGATAAAAGGCAAATGTCTGTTTGAAATGCACTTTGAGATTGAAGAGAGGGAGAAATTGATATTTGAAATTTGAAATTGATTCCAATTTCAAATTCATGCTGCAGAAAGAAAAAAGAAAAAAAAAACAGTGGCAGACTTGATTCCCACTAAAATGGTTGTGTTTTTGGGAAGGTGGTGGAGGAAAAGATTAAAGCTATGGTTGAAATGAGGAAAAAGGGAAAGATTCCTTCTTCTTTTAGCTGTTCCCTTGGTTGACCAAAAGATGCTGAAGAAAATTTAATAGTATAATAATATTGTTTGTATTGTATGAGAAGATGAAATCGTGTGTTAGTGTTACAATTTTGCTTGAGCCAAAAGTAGCTAAAACAGAGAATCTTTGAGAAGTATGATTAATAGGTGGCCAGTGTTTTGAGTTGACACGTGTCAAATGATACCAAAAACAGAGCTTTAAAAAGTCTAATATTAAGAAGTAGCTAAAACAGAGAATCTTTGAGAAGTATAATAATATTGTTTGTATTGTATGAGAAGATGAAATCGTGTGTTAGTGTTACAATTTTGCTTGAGCCAAAAGTAGCTAAAACAGAGAATCTTTGAGAAGTATGATTAATAGGTGGCCAGTGTTTTGAGTTGACACGTGTCAAATGATACCAAAAACAGAGCTTTAAAAAGTCTAATATTAAGAAGTAGCTAAAACAGAGAATCTTTGAGAAGTATAATAATATTGTTTGTATTGTATGAGAAGATGAAATCGTGTGTTAGTGTTACAATTTTGCTTGAGCCAAAAGTAGCTAAAACAGAGAATCTTTGAGAAGTATGATTAATAGGTGGCCAGTGTTTTGAGTTGACACGTGTCAAATGATACCAAAAACAGAGCTTTAAAAAGTCTAATATTAAGATATCGGGTTCAGTAATTGTATGATATTGAGAAAATTTTAGGAATGCTACACTCCTTCAAAATTTTGCGTTTTCGGCTCCTTACTAAAGTTACTTTGTTCAAGAAGGGATATTCGACAGTGTTCAAGAGCCTTCATGTACTTGGTATTGGTTAAGAAGGGGAGTAAGAGGATCATCTTTTTGTAAAGTGTGCGTTAGCAGGGGGGATTTGGTATGACATTTTAATTGTTTTGCGTTACACAACTTTGTTTTTCTATTGGTATTGTCCTAAAAGGCCCAACCAAATTATCCTTTGGTCGGCGAATAGGATAGCACATTAAAAATATGACATGAAAGCCTAATAAACGAGTCAAGTCCAAGACAACTGAGATGACCACCTCATCTTATCACATGGTTCAACACATAATCTAACCTCCTACACCATATCAGGAGACATCATGTCTCAGAATAACATTCAACACAAAGTAAATGACCATCTACGATGTCTCACAAACCACCTCTATCCTATTTTAGAAACAAACCAAGCGCCGACGCGCTTCAGCTACCGTTTTGTATAGTTATTAGTTTAAGAAAAGATTATTAATGAAGGTTGGAGGATGGCATGTTTTTCACCGGACCACATCAAAATGAAGGTTGTTCCTTTGATATACGAAAATTGCCATCACTAGCTTATTTCTAATTCATATTATTTTTTTGTTTCAATTTTAATTAGATTTGTTTTTGACAATATCAATTTTAACTATATTCTTTTTTTAGTGGATTGTTGATTAGTTTTCATGTGACATGCCGTCTTTTTCATTTGAATTTCATCATTAATTTTTGGCTTAATTGCATATTTGGTATCTTATGTTTATTTTAGGTTTTAAGTTGGTCCCTTATGTATTAATAGTTTCAAGTTGGCCCAGAACGTTACTCACCTTAAAATAAAATAGTCCCTTCTGTCACTTGAACGTTTAGAGATCCAGGTTGAGAATATGAGTGATGTAGTTTAACTTGTTTAGAAAATCAATTTGAAAACATTTTTCAATTTTTTTTTGTTTTATTAAACTCAATATCATGTCGCTATAGGGACTGATTTATTTCAACGTGAGTAATATTTTGGACCAACTTAAAACTTTTAAAACGTGAGGGACCAACTTCAAACTTTTTTTTCTTACAGACAGAACTTAAAACTTTTAAAACATGAATGACCACTTGAAATCTAAAATAAACATAAGGGATCAAACATGCAATTAAGCCTTAATTTTTTTTAAGGCAAAACTTCAGCAAGTAATTTCTTGCAGAAAACTCCACATTGTGCTTAAATTTATAGAGAATTGAATGTGGCGTGTTTATGGTACTTGTATATTAGTAACTCTAATTGTCATCATACTCAGATTTAACGAGCATAGTGTTTGTGATTGTACTTTTGATTAAAAAATTAAATGTTTGTTTTGGGAATTGAAAAATACCTAGCTATCAGATCACTTGTTCTTACAAGGTTTCGCAGTACTCTTTTTTTTTTTTTTTGAAAGAACGTTTTGCAGTACTCTTGCAAAAGAGACAAACCAGTCAGCCCATATGATGAACAATGTCCAAACCCATGTCCAATTTTGTGTTAATTTAACACTGATCTACTCAAGGGGTGTGTCTCCACCATAGTCACACGGTTCACAATTCGCTTCGGTACGTGGTACGGGTTCGGGTATGCGGTTCGCAACTTTGAAAGAATTCGGTACGTGAGGGGGTATACAGAGTCGGTACGCTTAGGTTCGTGGTTCAAATATAATAATCGGTATACTATGGATAACAAAATTAATTAATTAAAAATATAAAACAAACAAAGCAAATATATAACATGTTGAACCTCACTGATAAATTATTTTACAAAAATATGAGATATACTAGTTGAACCTCACTGATATGAAAGCATTGAGATATATAAAATGAGCTAAGTCCCACATCGACTACTTAGCAGCATAGAATGAAAAGCTAAAGTTATAAATAGAGCACCCTCCTCGCATATTTGTCGTAGGGTTGAAAGTGCTTCCCATGCCCTCAGTAGGTGGGGCCAGTGAATTCTCTCCCTTCTTTAATAGGTGGGGTCTTTAATAGGTGGGGCTCGTAAATTCATTCTCTACTGGCGAGAATTTGTTTTTTTATTAATGGTGTGTTTTTTTATTAATGAGAAAAAAGTGCTTCTGCAGTGATGCTACTTTTTGTAGCTTCTCATTTTTCACGGTGAAAACGCCTCGTAACGCGAGAATTTGCAATTGGCTGGGATTCCAAACACATGCTAAGTTAATTAGTTTAATTTTTTTGTTCTTTTAGTCTTTCGAGCTGGTTTGCTAGATACGTCGTTTTGAACGAATTTCCTTGCGAATTTTAACTCGTAAAAGTACCGCGAACCGGTTTGCAGAACCGGTTCGTGGTTCTCAATTACTATGTGACTATGGTCTCCACACTGTCAAAGGGTCCTTGCGATGTTATAACTTTTTCAATGACAAGGAATGTTTCTTTAATTAATGTTTCTTTAATTGATTGTTGTCATTCAAAATTTTAAGTATGATTATGTGAACTACCGAGTTTGATGAAAGCATACGTGAATTACATTTTGTGTAATTCGAGTTTGCCTAAGTGTACGCTATTATTCTTGATAGAACTCATAATTAACAGAAATGCATATAAAAGTAAAATGGAAAATAATATTGATTGTGAGAGAAAATAGACCAACTAAATTCTAACTAATCTTACCAACACTACTAGAAAATAGTCATTTAGTGACCGATTTAGAGACCAAAAATAATTGGTCACTGTAGAGACTGATTTTGAGACTGAATTATTGTACGTAGCTTGCAAAACCATTTTTTTTCTTCATTTAATCAAGAAAGCTCCACTAATTTATATCGTCCGAAAACTTCTAAAAGGATTACAATTAACGAAAAATGGAATAGGAGAATGAGATAAGTTAGTTCCCCAAAAAAAAAAAAGGATACATAATTATTGAAAATAAGATAATATTCAACTAAAATGAGACTACCATGTAACATGGGATACAAAAGATAATGTTATAGAATTTGTGGTTTTTGTTGAAGAATGATTATACTCATTGTAGTTTGTTCGTTTCCACACTGGCAAAGGTTCCTAGAACTTTTGCTAACCAATCTTTCCGTGTCAATGTTGTATACTTCCATATACCCATGTTGATGTCGATAGGAAGAAATGAACCAGTAAAGGTGCAGTAGGTTCCTAATGAAAGAAATGTTGCGAGAAAGTTTAGACTCTCTCACATTACATATGCTCTAAGAGCTTGCTAAATTTGTATAGACTCTTGTGAATAATGAGAGGTTGCAAATTTGTGAATAATGATACAGATGCAAGGGTTCCAGATATTCAATCAACACCCTTAAGCTTCCTATCAACGCTTCCTGGCGTCCATGGTATTCTGGAAAAGAGGTACTGAAATCTGTCTATTTATACTTTGAGGAAGAGACTAAATTAATTGATATTCTATAATTAAAGGGATTAGTTTGTTACTTACAACGTAGTGTACATAAATGCTAATTTATTCAATATATGGCTGATTTACTGACTTTCTTCTAGACCAAGTAATAAGATTTTTCAAACATGACCAAATTTTAATAATGACAGATTGGCGGATATATGGTGGGATTCAAAGGATCTCGTCATTCCTCTATGGAAGTTTGCTTCCTGCTTCACCATCAAAACAATGTTAGATTGTAATAACAAAATTTAGTTTGAACTTTCAACTACAATTTTTGTTACATATCAACTGATTAAAATCTACTAGTGTTTCATGTCTTGATTTTTAATGTCACATTTGTGATGAACCAAATTGGCTTAAGAAAGCTAATTTTTTTGTTATGGTTCCCATAAGAAAGCTAAATTTTTTGTTATGGCTTAATAAGTTACATATCAACTGATTACATCTTTATATTTCTCAAGGGAAATTTGTAAGAAATTCAGCTTTTCCACTTCCCTTAGATTCTTTTTCGCAAGGCCAGCCGATAACTTGTAGCTCCCTCAGATTCTGTTTCACAAGGCCAACCGAGAACTTATAGCATATAAGCTAGTATTATCAAAGTAAAACTGTTTCATAACCACCAATCTATCCGCGTTTACATTGTTTCATCAGTGGTTTATATCTTTTTTTCAGATGTGCATTTGAGTTTGTTTATAACTAGATCATAACTACCACTGTTTTCTCGTTTTATACTCCTTATTTAAATTAAAATCATTTTTTATTTTTATTTCTTCAAACCTTATTAACCCTTATAAATCCAAATTAAGCAGTAATGTTAATGACGTGTAGATAGTTTTTTTGTGAAACAATGTTGCACTATAGAAATGCCACCCCTGCCCAATCTGTGTACAACATGCCCAGATGCTATTAGCCAATTTCCAGTCAACCCTACTAGACATTTCAGCAAACACTCAACACTAATTCGAGCATACCATGCCACCTAGCTAATTTAGAATACATATTAACCAAAACTATGCTGCACACACTTCTCAAGAATAAAGCTTGAGGGATGTAAGGTTGGTTTCTTGATGAACAACAAAGTTTGGCTGAAGAGGTTCGGTTGCGGTGATGATCAATTACTCTTGGGGATGGAGGGAGTATATTGCAGTAAGAAAAACAAATTGAGAGGAAATAAAAGAAAGGTAAATGACAGAAAAAGGTGAAAAGTGAGCATGATATGTTTCTTGTGGAAACTAAACAAGCATGTGGGTTCAACAATCCTCTTATTTTTTATGTAAGTTTGTGTCCCACATCGGGCAAATAGAAAGAAACAAGGCACTTTAAGATTATAAAACAAAACCGGACACAAACATGTGAAGGTAACACGTGTTCACTTGCCCCATTGGGCGAAGACCCTTTGGTCAGTTGTCAATTGGAGAGTTGAGATTTTTTTATTTCTTGAGAAACTTGAATTTAAACTTGAATTTATAGAGCAACAGATTAATAGAATAGTTTATTCTATGCATCGGTTTTTGCTTAAATGAATTCAAGAGTCTTAAAAATGAAAAAATCTCATCTTTAATCAATAAATATTTTTCTTTAGGGGTTATTCCATAAACATATATTCTAATTCAATTAACTAAGTTTTAGAGTGTTTTTGCTTAAATGAATTCAAGAGTCTTAAAAATGAAAAAATCTCATCTTTAATCAATAAATATTTTTCTTTAGGGGTTATTCCATAAACATATATTCTAATTCAATTAACTAAGTTTTAGAGTGATAATGAATTTGCAAATTTAGTATTTAGCAATAGCCAGAACACTGCCAAAATTTAGCGGCATGGTCCAGGCCATTTGCAAAGGATTCTCAAATTACTCATAATCCATTCATAGTAAAACTTCTCTATGACAATAACAAAACTGTCATTACCACTGCCAAGTACATAGAAATTAACCATCATTTCCAAAAAACATTGATGATGATTATGATGGTATTATCAGTCTTGAGTCCACTGCCTAGTGCATCCCAGCATAAAACAATTAAACTATAACCCTTTTAAAATATAATTATGAAAACCTAAGATCCAATCTAGACATCAAGAGAGGGGCAGTGCTCGTGATCAGCTCCTATGTTTTAGGAACATACAAAATCATTTGATGTCTCTATCAATTCAATCATTTTAGGGAATTTGTTACTGATTTATATGTTATCTTTTTGGAGGGTATTGTCTCTCCTATTTCTATGCTACTAAAGTAAATATTTTGTCCAAGTTCCCTGTTTAGACTAATCTCCAACACAATTCATGAAAAGTACAATATTTTGCTTCAACTTATTGTCTCGTGATCAAGTTTCCGAAGCTCCATACCATAAAAACAGGCAAAGTTAAGCAACTAAAAAAAATGATAGAACAATCTCTAAACAAACATATTTGTTTCCTCGATCAAATTATACAGTACAACATATGGTCAAAGCCTTTCAACTCTCCTGTGATGATCCCAACGATAATTCTAATCTTCTTCTCTTTCAGGAGCAAGACCACATGGCAGGAGCATTTTCTGCACAAAAGATAGAAATTGTTAAATTAGAATATAAAGTGCTAGGTGTGATTATAGTGTCAGGAATGTTATTCATATTTCAATCAAGTAGTGTAAAATAAAAATTGAATAAATCCATGTGAGATTATAAAGTATCAAGAATGTTATCCATATTTCAATCAATCAAGTAATGTAAAATAAAAATTGAATAAACCCAGGAGTGATAAGGAGGTAATGGGTTCAACTCCCCACACTAACAACAACAGCTAATATTTGTCATTTAAAAAAAAAAAAAAATTGGTTCTCCAAAGATTAGGGTGTCACTACATTCAGCCTCCAAATATTTTTGTCACCACTTTAATCCATATGGATTTTTATAATGTTGAGGAACTTATTTGATGAAAAATTCTTAAGAAGGTAATTAAAATTGAGATTTTACACAAAAACGGAAAGGAGTCAAATCATAAATCGTGCAATTGTTAACACCCATATATGCATACAAATTCATATGCATATAAATAGCATAAGACAGAGAAAATCTTAAATCACATTTAAAATACTTAAGTAAATTAAAATTGGTAAGCATAAGGAAGTCAATAAATGAAGTCTCACAAACTCATAACTTACAGCTTCACAAGTCACAAACAAAACAACTAACAATAGTAAAACAACCAAGAACAACTAATCGTCAACCTCTTCTAGAGAAGGCATATCATGACCACCCTCATGCTCTATAACATAATGTTCAAAGGGACTAGGAGTATTATTTTCCTTCACAATCCATTCATTATTAGATGAGACATCATCAAATTACAACCTTCTTAAACATGTTATTGGTAGTGGGTTGTGAGCTAAACCTCCTCTTAAAAATGTTTTTGGAGCTGTCAACAACACCCTCCACTTCAATGCTTTCTCTTTTTTCAGTAAGTTCTATACAATCACTCCTATTTTCAAGACGTTTTAGGCTTTTTCTTTTAAAGCGAAGGATATTCTTAGCTTGTTTCTATAGCTAAGGACAGGAGAGTGAATAGCAGCATATGCCTCACCAGTAGCAACATGAGAATTTGAAGCCATTTGGTTAACAACCAAAAAACCATATTTCTAAACTAGTTTTCTCAAAGTATTATACAAAATTAAGAAGAAATATATTATTAAATTACTAATACTATATTTCTTCTTAATTTTGTTTTTTAACAAAATTAGAAGTGATATTGTATCAATGTGAATATGTGATACATTGAGCTATATTGACACCTTAATCTATCAGCAACATTGTCTTTCAAGTTGAACATTTTAATGACTGCATTGGTTCTTAACTATTTCAGTACTGCAAAAAAAACCGGGTCTAATTACATGGGTGTCACCAGGTTTGAATATATCTTGCAAACCTCTCTTTAATTATTTGATTGATTATTTTTACTCTTCACGTTTTTAATTATTGTTTATTTATTATAGTATATTTTTATATTCTCTTAATTATTGTTTATTTATTATAGTATATTTTTATATTCTCTTATGTGTGTGTTCAGTTTCCTTGAGAGAGTATTAAAATATATCTCATGTCAAACTTGAATCTAGTGAAAACATAAAGTAATTTTTGAGTTGAATTGAATGTGTTTACTAGATTATACAATAAATAGTTTAATTTGCTTTAGGGTATAAATATATTTGATAGAATTTTCTGCAAATACCCGTTAATGAGAACTGAGAAGTGTGCATATAGTGAATGAGATAGTGTTAAATTTTTTTAATCTTTTTTTTTTTTGGGTACAGTAATCTTTTTTTTTCAACATCAAAGTAAACATTATATTAAATGAAGTATAGATGCTATTAGACCTACAAGAATAAATGAAGTATAAGTGATATTCTATCCGCCAAATCTAATCACAAGACCTCCTAAATTATGCGTGTTCACATAAAGTTGGTAAAACCATATAAACTTAACGAATTAGAAAAAGTATTTTTATAAAAGTGTGTGTTATGTGTTGAAGCATTTTTGTCATAAATTTCTATCATCTTACCACACACTTTTAACTACAACCGGTGGCGGAGCTAGAAAAAAAAGCTAGGGTGGGCCATTAAAATTAACCGTTGAAAAATTGTTTAAAGCCTCGCAAAATAGACCTAGAATTGAATTATTTAAATTTTTCGGGTGGGCCACTACATCACTTTGCGGGAATTTGGATCAACCGAAACCTAAAACCGACATAAAATTGTATAAAAGCTCGCAAAATAGACCTATAATTGAATTATTTAAATTTTTCGGGTGGGCCACTACATCACTTTGCGGGAATTTGGATCAACCGAAACCTAAAACCGACACAAAATTGTATAAAATCTCGCAAAATAGACCTATAATCGTTGATTTTTTAATTTTTGGGGGTGGGCCGTGGCCCACCTCAGCCCATGAAGGGCTCCGCCACTGAACCGGATGTAAATATGGTGAATGTTAAATATTTTTTTTGTTTGAGAAATTAAATATTGTTATTGTGCTTTCAAACAAAATAATGCTATTATGATCTGATAATGCATTCTTATGATCTAAAATAGAGTCGATGCTGATAGATGGGAAGCAAGATTGGAAAAGAAGGATAATAATGAGAGGCTAATCTTTCACTTGGGAACATTTGGTGAACTCATTCATCTTAGTTTATCTTATCACTTTATTCAACACGATAATGCAACATATATATGCCTCTCATTTTTTTTTTTTTTAGGATCATGTCTTCATATTTCTATTTAATATTTCTATTTGGATCCTCTTCTCCCCATTCTCTTCTTTTATCTTCTTCACCAAGTTGTGTCGGAACACATTTCTTTCAACAAGTTGTATCTATCTCTCTTTAAATTTTAGAGAGAAGATCAAGAAAGAAAAATAATCAAAAAATAAAAGATCAAGATAGAGATAGAGATAGACACAACTTAATGAATGAGAGAGAATGAGAGAATGAGAGAATCCAATGTAATACATACACATTAAGTATTAGGGAATGTGTGTCCTTGTATATATTTTCCCGGCAACGCGTAGTTGCATTTGTGTAGTCCAAACCATGATTTAATATTGGGTCTTGTTAACCAGTGCCTCGGCCTGGGGCACTGGTTAAGGAAGCAAATATAATAATATTTGTCTTGAAAGCTGTGTAATCAATGCATAAAAAGATTAAAAAGTGTCTTTTTTGACTTTCACTTTCTTCTTTTAGCTTCCTTAACCAGTGCCCCGGGGGCACTCGTTAACATTTTCCTTTAATATTTTGCAATTGCGCATGCGGTTGTAGTCATTGCGATTATGATTATTGTGGCGCGCAGTGAAATGATTTTTTACTTTAAAAATTAGAGTGTACCCACCATGCCATTAGAGTAGTTACCCACCATATCATAGATTAGTTTGCTATGAAAATACTACTGGTTGGGAGGTAATTGAATTACATAGTTAAAAGACATTAGATATGAAGTAAATTGAGATATAGGGTTTTGAGATTTTTCATTTTTTTTGTAAAGATTTGAACAAATATGGTCGAAATTGTCTATTGCAATTTCTAATGCAGTTATGATGCAGCTGTACACGTGATTGCACACCACCATTGTGGTGTGATGGCATTGTAGGGACTACGACACCAACAATATTGTGGATGCATACCGCAATTTAAAACCATGTCCATCTATAGCAATATTGTGGTCTAACTAGAGTGCTGCATAGTTTTTGGATTAAGAAAGAAAATAAAAATTCATTTGTACCCCTCTTAATTCAGCATATTTTGTGTAGTATATATGTTACTAATTGCACCATACTTCAACTAGAGAGGGTCCATTTTCGACTTAGTATAACTGCAAACAAACTGGATATAAATGCAAATTTAGTTGAAGTTGTATTTACTATTTACATCAAGATATCAGTGTTATGTGCAATTTATTATCTGTTATAACATATTGTTAATTAATCAGACACTGAGGAAAAAGCTGCTAGAGCATATGATGCAGCAGCAAAGAAATTCAATGGAGATGATGCAGCCACTAATTTTAATGCTATGGAGAGTGAAAGTACAAGTACAGTCGTAGTGAACGATCTTGATATTTTCCGATACATGGAAGCATATCATACCGAAGACCAGGATATTAATCATCCAGCATTGTTGCATCAACATGATGATATCAACTCATCAGCTTCAATTGTACTTTACAATTTCAATAATAATTTAGTTTATGAAGTTGGAAATGATGGAAAAAGAAGCATTGCAGATCATTATATGGAACAATAAATATTTGTTGGAACAACCATATTATTGGAGACTCTTCAAACCAAGGAGTGGTAGATAATGTTTCTGCTAGTTCATTTTAAGCTTTGTTATAATCAACAATTCCATAATTTTAATCTTGCTAAATGTTTTGCAGATATATTGATGTGGAGGATCAGAAGACTAATGATTTTGATTGATGACAAATTGTGAAATTTGGAGGATGATGTTTAGTTTTCTTCTGGACCACAACAATGAAAGTTGTTCCTTTGATATAGGAAAATTGCTACCTCTAGCTTCTAGTTCATTTTTATTTTATTTTTGTTTCAATTTTAATTAGATATGAACTTCTAGTTGTTGATTTGTGGATTGGTTTTGCATGTGATGTGCTTTTTTTATTATTTGAATTTCAACATCAATTGTTTGTGAAAAATTCTACATCGTGCTTAAATTTGTAGAGAACTGAATGTGGTGTTTATGGTAGTAGTACTTGTATATTAACCCTAGTTGTCATCATATGTGAATTTATATGGGGTGAACACAGTTGCATTATCTGCATATGTGGATGCATTGGTTTGTAAGCCTTCCATCATTGATGTTGACATACCATAGGGTTGTTTCCTTGTGACCATGGGCATAATGAAATGTTGCATAGAAAGGAATCTATTATCCAACGAAGTTATAACTTGATGATTAGGGGTCACATGAAAAGTTGTTAATGGTGGTACAAAAGCCACCAACTCTGATTGTGTCATTGCAGTAGTTGTCGAAACATATGCAGGGGCAGTTACCCTCGTAACTGTCGAAACTGGCACCCACTATAGGAGAAGATGTCTGGGCAGATTGTGCTTGTGAAGATTGTGCGTTAGTTTGTGAAGGTGATGCATAAGTACCACTTGTATTGGGACGAGCCATTTCTTTAAGGGCTTTGCTACTCCTTAAATGCATGCACAAAATAAAGTTTTCTCCAAAAAAATTTGTCAAAGACAATTAAAATTTTCCAGAAATACTTTTTCACAAGAACTTTTTAGAAAAAATTTGAAGTAATGGAATTTTCTTCCAAAAATTGTAGAAAAAGGGTCCCACCGTGCATACCAATTTCTTTACTTGTATTTTTTTTTTTAAACAATAAGACTAGTTTTGAATAATTACTTGCAGGATCAAACTAGAAATCCTATGACATATTGTGCAATGATTTTCTAGAAAATGTATGAATGTTCATCATATTCGTGAATTTGCTTATGAACAAGATGAATAAAATTGTTTAGGGATGAAGATAACTTTCTTTTCGACAGAAACCAACATATTAAAATAAGCAAAGACTTGAAGTTTTAAAGACAAAAAGACTTAAAGAAAAGTAAATTGCATTGCATAAAAATGAAGGTAGTTCACAAGATCATCAACATATACATTATGACTCGTTTCTCTATGCGCCGGTACTTTGAGTGTATAGAAATTTTGCTAAATGATTTGTGATCCGTTTTTCCTATGAAAAACTATTAATATACATATAAGAGAAAATAACTAACAGACTAACAGATAGAAACTACATTCCTTCGACAGCTTTATGCATGTTTCCCACATGTCTGAACCGTCAAACTTGCCTTTTCAGCAAGAATTCAACGTCTACAAAGGTTTCTCCAGTCGAAAACCTTCACTTGCCGAAATCACTAACTGTCAAAATCTTTTGCTATCGAAATCCAAATGCTTTCTCTTTGGACTTAGAAAATCCTACAGTCTTAGACACTTCTTTTCCTGTCTAAAAAGACATTTGAAAATATAGGCTAATAATGCTTAAACACTATTTATTTGATCTTGTGACCATATTAGAATTCCTCACTTTTGTATTACCACGTCTGACTTGAAGTCCCACATCGGAACATTAAAAGATTAACACATCAAAAGTGTATTATAAAATAGGAAGCTATAACAATTTGGCTACTAGCCTTTGTTTAATTGTCAATTGTGAGTTGAGATATTTTTTTTCATTGGTTTATAATTTAGACAGAAAGATTAGTAGAATAGTTTTTTTTTCTTCATATCCCTCCATATTTAATTTAATTTAAATAACCGCTGAAAGGAAATCGTATTACAAAACAGACAGCGGAATAAAAAAATTCGATTACCTATCCTTGGATCATTACGAATTTGACATGATCAATGATTAGTTTGTTACCTCTAGAAGTACAGAAAAGTATCGATCACAGTAAAGCAAAGTGAAGAGCCTCTGCTGGACCACACGAATAGTGCTCATGTGGTTCCCGATGCTAGCCAAGGGATCAGAGGTTTGGGAGAACTAAGGGTTTCTCAAAAACATGTAACCATGACTACACAAGGGTTCTATTTATAGAACTCCTTGTGTGTTCAGAAAGACAGCAGTCACTATTGGGATTCCTTAAGCCCAATAACTCATTCAACTTTTGCTAACTAATTAGGGTTGTTTGCTAAACGCACCCATAATATAAGTCTTACTTATATTTTCTCCTTTTGACCATTCTATTGTGTGTGACCCTATAGGTTCTTGCCACGTTGGCAATAATATTAAATTTTCTATTTAATATTATAAACAGTGAGCGGTATCTAGCAACACATCACTGCTATCCAAGTGAGAGGAATGTCAAGTGATATGAAAAAACCTTTCCATGATAATTTTCATGTGTACAATTACTCCTTTGTCCTCATATATATATTGATCACAAGGCATAGATTTTGTCACCCTTGCATAGATCCATATTTATATTTCTTGATCCCGAAATATATTGAATAACGAATAAGTCCAATATCTGATATTGACTAAGTTCGGCATGGCATGCAATTTTACAGTCATATTTCATCAAGAGGCCTAAAGATATATCTCTTGTTATGAGGAGGGACAAATCTCATCTAGGACACTCATGTTCCTCAACATGATTCCTCAAGTACCTATTAACCAACATTATGGTTATCCTTTTACAGACAACGTTTGAATGACAATAAAGCACTTGATTCCACATCTAGGGATCATAGTGGTTTCAGGTCTAAGAGTGGTATACACCATTATCATTGTGAGAAAATCTTATTACATTTTCATAACATACTATGTAGTATTCTCACGGTGGGTCAATCCTGTATAAACATTACTCCTTATATTTATACCTATGTATAAACTTAATTTCTCATATACATGACCCATGAGATGTGGTCATCAATCGATATACATAATAGTCTTGACACTTTATTATTATCCCAATTTATATTAAAGCTTGACTACGGATACATTTAAGAATAGTGTTCTTTACATTAATGTATCTCATGATTAAGTAACAGTTAATATTCCATCACACGAACTATCTATTCTCTGGACTTTATTTATCTTACAACAAATATAATAATGAATGCCATATATATTATTCAATAATAAAAGTCATGATACATAGCATAAATTTAACATAAACTATTGGCCTTTAGGGCTTACACCAACAACCACATGGAAAAAAAATGATGATTATCTCTAATCCATAAATTATAGTGTTTATCAGTGCTTTTGGCAAACAAAAGTGCTAGTTTTAAAAAGTTACTTGTAAGATCAAACTAGAAATCTTAGGATATGTTGTGCAATGTTTTTCCAAATTTTGTTTGAATGTTCATCATGTTCATGAGTTTTAAATGTGAACAAGTTGAAGATTCGTAGTTTGATTCAACGGAATCAAACAAGTTTCTAGTGATTTGAAAGTAAACTTAACTTTAAAGATGAAAATAAAGAAGTTTAAAAGAAATAAAATTGCATTGCATTAAGTAAATAGTTCATCAAATCATGTTACATACATTCTATGTTACTCTTTTCTCTTTATGCTTGGATAATTCGAGCATGAGAAGTCTGATAATTATTTGTGACCCTTTCTTCTTATGAAAAACTACAATATATTCATAAGAAAATAACTAACAAATTAACAATCCTAAACTATATGTCTTCGACCGACTTGGACTTCTTTTCATGTGTTTTGGACCTTTGATCTTGCTCTTCAGAGATAATTTGAATTCCTTCTAGTCGAATTCAAAAGACTTGAAACTGTTTACAAACACCGTATCTAGTCGAATACAATTGCTTCTAATTTGAACTTGAAGAAACTCCTCTTCAACTGTAACTTTACCTGTTGTAAACAAACACATTGCCCCTCAAAAATGTCATTTTGGGCTGAATTTAAATGAACGAGAAGATTGACATTTTTTAAAACTTCCCATATTCCCAAGAAAAATGATGTTACTCCTATCATGATATCTCTTCAAACTGTCTTTTTAGTTTAAAAATCATTACTACGCCACTTTAGGGATTTAGTGGGTCACCACATTTAGTTAGAAAGTTAGAGGGCCACCTTATCAAACCTGGGAAAACCAAATGTCAATCAATGGATTTTGCATGCGCCCACTTTCTCTGAATTTTCGACCACGTGGCATCTTCATATGGAGAAAAACTCAAAGGAAAATTTTATGGTACACCTAAAACATTTAAGTGTACCGGTACACTAACTCTTTAAATTAATAGTTAAATGAGTTGTTTTTTAAAGAAAAAAATTATTTTTTATCATTTATAATTATAATAACTAAATCTTATTCATCAAAAGTGTCAACGAAATAAAATTAAACTTTTTTGAATTTTTATTACTCATAATTGAGAACATTGATTAATTTTTACGATAATATGCAAAAAAAATATTACTATGATTCTTATAAACAATGAAATGATGTTTTTTCTTATGAAATCATGTTTATAAAATATAAATATTAACAAATAACTATTTATTTCATAAAAAATAATCGTTAATTTATAAAATTATGAAATAAGAGTACCGGTAAACCTCAATTTATAAATGTACCGCAGAAGTTCCTCTTGAGTTTTTTTTTTTTTTAAAGAAAGTTCCTCTTGAGTTTTATGAGAAAGGTAAGAGAGAGAAGATTGCGAGAGAAGTGAAAAGGGGAGAAAAAGTTGGATTTTATACTTTTTGAAGAGAGAGAAAGTTAAGAACCTTTTGAGTTTGGGAGCTCCATAGTTACATATACAAGAAAACTTCACAAAACCCTTTAAATCTTCCGGGTCTAATTACATGGGTGTCACCAGGTTTCAATATATCTTGCAAACATCTCTTTGATTATCTGACTGATTATGTTTACTCTTCACGTTTTTATTTATTTATACATTTTTATATTCTCTTATATGTGTGTTCTATTTCCTTGAGAGAGTACTCAAATAGACTCGATGCCAATAGATGGGAAGCAAGACTGGAAAAGAAGAATAATAATAGGAGGCTAATTTTTCACTTGGGAACATTTGGTGAGCTCATTCATCTTAGTTTATCTTATCACTTTATTCAACACGATAATGCAACATATATATGTCCTCATTTTTTTTTAAGGATCATGTCTTCTATTTAATAGGTTTAAATGTGTAATTGGTCCCTGCACTTTTAACAGATTTTGGCATTGGTCCCTGCACTTTTTTTTGTTTGGCATTGATCCCTGCACTTTGTAAAAATATTGGCATTGGTCCCTGCACTTTTTTTTGTTTGGCATTGGTCCCTGCACTTTGTAAAAATATTGGTATTGGTCCCTGCACTTTGAAAAAATATTGGTATTGGTGCCACGTGGCATGAAATGATTGGGACCAATACCAATATTTTTCCAAAGTGCAGGGACCAATACCAATATTTTTACAAAGTGCAGGGACGAATGCCAAACAAAAAAAAGTACAGGGACCAATGCCAATATTTTTACAAAGTGCAGGGACCAATGTCAAACAAAAAAAAGTGCAGGGACCAATGCCAAAATCTGTTGAAAGTGCAGGGACCAATTACACATTTAAACCTATTTAATATTCTTAGGTATTTATAAGAATTCCTAGGTGTTATTTCCATTTAAGTTTCTTATATACTCACCTTTTTTTGAGAGGAATTCTTATACACTCACCTTAGCTACTCGTTGTAATAATATATACATACAGAATTTGGATCCTCTTCTCCTCATTCTCTCTTTTTCACCAAGTTGTATCTATCTCTCTTTAAATTTTAGAGAGAGACACAACTTGATGAAGGAGAGAGAATGAAAGAATGAGGAGCAGGAAAGAATCCAATGTAATACATACACTTTAAGTACTAGGGAATGTGTGTCTCTGTTCGGCTGTTGTTTCCCTCTCTGCTGTTTTGCTGGTGTGTGGCCGCTGTCTTGGCAGTTTGGCATGCTGTTTAGTGGTGCTGTCCCATTCTGGTGTGGTTTGAATGTGAGGCAGGGGTATGCCTGCGTCTTTCGTAGGTATATGTCGGCGTCTAGGTTCTTAACCTGTGTATTTTGGGTTTTTCAGGGGTGTCATTTGGTGTCCCGTATATATGCGACGCCCTCCTTGTATTTTTTTCCCCTTTTTTCCGCGAGTTTTTGGTGCTCGTTGCACTTTCCGCGACAAGAATAAAATTTAGCTATTCAAAAACAAAAAAATGGGAATGTGTGTCCTTGTATAAATTCTATATGAAGCGCGTAGTTGCATTTGTGTAGGAGAAATGCTTACTTGCTCACAAACACTAATAAAAAAGGTTTAGGCACACACTCATAAACGGAAAAAATTAAAAGAGAAAATAATTGCATGAGGTGACTAAATTCTTTTTCATTTATTTTCCCTCATTTATGTGAGTTTGTCCAAACTTTATTTATTTTTGTTTGTGCTCATGTAAGACTTGCTCTTCATGTAGTCCAAACTACAAACCATGGTTTAATATTATGATTGCAATCGCGCATGCTTATCATGTAAGACTTACTTGCACAATGATTATTGTGGCGCGCATTGCGATGTGAAAAAAAATTACTTTGAAAATTATATAAAGTATCCCCAACATACCACTACGGTTGTTACCCCCATATCATAGTTTTAGTTTGCTATGTAAGTACTACTGGTTGGGAGGTGATTGAATTACATAGTTAAAAGAGTTTGTTACAACAGATATGAAGTAAATTGGTATAGGGTTTTGAAATTTTAATTTTTTTGTGTGAAGATTTGAACAAATATGGTCAAAATTGTCTATTGCAATTTCTAGTGCAGTTATGATGCAGTTGTACATGTGATTTCACACCGCCATTGCGGTGCGATGCATTGTAGGGACTACGACATCAACAATATTGCGGATGCATACCGCAATTTAAAACCATGTCCATATGTAGCAATATTATGGTCTAAGTAGCGTGCTGCATAGTTTTTGGATTAAGAAAGAAAATAAAAATTCATTTTCGACTTAGTATTGAATATATTTGTGTAATATGTTACTAGTTGCACAATACTTTCAACTAAAGAAGGTCCATTTTCGACTTAGTATTGCTGCAAATATGCTGGATATTATTGCAAATTTAGTTAAAGATGTATTTACTATTTACACCAAGATATCAGTGTTATATGCAATTTATTATCAGACACTGAGGAAAAAGCTGCTAGAGCATATGATGCAGCAGCAAAGAAACTCAAAGGAGATGATGCAGCCACTCATTTTGGTCCCAATGATTTTGATATTTTCAAATACATGGAAGCATATCATACTGAAAACCAGGAAAATAATCATCCAGCATTGTTGCATCAACATGATGATATCAACTCATCAGCTCCAATTGTACTTTACAATTTCAATAATAATTCAGTTTATGAAGTTGGAAATGATGGAAACAGAAGCATTGCAGATCATTATATGGAACAATAAATATTTGTTGGAACAACCATTATTGGAGTCTCTTCAAACCAAGGAGTGGTAGATAATGCTCCTGCTAGTTCATTTTAAGCTTGTTATAATAAAAAATTCCAGAATATTAATCATATGCTAAATGTTTTGCAGATCAAACAAACAATGATTTTGACATAAGTGGATATCTTGATGTGGAGGATCAGAAGATTAATGGCGTCTAGTTTTCTACTTGACCACAACAATGAAATTTGTTCCTTCGATATAGGAAAATTGATACCTCAAACTTCTAGTTCATTTTTATTATATTTTTGTTTCAATTTTAATTAGATATGAACTTCTACTTGTTGATTTGTGGATTGGTTTTGCATCTGATGTGCCTTTTTTATTATTTGAATTTCAATATTAATTGTTTGTGAAAAATTCTACGTCGATCGTGCTTAAATTTGTAGAGAATTGAATGTGGAGTTTATGGTGGTAGTACTTGAAATTAACCCTAGTTGTCATCATATGTGAATTCAATGAGGATAGGGTTTGTGGTGCCAACATGACACTCTTGATGAAAAAAAATCGTAGACACTTAATCAATAGGTCTTATATTATCAACGTTTTCTTTTAATGACATACAAATATTATCGAAAGGAAGCAAGATGGTACAAATATAGGAAGGAAGTTTCACCGAAGATTCCACATTAATGCAAGAGGTATGTTTACTGTGAACTCGATATATAGTACCCTAGAAACAAATTCTCTCTTATGTTTACTATATCGGGTTCAGTAATTGTATATGATATTGAGAAAATTTTAGGAATGCTACACTCTTTCAAAATTTTGCGTTTTCGGCTCCTTACTAGAGTTAGTTTGTTCAAGAAGGGATATTCGACAGTGTTCAGAAGCCTTCATGTACTTGGTATTGGTTAAGAAGGGAGTAAGAGGATCATCTTTTTGTAAAGTGTGCGCAGTGGCGTTGCGAGGACCCCGGACCAGGGGGTTCAAATATTTTAAGAAAATGACATACTGATTTTACAATTTCTCTCTACGCGGTTTTATATTATGAAATCGTTAAATAATTAACTCATTATCAATGAAGTCGTACTCATCTCTTTTAATATAAGATCTTTTACAAATTTCTAAATAGATTTATTATTTTTCTTTCAAAAATGTAATTTATTATTAATACTATTAATTTGTTTTCTTAATATGTGTAAAATATGTTGTAGGATCTTATAAATAGAGACGGACAAAGTGTATAAATTGTTGTTCAAAATTATAAAGTATTGTATTACATAATATTTGGATTGATTTACCAACAACCTTTTAGCTTTTGGTGGTAATGGCATGCTCAATTGGGCATCTAAAACATTTTTTTTATACGGTGTGTAGTTTTTTTTGCATTTTTAGAATTTCAAAGTTCTTCAAGTATTAATAATAAGGAGAATATAAAATATAATCCAATAATAAGAAAGTGAAGAAAGAAAAAAAACTGAGTTATTCTATCGAAAAGTAAATATAATGATACAAATGCAGTGTCAATAGTCGGTCATCCTTGGCGTAGATCTGTCAAAAACACAGAGGTGCCAAAGTGAGGTTCAAATCTATAAATCCAGGAGGTTCAAATAGTAAGTAAATAAGATTATTAAGGGTAATTCTAGAAACTCAGGGGGTTCATATGAACCCCCTCACTCTTAACTAGCTCCGCCCATGAGTGTGCGTTAGCTGGGGGATTTATGACATTTTAATTGTTTTGCGTTACACAACTTTGTTTCTCTATTGGTATTGTCCTAAAAGGCCCAACCAAATTATCCTTTGGTCGGCGAATAGGATAGCACATTAAAAATATGACATGAAAGCCTAATAAACGAGTCAAGTCCAAGACAACTGAGATGACCACCTCATCTTATCACATGGTTCAACACATAATCTAACCTCCTACACCATATCAGGAGACATCATGTCTCAGAATAACATTCAACACAAAGTAAATGACCATCTACGATGTCTCACAAACCAAGCGCTGACGGGCTTCAGCTACCGTTTTGTATAGTTATTAGTTTAAGAAAAGATTATTAATGAAGGTTGGAGGATGACATGTTTTTCACCGGACCACATCAAAATGAAGGTTGTTCCTTTGATATACGAAAATTGCCATCGCTAGCTTATTTCTAATTCATATTATTTTTGGTTTCAATTTTAATTAGATTTGTTTTTGACAATATCAATTTTAACTATATTCTTTTTTTAGTGGATTGTTGATTAGTTTTCATGTGACACGCCGTCTTTTTCATTTGAATTTCATCATTAATTTTTGGCTTAATTGCATATTTGGTATCTTATGTTTATTTTAGGTTTTAAGTTGGTCTCTTATGTATTAATAGTTTCAAGTTGGCCCAGAACGTTACTCACCTTAAAATAAAATAGTCCCTTCTGTCACTTGAACGTTTAGAGTGAGAATATGAGTGATGTAGTTTAACTTGTTTAGAAAATCAATTTGAAAACATTTTTCAATTTTTTTTTGTTTTATTAAACTCAATATCATGTCGCTATAGGGATTAATTTATTTCAATGTGAGTAATATTTTGGACCAACTTAAAACTTTTAAAACGAGAGGGACCAACTTCAAACTCTTTTTCTTACAGACAGAACTTAAAACTTTTAAAACATGAATGACCACTTGAAATCTAAAATAAACATAAGGGATCAAACATGCAATTAAGCCTTAATTTTTTTTAAGGCAAAACTTCAGCAAGTAATTTCTTGCAGAAAACTCCACATTGTGCTTAAATTTATAGAGAATTGAATGTGGCGTGTTTATGGTACTTGTATATTAGTAACTCTAATTGTCATCATACTCAGATTTAACGAGCATAGTGTTTGTGATTGTACTTTTGATTAAAAAATTAAATGTTTGTTTTGGGAATTGAAAAATACCTAGCTATCAGATCACTTGTTCTTACAAGGTTTCGCAGTACTCTTTTTTTTTTTTTTTGAAAGAACGTTTTGCAGTACTCTTGCAAAAGAGACAAACCAGTCAGCCCATATGATGAACAATGTCCAAACCCATGTCCAATTTTGTGTTAATTTAACACTGATCTACTCAAGGGGTGTGTCTCCACCATAGTCACACGGTTCACAATTCGCTTCGGTACGTGGTACGGGTTCGGGTATGCGGTTCGCAACTTTGAAAGAATTCGGTACGTGAGGGGGTATACAGAGTCGGTACGCTTAGGTTCGTGGTTCAAATATAATAATCGGTATACTATGGATAACAAAATTAATTAATTAAAAATATAAAACAAACAAAGCAAATATATAACATGTTGAACCTCACTGATAAATTATTTTACAAAAATATGAGATATACTAGTTGAACCTCACTGATATGAAAGCATTGAGATATATAAAATGAGCTAAGTCCCACATCGACTACTTAGCAGCATAGAATGAAAAGCTAAAGTTATAAATAGAGCGCCCTCCTAAAGTTATAAATAGAGCGCCCTCCTCGCATATTTGTCGTAGGGTTGAAAGTGCTTCCCATGCCTTCAGTAGGTGGGGCCAGTGAATTCTCTCCCTTCTTTAATGGGTGGGGCCAGCAAATTTTCTCCCTTCTTTAATAGGTGGGGCTCGTGAATTCTCTACTGGCGAGAATTTGTTTTTCTATTAGTTATTTAGTTTAATTTTTGTGTTCTTTTAGTCTTTCGAGCTGGTTCGCTAGATACGTCTTTTTGAACGAATTTCCTTGCGAATTTTAACTCGTAAAAGTACTGCGAACTGGTTTGTGGTTCTCAGGCTCTCAAACGAATTATGTGACTATAGTCTCAACACTGTCAAAGGGTCCTTGCGATGTTATAACTTTTTCAATGACAAGGAATGTTTCTTTAATTAATGTTTCTTTAATTGATTGTTGTCATTCAAAATTTTAAGTATGATTATGTGAACTACTGAGTTTGATGAAAGCATACGTGAATTACATTTTGTGTAATCCGAGTTTGCCTAAGTGTACGCTATTATTCTTGATAGAACTCATAATTAACAGAAATGCATATAAAAGTAAAATGGAAAATAATATTGATTGTGAGAGAAAATAGACCAACTAAATTCTAACTAATCTTACCAACACTACTAGAAAATAGTCATTTAGTGACCGATTTAGAGACCAAAAATAATTGGTCACTGTAGAGACTGATTTTGAGACTGAATTATTGTACGTAGCTTGCAAAACCATTTTTTTTCTTCATTTAATCAAGAAAGCTCCACTAATTTATATCGTCCGAAAACTTCTAAAAGGATTACAATTAACGAAAAATGGAATAGGAGAATGAGATAAGTTAGTTCCCCAAAAAAAAAAAAGGATACATAATTATTGAAAATAAGATAATATTCAACTAAAATGAGACTACCATGTAACATGGGATACAAAAGATAATGTTATAGAATTTGTGGTTTTTGTTGAAGAATGATTATACTCATTGTAGTTTGTTCGTTTCCACACTGGCAAAGGTTCCTAGAACTTTTGCTAACCAATCTTTCCGTGTCAATGTTGTATACTTCCATATACCCATGTTGATGTCGATAGGAAGAAATGAACCAGTAAAGGTGCAGTAGGTTCCTAATGAAAGAAATGTTGCGAGAAAGTTTAGACTCTCTCACATTACATATGCTCTAAGAGCTTGCTAAATTTGTATAGACTCTTGTGAATAATGAGAGGTTGCAAATTTGTGAATAATGATACAGATGCAAGGGTTCCAGATATTCAATCAACACCCTTAAGCTTCCTATCAACGCTTCCTGGCGTCCATGGTATTCTGGAAAAGAGGTACTGAAATCTGTCTATTTATACTTTGAGGAAGAGACTAAATTAATTGATATTCTATAATTAAAGGGATTAGTTTGTTACTTACAACGTAGTGTACATAAATGCTAATTTATTCAATATATGGCTGATTTACTGACTTTCTTCTAGACCAAGTAATAAGATTTTTCAAACATGACCAAATTTTAATAATGACAGATTGGCGGATATATGGTGGGATTCAAAGGATCTCGTCATTCCTCTATGGAAGTTTGCTTCCTGCTTCACCATCAAAACAATGTTAGATTGTAATAACAAAATTTAGTTTGAACTTTCAACTACAATTTTTGTTACATATCAACTGATTAAAATCTACTAGTGTTTCATGTCTTGATTTTTAATGTCACATTTGTGATGAACCAAATTGGCTTAAGAAAGCTAATTTTTTTGTTATGGTTCCCATAAGAAAGCTAAATTTTTTGTTATGGCTTAATAAGTTACATATCAACTGATTACATCTTTATATTTCTCAAGGGAAATTTGTAAGAAATTCAGCTTTTCCACTTCCCTTAGATTCTTTTTCGCAAGGCCAGCCGATAACTTGTAGCTCCCTCAGATTCTGTTTCACAAGGCCAACCGAGAACTTATAGCATATAAGCTAGTATTATCAAAGTAAAACTGTTTCATAACCACCAATCTATCCGCGTTTACATTGTTTCATCAGTGGTTTATATCTTTTTTTCAGATGTGCATTTGAGTTTGTTTATAACTAGATCATAACTACCACTGTTTTCTCGTTTTATACTCCTTATTTAAATTAAAATCATTTTTTATTTTTATTTCTTCAAACCTTATTAACCCTTATAAATCCAAATTAAGCAGTAATGTTAATGACGTGTAGATAGTTTTTTTGTGAAACAATGTTGCACTATAGAAATGCCACCCCTGCCCAATCTGTGTACAACATGCCCAGATGCTATTAGCCAATTTCCAGTCAACCCTACTAGACATTTCAGCAAACACTCAACACTAATTCGAGCATACCATGCCACCTAGCTAATTTAGAATACATATTAACCAAAACTATGCTGCACACACTTCTCAAGAATAAAGCTTGAGGGATGTAAGGTTGGTTTCTTGATGAACAACAAAGTTTGGCTGAAGAGGTTCGGTTGCGGTGATGATCAATTACTCTTGGGGATGGAGGGAGTATATTGCAGTAAGAAAAACAAATTGAGAGGAAATAAAAGAAAGGTAAATGACAGAAAAAGGTGAAAAGTGAGCATGATATGTTTCTTGTGGAAACTAAACAAGCATGTGGGTTCAACAATCCTCTTATTTTTTATGTAAGTTTGTGTCCCACATCGGGCAAATAGAAAGAAACAAGGCACTTTAAGATTATAAAACAAAACCGGACACAAACATGTGAAGGTAACACGTGTTCACTTGCCCCATTGGGCGAAGACCCTTTGGTCAGTTGTCAATTGGAGAGTTGAGATTTTTTTATTTCTTGAGAAACTTGAATTTAAACTTGAATTTATAGAGCAACAGATTAATAGAATAGTTTATTCTATGCATCGGTTTTTGCTTAAATGAATTCAAGAGTCTTAAAAATGAAAAAATCTCATCTTTAATCAATAAATATTTTTCTTTAGGGGTTATTCCATAAACATATATTCTAATTCAATTAACTAAGTTTTAGAGTGTTTTTGCTTAAATGAATTCAAGAGTCTTAAAAATGAAAAAATCTCATCTTTAATCAATAAATATTTTTCTTTAGGGGTTATTCCATAAACATATATTCTAATTCAATTAACTAAGTTTTAGAGTGATAATGAATTTGCAAATTTAGTATTTAGCAATAGCCAGAACACTGCCAAAATTTAGCGGCATGGTCCAGGCCATTTGCAAAGGATTCTCAAATTACTCATAATCCATTCATAGTAAAACTTCTCTATGACAATAACAAAACTGTCATTACCACTGCCAAGTACATAGAAATTAACCATCATTTCCAAAAAACATTGATGATGATTATGATGGTATTATCAGTCTTGAGTCCACTGCCTAGTGCATCCCAGCATAAAACAATTAAACTATAACCCTTTTAAAATATAATTATGAAAACCTAAGATCCAATCTAGACATCAAGAGAGGGGCAGTGCTCGTGATCAGCTCCTATGTTTTAGGAACATACAAAATCATTTGATGTCTCTATCAATTCAATCATTTTAGGGAATTTGTTACTGATTTATATGTTATCTTTTTGGAGGGTATTGTCTCTCCTATTTCTATGCTACTAAAGTAAATATTTTGTCCAAGTTCCCTGTTTAGACTAATCTCCAACACAATTCATGAAAAGTACAATATTTTGCTTCAACTTATTGTCTCGTGATCAAGTTTCCGAAGCTCCATACCATAAAAACAGGCAAAGTTAAGCAACTAAAAAAAATGATAGAACAATCTCTAAACAAACATATTTGTTTCCTCGATCAAATTATACAGTACAACATATGGTCAAAGCCTTTCAACTCTCCTGTGATGATCCCAACGATAATTCTAATCTTCTTCTCTTTCAGGAGCAAGACCACATGGCAGGAGCATTTTCTGCACAAAAGATAGAAATTGTTAAATTAGAATATAAAGTGCTAGGTGTGATTATAGTGTCAGGAATGTTATTCATATTTCAATCAAGTAGTGTAAAATAAAAATTGAATAAATCCATGTGAGATTATAAAGTATCAAGAATGTTATCCATATTTCAATCAATCAAGTAATGTAAAATAAAAATTGAATAAACCCAGGAGTGATAAGGAGGTAATGGGTTCAACTCCCCACACTAACAACAACAGCTAATATTTGTCATTTAAAAAAAAAAAAAATTTGGTTCTCCAAAGATTAGGGTGTCACTACATTCAGCCTCCAAATATTTTTGTCACCACTTTAATCCATATGGATTTTTATAATGTTGAGGAACTTATTTGATGAAAAATTCTTAAGAAGGTAATTAAAATTGAGATTTTACACAAAAACGGAAAGGAGTCAAATCATAAATCGTGCAATTGTTAACACCCATATATGCATACAAATTCATATGCATATAAATAGCATAAGACAGAGAAAATCTTAAATCACATTTAAAATACTTAAGTAAATTAAAATTGGTAAGCATAAGGAAGTCAATAAATGAAGTCTCACAAACTCATAACTTACAGCTTCACAAGTCACAAACAAAACAACTAACAATAGTAAAACAACCAAGAACAACTAATCGTCAACCTCTTCTAGAGAAGGCATATCATGACCACCCTCATGCTCTATAACATAATGTTCAAAGGGACTAGGAGTATTATTTTCCTTCACAATCCATTCATTATTAGATGAGACATCATCAAATTACAACCTTCTTAAACATGTTATTGGTAGTGGGTTGTGAGCTAAACCTCCTCTTAAAAATGTTTTTGGAGCTGTCAACAACACCCTCCACTTCAATGCTTTCTCTTTTTTCAGTAAGTTCTATACAATCACTCCTATTTTCAAGACGTTTTAGGCTTTTTCTTTTAAAGCGAAGGATATTCTTAGCTTGTTTCTATAGCTAAGGACAGGAGAGTGAATAGCAGCATATGCCTCACCAGTAGCAACATGAGAATTTGAAGCCATTTGGTTAACAACCAAAAAACCATATTTCTAAACTAGTTTTCTTCTAACCCGCAAGAAGAAAACAGGTTCTTTTCCTAACCCTAGCATGTGCGTCATACCCGAATCAGAATCGCAAAAACTCCAGAAAGATCAAGATCATTCAATTCAACGATTGACAGTGGCGATTCCACCCAATTTGAACAAAATCTGATTTTTTAGCACTCTTAGTCCCTGAGGGCAAGCAAAGTTGTACAATTGTGTGATTGTATGGTTTAAAAAGTGATTTTGACTACCATGCTTAAGAGAGCTAATAATATGGTAACACTTCAATCAAAAAGGAACTAAACTAGTGACAAAAATCTTTGGAAGACTAAAATGACTTTCAAAGATTTTTGTCACTAGTTTAAGCTCAATTTTCATCAGCATTATTGTTTAAGCTCAATTTCTCCATAACAGAGAAAAGAATTGAAAAATCAGAAAATGACTTTCAAACAATCCCCAAATTGTGGTGCCAAAAAAGAGTCTGAAAAAGTTCTGAGGTTATTATTCCATGCCCCTCTGTTCCCTTCTTAAACTCAAATATTAATATACCTCTCTTTCCCTTCCCTACTGGTAGAAATCTGGTATTTTATTAGAAAGAATGGGGATATGAATCGCAACCCAAAGGCCCCAATTCTCTGTCAAATCGCTTGAACATCTCCTTCTCATCGTATCCTATTATTTCTAAATCACGGTCTGACTCTCTAGCTAAGCCTGCCATTTCCAAATAACCGACCAGAGTTTGGGTACCGACACTCTCCTCGACGCCTATTTACGGCAAACGCTTTAGCATCACAGCAGACTCCTAATCCTCTCCGCTATTTCGCTATTGCCTGCTATGGCAGCACAGCACAGCACTACTGTTGATGTGTAAAAATAAACAAATCAGCCTACTACAAGTTGATGTGTCAAACTGCAATCTTAACCTAACCAAGTTCAATGTTTTGACATCATAAAGTGCGAAAAATAATGTCTATGTTTGATGAAAGAAAATAGTAACGATATAGGCATTGAACATGAATCAAATTGAAAAGTAGTGAATAAAAATTACCTGCATAAAAGTGTAACGCTGTCTACCAATAGATTCGTTTTGAGCAATAGAAAAGTAAGAAAGTAAAGGGTAATGGCCAATATACGAAGCATAGCTATCACGTTGAATATTCACAGCCCATTCAAATCTATTGATATCAGCATGACCAGTTCCAACATATTTAGCTTGCAGATGCTCGAGTTGGGAATTTATGTTAAACCTATCACTCGCCTGCATATTGCCTCTCCAACAAGTCACGAACTGGAACTGAAACGAACAAATCATTAACAAGCTCACTTAGCAAAATAGATATATAACATTTAAGGAAAATGCTAAATATAGCGAATGAAAATTAGTGAAAATATGCGAATGAGTTACAACCATTGATTAAAACTAGTACTAAGCGATTAAATTAATAGTATTTCCCTCTCAAAGTGTGAACCAAGTAACTGTATATTATATGAAAATTGTGGAAGTGTAAGAACTCATAATTAAAAATTGAAAATAACCAAATGAATTAACAAGGATCTAGCATTTACATTTCAAAATAAAATATTAGAATAAGACAACAGTTAGATTCCAAATTATATGTTATATGAATCAGATCAGATTTGTTCTGCAAACAAAGCCAAAAGCTAGTGAAAAATATAAAGAACTCCATATAGAATTATTTTGCAAAAAAGTGTATCAGACAGTCGATAGCCAACGGTAGAAACAGACTTACTCCATCAATTTAAGTCAGAGATGTAGAATATTGATATGTTTGGTTTTACAGTACCTTCACAATATTAGTATCTCACAACTAACTACATTGGTGGACATTGATGAGTGATGACTTATAAGGAGAGACACCGAAGCCTAACCAAACAGGGAAGGAAAAATGCAGCTCAGTTTCAACACTAACACCTAGCATCTCTACTTCTCTCGTTAATTGTCTCAACTTTTTGTTTTACCACAACCTTTCTTTCTTTTATATAAATCACCTTTCTTCACTACCTTCTTGCCTATGAAGCACGGACACTCCTCGGATTAGGCGTGTCCCGGTATCGAACACGTGTTGTGTCCGACACCGACACATGTAATTACACTAAATTATGCAATTTTCTCAAATTATTAGCGATGTCGGCGTGTCGAACACGTGTTGTGTCCGACACCGACACATGTAATTACACTAAATTATGCAATTTTCTCAAATTATTAGCGATGTCGGCGTGTCAGTGTCTGTGATGTGTCCGGTGTTCGTGTTCGTGTTCGTGTTCGTGGTCGTGCTTCATATCTTCTTGCTCTGTAACAAACAACTCCGTATTCTCTCTTAAATCTCTTCACCCTCTATCACAACCAATCTCTCCTTAAGCCTTCACTTCTCTAACTTTTCCTTATTGTTCACATCACATTGTTAACATTCAAACTATATTTTAATTTTGTCACCATAATTATTCAGGGTTTGGCAGGGGACTTTGTAGCTTTGGTATCCTTCTCAAAGGGTAAATGGGAAAATCAAGTTAAATCAATATCTTCGATGGCTTATGAAAATAAGCTGAAAACAGCTTATGAACATGTCATAAGCTGTTTTCATAAGTTCTTGGCAAACAACTTATGGCAGTATATAAGAGCAAATACATCGATTCAAACACTACCAAAACCTACAAAATCTCCATAAAATAAAATCACTTTTCATTACAAGTAAAAGTAGTTCTTATTCTTAAAACCTAACATGTTATAGTAAAAACAAATCAAAAAATAAAAGATAAATTATGAAATTGAACCACCCTATTTGATTGAATCATGGCATAGAAAGTAAAAACGGAAGAAAAGTGAAATTTGGAATTTGACTTACAGTTACGGATGAACAGTGCTGCGATTTGGGAACGGTGAAGAACAGAGGGATTTGGTTCAGCTTCAATCGGTGAAGAATGAGTGATGTTTTTATTAGCAAAATCAGGGTTGAGATTGTAACCGTATAATATCAAGCACTTGTTAAAGAAAATGTAAATCATTTTTGGATTTGTGCTTTTTATGTTTTTGATCTTTTTTTTGGTGATCGGTGTTCGAACCCTGAACATTGCATATGCATTGTCAACTTTTCCATATAGCTAACTTCACAAGACTTATGTTTTTGATCTTTATCTATACTATCTATACTATATATAAAGAAAACTACCCCTTTCAGCACACCTTTGGGTTGGACGTTTCTTTCCAAAAATATCCTTAATATTAAATACAAATAGCCAATTATAAAATAACATGTGGATTAATAATCAATGTCACTAATCGTCACCGGTAACTTTCTTTTACCACCGTTAACAACAGATCAAACTCACAAAAAGTTTAAAAATTATATTTGGATTCTTTATGTCTCTTCTCATGAATTCAAATCGATCCAGAATTCATCATAGTACCCTCTGATCACGTTCCAAGGCTAACGAACTTGATTAATACTTCTTTAGCACCATTGAATGGAATATTTTTAAGGTCCACTTCATGAATTGAATATCTTTCTGTTTTATGCAATTTACTTTCCGCCAACATTACAATTCAAGCTTTGTTTTTACTTTTTTTTGTTAGAAGAATGAATGAATCAGAATTTGAGAAAATCAAAGTTGAACAATAATCACTTATGAAAAAAAAAAAATCCAAAGTTTATGTTTTTTCCTGCTTTATTTCTCACGACTCATTGAGTTTTTTTAATTTTTTTTAAACAAAAATAATAGCCGATGAGGATTGGACTATAAATCCTCTAAAAAAAATTAGTAACAAACGTGAGCAAAAAATATTATTAAAGATTGGACTTTAAATCCTCTAAAAAAACATTAGTAACAAACATGAGCAAAAAATAATGTTAAACATTAGACTTTAAATCCTCTAATAAAAGATTAGTAACAAACAAGTTAAACATTAGACTTTAAATCCTCTAATAAAAGATTAGTAACAAACGTGAGTAAAAAAAAAGATTAGTAACAAACTAAGCAAAAAATAATGTTAAAAATTGTACTTTAAATTCTCTGATAAAAATATTAGTAACAAACGTGAGCAAAATATTATGATTCAAAATCTTTTAGAAAAAGATTTGTTAGCACTACATTAAATGGGCTATAAATCCTCTAAAAAAATAATAGTAACAAACGTGAGCAAAAAATATTGTTAAAGATTGAACTTTAAATCCTCTAAAAAAATATTAGTAACAAACATGAGCAAAAAATAATGTTAAATATTAGACTTTAAATCTTCTAATAAAAGATTAGTAACAAACGTGAGCAAAAAAAAAGATTAGTAACAAACATGAGAAAAAAAATAATGTTAAAAATTGGACTTTAAATCCTCTAATAAAAATATTATTAATAAACGTGAGCAAAATATTATGATTCAAAATCTTTTAGAAAAAGATTTGTTAGCACTATATTAAAAATATTAATAAGTAGGGTTCTCACAGTTCATAGTTCATTCCCGCATTGTTTAGTTTTTCTCAACCTCTCTCCGTCCTCTGCATCAGAATTCATAATTAACCTGTAAGTTTTTTTTTTCTTTTATGTTACAACTAATCAAAGTTTATTAATTTTATGGATTATTTGACTTTGCTGGTTTATAAGTGATTATGATTCAAATTATTTACGATTAATTTTAAGAATTATTTGACTTTGCTGGTTTATAATTGCTTATACAAACTATGATAGTGTGCTTTTTTTTTTTTTATCTATAAGCACACCTTTGGGTTGGACGTTTCTTTCCAAAAATATCCTTAATATTAAATACAAATAGCCAATTATAAAATAACATGTGGATTAATAATCAATGTCACTAATCGTCACCGGTAACTTTCTTTTACCACCGTTAACAACAGATCAAACTCACAAAAGTTTAAAAATTATATTTGGATTCTTTATGTCTCTTCTCATGAATTCAAATCGATCCAGAATTCATCATAGTACCCTCTGATCACATCTCATCACCTCTAAAAAATTAGAAAGTTGGCTCACGAACTTGATTAATACTTCTTTAGCACCATTGAATGGAATATTTTTAAGGTCCACTTCATGAATTGAATATCTTTCTGTTTTATGCAATTTATTTTCCGCCAACATTACAATTCAAGCTTTGTTTTTACTTTTTTTTTGTTAGAAGAATGAATGAATCAGAATTTGAGAAAATCAAAGTTGAACAATAATCACTTATGAAAAAAAAATCCAAAGTTTATGTTTTTTCCTGCTTTATTTCTCACGAGTCTGTGAGTTTTTTTAATTTTTTTTTTAAACAAAAATAATAGCCGATGAGGATTGGACTATAAATCCTCTAAAAAAAATTAGTAACAAACGTGAGCAAAAAATATTGTTAAAGATTGGACTTTAAATCCTCTAAAAAAATATTAGTAACAAACATGAGCAAAAAATAATGTTAAACATTCGACTTTAAATCCTCTAAAAAAATATTAGTAACAAACATGAGCAAAAAATAATGTTAAACATTAGACTTTAAATCCTTTAATAAAAGATTAGTAACAAACGTGAGTAAAAAAAGAAAGATTAGTAACACACTAAGAAAAAAATAATGTTAAAAATTGTACTTTAAATCCTCTGATAAAAATATTAGTATAACAAACGTGAGCAAAATATTATGATTCAAAATCTTTTAGAAAAAGATTTGTTAGCACTATATTAAATGGGCTATAAATCCTCTAAAAAAATAATAGTAACAAACGTGAGCAAAAAATATTGTTAAAGATTGAACTTTAAATCCTCTAAAAAAATATTAGTAACAAACATGAACAAAAAATAATGTTAAACATTAGACTTTAAATCCTTTAATAAAAGATTAGTAACAAACGTGAGCAAAAAAAATGATTAGTAACAAACATAAGAAAAAAAATAATGTTAAAAATTGGACTTTAAATCCTCTAATAAAAATATTAGTAATAAACGTGAGCAAAATATTATGATTCAAAATCTTTTAGAAAAAGATTTGTTAGCACTATATTAAAAATATTAATAAGTAGGGTTCTCACAGTTCATAGTTCATTCCCGCATTGTTTAGTTTTTCTCAACCTCTCTCCGCCCTCTGCATCAGAATTCATAATTAACCTGTAAGTTTTTTTTTTCTTTCATGTTACAACTAATCAAAGTTTATTAATTTTATGGATTATTTGACTTTGCTGGTTTATAAGTGATTATGATTCAAATTATTTACGATTAATTTTAAGAATTATTTGACTTTGCTGGTTTATAGTTGCTTATACAAACTATGATAGTGTGCTTTTTTTTTTTTTATCTATAAGCACACCTTTGGGTTGGACGTTTCTTTCCAAAAATACCCTTAATTTTAAATACAAATAGACAATTATAAAATAATACGTGGATTAGTAATCCATGTCACTAATCGTCACCGTTAGCCCTCTTTTACCTCTGTTAACCAAAGATCAAACTCACAAAAAAACTAGCACATAACAACAACTCATGTTACTTTTTTATCAGCGCTTTTATGTTGTACATCTGTGTTGTTCCCCTCAATACAACCGACAAAGATTGTCAAGTATTTTCATATCCCTTCCACAAACAACAGTATTTCATATTATTTTATTGATATAAATTACTCATCCTTAGTCTTTGATCAATTGTAAAATGTAACAAACGTGAGTAAAAAATAATGGAAAAGATTGGACTTTAAATCCTCTAAAAAAAATATTAGTAACAAACGTGAGCAAAAAATAATGTTAAATATTGGAATTTAAATCCTTTAAAAAATAATTAGTAACAAACGTGAGCAAAAAATATTGTTAAAGATTGGACTTTAAATCCTCTAAAAAAAGATTAGTAATAGACGTGAGCAAAAAATATTGTTGAAGATTGGACTATAAATTCTCTAAAAAAAAGATTAGTAACAAACGTGAGCAAAAAATAATGTTAAAGATTGGACTTTAAATCCTCTAAAAAAAGATTAGTAACAAATGTGAGAAAGAAATAATGTTAAAGATTGAACTTTAAATACTCTAAAAAATATATTAGTAACAAACGTGAGCAAAAAATATTGTTAAATATTGAACTTTAAATCCTCTAGAAAAAAATATTAGTAACAAACGTGAGCAAAATATTATGTTAAAGATTGGACTTTAAATCCTCTAAAAAAATATTAGTAACAAATGTGAGCAAAAATTAATTTTAAAGGCAGACCATTCCCAATGTCGGAATCTATCTTCCACGACATGTTTTCAGTCATGGTCAATTATATGTAGCTTTATCGAGATAAATTTCTCAAAATTCAACAAAAGTTCTCATTAATGAGGGTAAAATAGAAGGAGAAGATGGAGACTTTACGAAAAATGTAGTTTTTAAGGATATTCTTTTATCGCAATCATAACAATGTTTCTTTTACATAAAAGGTCATTTATACATTTATGTTATGATGTTACTAATTACTATTAGAATAAACAATAAAAGATCATTATTTTTTCTTTATTTTATATGCAGACAAACTAAAATATGTTGAGTTCATAACTAACTGTTATATAACTTGACAATATTTTGTTTATAAATCAATATATCAATAATTTCCATTAATATTTAAAAATTTAAAAAATTTAATCAAAATTATACAAACAAACATAATAAAATAATCACATGCGTTAGCGCAGTAGAAAGAGCGGACAGACGGGCACGATAGTGCCCGTCTTTCCGCTAGTAAATATAATTTTTTGTTTGCCTCTTTAAAAAATTTCGTTCAACTTTTTAGTCTTTTAAAAAATTTCATTTTTATTTTTGTCCCCTATTTTAAAGTAAACTTATATGTAGAATTCATATTTTTAAATAAAAAATTTTCAGAAAAATTTATAATATTATTAGAATCTCTCCCAAAAAAATTTTGATTTTATTAACAAAATAAATTAAATATGAATTTTTATTTTTTTTGCAGTTAAAAATTCATACTTGCGGTTGTGGTTAAAAATTCATATTTAATTTATGTTTTGTTAAAAATTCTATTTTTTTGGGAGTGATTTAATACGATATTCTACACATTTATGCACAATTTCATTAAAAAAAAAATACAAAAATTGACTTAAAAATAAAGACCAAAAGTAGTGATTGCAGGGTCGTTGTAAGAGACCTGCAGACACTCCGACGCTCAAGTCAGTAAGAGATCTGAATGAGGGTTTAGAGAGATGATATATTCTACCTTGGGGACTGCCAAGAGTCCCCTTGTTTGCAGGGTCGTTGTAAGGCACACATGTGCTCGCGCGGTTACGAACTCGTAGGAAATATAACCGTCGAGGAGAGATTCGCAGGAGCCATGACGGTGACCGTTATCGTTCGTTTGAACTAGTCAAAATATTGCAAAGAAAGTATTTTGTCCAAAATTCCGTCCCAGATTTCAACTGGGACGGAAATTTACACTACTGTGCGATGGAAATTTTCGTCCCAAATCAATGTTTTTCTTGCGGTGGGTCAACGTAGGTTAACTCACATTAGGGTTATTTTAGGAAGTTTGAGTTTGAGGATGCTTACCAAAATTGAGTTTGCGTAAACTTAAGTGAGCAAAGTTGTGTAAATTGAGTTTGCTTAAGTGTACTCATTATTATTCTTTATAGAACTCATAATTAAGAGAAAAGTATAGAAAAGTGAAATGAAAAATATTAACATTTAAGCAATGTATACTTGATTGTGAGAGAAGTGTAGTTCTACTTGAGGCTTATATGGGAAAATAGATCAACTAACTCCTAACTAATCTAAATAACATGTAAGTAACTCTTATATCTCTAATAGCATCCCACAAGCTAGAAGATATTAACATTTCCTGCAACTTGGGAAATACAAAAAAGAAATGCCTAAACACATCGACAAAGAAAAATATGAAATGTTTAAATACACCAACTAAAAAATGTTTGTTCATCAAATTTTTTATGGAGATAAACTAAAATGTCAATTAGGCTAAAATGAAAGAAGGGTACACTCTCAACACCAATGTAGTTAAGTAGAAGGGTCTAATTCTCTCTATAACATAACAATCACATTTTTGGTTTCTGCAGAGAAAAAAATTTAACATTTATATCGTCTGAAAACTTCTAAAAGAGGATTACTATCAATGAAAAATGGAAGGAGGATGAGACAAGTTAGTTCCCCAAAAAATAAAGGACATGAAATTAATGAAAAAAAATTCAACTAAAATGAGACTACCATGTAACATGGGATACAAAAGATAATGTTATAGAATTTGTGGTTTTTGTTGAAGAATGATTAATATACTCATTGTAGTTGGTTGTTCCCACACTGGCAAAGGTTCCTAGAACTTTTGCTAATCAATCTTTATGTCCAATGTCATACCTTCCTCAATGACAAACCACACATCATTACCTTGAAAGCCAAAAGGTAACTTGTATACTTCCATATACCCATGTTGCTGCCGATAGGAAGAAATGAAGCAGTAAAGGTGCAGTAGGTTCCTTATGAAAGAAATGTTGTCAAAGATCATGTTTAAATATTTTTTTATGAACAAATCAAAATGGGATATTATAAACAAATAGTGAGTCGCTCCGCACAAGGCGTGCTGAAAGTGAAACACTAAGCAAAGTACAATGTCACAGTTTGCACCTAGCAAAGAGGCACAAGAGAGCTACATCTATAAAAATTACAGTGACCCTCATACAAAGAAGTGGGTGACAACACCTATCATGTTAACAAAAACAAAAGATGATTGACACTACAAGAATTTTGGTTATTACTGGTGGAAATAATCCCCCAGTAATGCAAAAAATCCCTCAGTAATACGCATTACTGGCGGATTCGAGTCCCTCAGTAATATGAGCGTCAGAAATGTTACTGGCGGAATTTTCCCTCAGTAATGGGGAGGTAGTTTTGACAAAGCATTACTGAGGGATTATTCCGCCAGTAATTACTGACGGATTGCAATCCGACAGTAATTACTGACGGAATAATCCCTCAGTAATGCTTTGTCAAAACCACCTTTACATTACTGAGGGAAAATTCCGCCAGTAATGATTATGCAGATTTGCTTTACTGACGGAAATTTCCGCCAGTAATGTACTTTACACTTTTTTTTTATTCCATTCCCTCTTTTTATTTTAATTAAAGAAATAAATTAAATAACACAAATAAATTAAGGAAATAAAATTTAAAAAGACACATTAATTAAACGACGTATCATCATAATTTCATATAATTTATATAGAGTTTTCGTACAAAATTATAAATATTTCAATAATATTCATATAACACAAATAATATTCATTCTTAATTACTTGTTGCTGTGAGCCTAAGCTGAAGGTGGTTTGAGTTCCATCAAGTAGAGGTTGTGAACATGACTTGATTGCAGCATGTAGCTCCTTAAGATGTCCCCATTTTGGTTGTCTAACCAAACCTGGTTACCTTAGCATAGTCAGTCACATAACAATGGTTCAATATTTGCAATTTTCTCAGATAGAGAAAATAAAAAACCATACCATATTCATCCAGTGGAGCCTCATCATAATAAGTTGTTATTATGAAAGCAGAGGCCAATCTATCAAAATTGGTTCCTCCATGGTACTGCATCAAATCCGTCAAGTGAGTTACCAAGAAAAATAAGCAGAAATTCAGCTAAGTTGAAAATAAAGGAGGAGCAATTATAGACAGTGATGATACCATGTAATAATTGACATAACTTCCTTTCTTTGCTATGAACAAGGCAACATTATAGGCAATGTCTGAAGCTGATCTCAAGTATGGTGCTCCACCAAAAGCTTGTAAACTATTAATTCAAACGTTAAGTAAATGACATTAGTCTAGTAAGATAAGATAATTTGCTAACTAAAACTCACACTTAAGAAAAACGGAGGTTTTGGAATTTGTAATGTAAAATTGCACAATAACATACAAACTAGTCCAATTCTCTGTCCAAAGTGAAGGGTTGTTAGGTGAGTTTGGCCCCTTAAATGTTCTCCCACATTGCATGCCATTGCATGCGTTGATCTGCATATTATATACATAAGTTATTCATGTGTTCTTCTAAACGATTCGACGACCGACAATATAAGATAGAGGGAGTGTGTTAAATCCATCCATGATAAATAACCACTTGATTGAACTTCATCATGTATATTACCTATAATTCAGTTGCATAAGGTGCAATTAACTTCTGCTGTTCTGCATCTCAATTTTTTTTAGAAAAACTCATTTAATTTCTCCATAAACTCCTACAAAAATTGTGAGAACTTTTTTCCTAAGTGAAAAAACCATTAACTTATTTTAACTGAGAAGTTCTGACAGTCACAAGATAGAAGGTAACTGAAACTCGAACAAATTACCTTAACCAAGGTAGGTCGAACGGCAGATGAACATAGCAAAGATTCCTTCTGAAATCTCTCTTCAAAACCTGCAGCAAGAAGCAATGTTAGAACGCAGAAATAAAACAATAGCATACTCATAACGAGGTCAGATTGCTTTGAGATGACCTTCATCTTACATGAACATACAGAATCAGTTGATGAATTAGACAGTAGAAATTTACTTGCTAGCGATAAAAAAAAACCTAAATTCCATATAAAACTAAATGTAAATAAATCACTGACAGCAAAATAGTAAATTATGTCTATCTGATGAATAGCATCACTTGGCAAGCAGGACATCTCGGTTTTACAAATACAAGAAGACACAATCAATTTGCTTCAAAGTCCAAACATCACCATACAGATCACCACAACATTCCACCTTCTAATACAGATTAACTTTGTATTTAAATAGTGAACAAAACAACTGAAATGTTACATTTTGATAGGCTAGAACCAAATGTAACCTTATCATGGCTCAATATTCAGCCATATCACATTGCAATTTAAACAGACTCATACCATCCTAAAATATCAAGCCTAACTCAACTTTACAAAACCAACTTCTAAGGTTAGCACTAATGAACTCATATCTTATCTAATGTGGGACTCATAACATGATGAGCAAGGCAAACAAACATGTTATTGAAAGAATAAAAGAACACTAAAATAATTAATAAGGGAAGGGGAAACAATTACTGACCTTCCTTCAGGGGAAGATTTCATCCTTTGAAGAACCCTTTCAAAGGCAGGCTTTCCAGTTGTTTCACCAAGAGCTGCTATCAAATCAGCTCTTCGTGGATCCAAAAGTGCTCCAACTGCAGAACCTAATGCCACAGCTGCCTGCTGCCATGTCTTCAGCTTGATTGTACCGCCTCCCACCATTCCAACTACTTTGTAAAATCTGATCATAACAGAACCTTATTATTACCATTCATTCACGGAATTCAGAATTGAAGGAAATTACATTCAAATTTCACGTTACCTTACAAGTTACAACAATTAGGGTTTGTAGAGAGAGATGGATGGAGATAGCTCTCTAAACAAAAGAATCAATACAGAAGATGGAGGAGGATGCGGCGGTGATGGATGGAGAAGGAGGATAGTGGTCGCGGTTTGCCGGCGGTGGTGTGGTGGTGGATGTTGTTCATCGATCTCGGATTTGCTTTGGCTGGGAGAAGAAAAAAGAGGAACGCGCATCAGATGAAAGAGAGAGGGGAAGAGGAGATGAAATTGAATTGGTAATATTCATATTAATAAAAGGCATTGTATTACTAGCGGATTTGATTCATTACTGACGGATTAATTGCTTCAATTACTGGCGGAATTTGCGTATTACCGACGGATTCGAATGCAACATTATTACTGGCGGATATGTTGCATTAGTGGCGGAATATTTAATCCGTTATATTATTACTGTCGGATTTATATCCCTCAGTAACGCAAAGGCATGTGTGTTTACATTACTGGCGGTATATTGCATTACTGGCGGAATATTTAATCCGTTATACTATTACTGTCGGACATATATCCCTCAGTAACGCAAACACATGTGTGTTTACATTATTGGCGGAATATTTCCGCCAGTAATACATCGTAGGTTCTTTATTGATATTACTGGCGGATTTATCCGTCAGTAACGTTATTGAGGGTTTTTTTGATGTTATTGGAGGTTTATTCCGCCAGTAATTACTGAGGGTCTGAATCCCCCAGTAATGCTATTTTGAATTGGTTAGTATATTGAAGAATTCTTGTAGTGTGATTTGTTTTCAACCATAAAAAGGAATTCAGCTTCACTATATCAACGAGAGCAACAGGACCACACTTTTGAAGATCATGTTTAAATATGCATATTGCACTAAGAAAAAGAAACTGCGAGGAAATAATAGGTGAAAAGTGAGCATAAGTTTTTGTAAAATAAACTAGCAAGTTGGTACATGTTAACATAATAATTTTCCCAAGTAAGTTGAAGTATGAAAATGAAATGAAGGAAACAAGTTTAGACTCTCTCACATTACATATGCTGTAAGAGCTTGCTAAATTTCGTATTACCACATTTCTTTTAAGTCCCACATCGAGCATTAAGAGAGAAACAGTGAAATTGTGGAATATAAAACCAGAAGCAGCAAGAGTTACCCACATGGAATATTAATCTTTTACCATTGCTGTCAACATGAAGTTGAGAGATCAATAACCTATATGGACATCTTGACTGGATAGAGATAGATTAATAAAATAAAAATTACTCTAGTAACTTTTTCTTATTCTATTTGTCTTTTTTCTCTTTTCAATTTCTATGTCCTATAATGTTGATATTTTTACCTTTTTTTTTTTTTTTTTTTTTGTTTTGGAAACAAAGGGGCCTTTGCCCGAAAAAAGAGAAAATTAAACAGAGATACTCTAGTGATTGCTATCTCCATAACATGCTAACACCAGAGATCTTAGCCTAGATGAACACTGCTCATACACAAGCAATCTAGGAGCATGCTCACAACCCATGTTTGCAAGAGCGTATGCACACAAATTCGCCTTACGATAAAAATGACAAATCTTCACGTCCCACACCATAGCAAGCAATCGGCGAATTTCTTGAATGAGACGCCAACCAACAATACAGATTGATATATGCTAAAGTTGTGGCATCCGAATGTTGTGCTCTGCCTGGGAGCGATTACTCGTCCTCCACATATTTCTATCTTGACAGAGTTTCTTCCTAGGTTAGTTTAATCTTTTTGACGCATCGAGTTACTAAAGACTTCCCTTTTGTGTAATTTTCTTCAATAAACTTTTTGTTTATGCGAATGCGAAGTACTTTTTTATAGTTTATTCGCCATATATCTTGCTCATAGTCACATAATACGCGGTTCGCGTCGGTACGCGGTACGGGTTCGGGTTCGCGGTACGCAACATGAGAAGAATTCGGTGCACATAGGGGTATAGAGCTTCGGTACGCGTCGGTTCGTAATACTAGTAAAAATATAAAGTATTTTTTAAAGATAGAAATATAGTGTAGCAGAAGGATAAAATTATAAGAGTTTTGGTTGTGGATAGAGGAGGAATCATAAGAAGCAGGAAAGGATAAATGGCTAGTTGCTGCTATTGTACAAAAGCCTACTGACTTGGCCTAAACCTTCTATACACCAATTCAAATTTACTTCCTTAGATTGAGATGAGACTTGATCACTAAAAATTGATCACACATAAGAAGCATTAACACCTGATCACATTCGACTAATACAATCCACACCATACCAAAACTTGCAGATTAAAACTTCAGACCCCATTGTTTACTATAAAAGTCTTTGAAGACAATGTGTTGGTTGGAGAAATTCTTGAAACAAAAGTATAAGAGCTTTGGTTGTTGTGGATAGAGGAGGAATCATGAGGTGTGCCCTTGTTGGAAGGAATTTGGTGCAGTTGGCTAAAAACATGGGCTGGTCTGGCAGATTTTAGTGAATGGTTGTGTTAAACATGTGGTGAGACTAATATTTGAAGTCCCACATCGGATATTTTGAAAACAAATGAGAGGACCACTGGCTATAAATTTATAGAGTAGACAGCAGAAGTGAAAGTACTAACAATGAGCTTGAGTATTTCTAATGTGGGTCCAGTGTTCCACTAATATGTATGTGCGTGTGGGTCCTGTTCAACTAATATTAAAGTGTTGAGCACTTCCCATTCCCATTGCAGTATTAATATATTTTTTTTACTATTAAAGTGTTGAGCACTTCCCATTGCAGTATTAATATATTATTTTTACTGGTAGTTGTTTTCCCTGTTTTGAGCTTCCTGTTTTGCTCAAAACAAATGAATTTAAGGCAGTTAAATTTTTCTTAACTGCTGGTATTTTTTGTTCGTTCTGGTTCGTTCAGTTAGACGAATTTTTGTACGAATTTGTCCGAACCAGTACACAAAAGTACCAGTGCGAACCGGTTTGCGGTTCTCGGTTCTCAGTTAAACCGGCGAATTATGTGACTATGGTGTGGATTGTATTAGTCGAATGTCATCTAGTGTTAATGCTTCTTATGTGTGATCAATTTTTAGTGATCAAGTCTCATCTCAATCTAAGGAAGTAAATTTGAATTGGTGTATAGAAGGTTTAGGCCAAGTCAGTAGGCTTTTGTACAATAGCAGCAACTAGCCATTTATCGTTTCCTGCTTCTCATGATTCCTCCTCTATCCACAACCAAAACTCTTATAATTTTATCCTTCTGCTACACTATATTTCTATCTTTAAAAAATACTTTATATTTTTACTAGTATTACGAACTGACGCGTACCGAAGCTCTATACCCCTATGTGCACCGAATTCTTCTCATGTCGCGTACCGCAAACCCGAACCCGTACCGCGTACCGACGCGAACCGCGTATTATGTGACTATGGTTAAAATTGATGGAGATGTTGCTTATATGGAAAAATGTCTAGATGAGTTTACTGTCAAAGAGTGGCTTGATGTGGAAGATATGTGAGGGTTAAGGTTACCTATCCTATTTAATTATGTAATAATAATTTCTTTTTACTTAACAGAGTTGGTTGATTGAATGGGAAAATAGTAGTGGCGATGATGGAAAGGAGAACTTGCTTCATTAAAGGTGATAGATGCACTAATAAATTTTCAGCACAAGCTTCCCTAAATGTTCATAATTGTATAATTTGTTGGTCAAACTGCCAAGTTAGATGCACTTATGAGTCTATTGATTTTGTTAACTTTTAGTTTTGATTGCAGGAACTGAGGAAAGTCAATGATCCTTTGCCATAGTCACCTAGATTGGTAATAATGGTTTGACTAGAAATGTTGCATCCTTAGCTGGATATCACAATTTACGTATGGTCTCTCTGCTACTTTATTGATTATTTGGATTATTGGTTAAGTTAGCTTTTCATTAAGTTTTCCTTATCTGATTCCATCTAAATAATTGATTGCTAACTATTTTATCGGTTTGTCTGTTTTGCTGTCTTTTTGTTTTGATTCTTTAACACTTCTTGGTACCTAATGCACTTTATTCAACCTTGAATACAATGCCAAATCTATGTTCCACCAGAGACATGTTGGTATAGTGAGCACAGATCTGTCAATTTTTACTATGACAGGCAGGTTTCCGTTTCACCAGGCATACATGATCACATCGATACTTGGAGTAAAATTAATGTGACTGGATCTTAATGTATTGTTGAAATTCATCGTCTCAATTATGAATGCTACTATTGGGAAAAACTGGTAGAGAGCTTACCAAATGACAATGTTGCTTCGTTAACTGGATCTACACAAGATAGATGCACTTATGGGTCTATTGAGAAGTTACATGTTAAGAATTATAAGAACTCGAATGTAATGTAGCTTTAGTTAATCCTTCACATAATTCCAGACAGAAACCAATTAGCTATTGAGTCTAAGTATCATGTTATAGCAGTAAAATGTAAATTTCTTCTATTTCTCAGTAATTTATCATCAAAGGCTTCTTGGATTTTCACCACCTTTTACTTGTTTTTTACCATATTTTATCCAATTGTATCCATCATCTGATCTTCTGCTGAAGCAAGTGGAACGAAACAATTGTGCAGAGGAACAAAGCAAACCCACCTGTAACAAACGGATATGGCGTAATGCACGAGAAGGAACTGGTATGGCAAACTGGGAAATTGGAACATACGATCATGGGGTCGCGCACACATGGAAAGTTACAGTGTCACCTGCAACAATGGTGTCACACACCCAGGGAAAGTTACATAATTACATTGTCACTCGCAGGATTGACGTCGAGGTTTAACTATACTGATAGAGTATAACTCCTTTGTTCTTATTTCCCTTCATTTTGTACAACCAAAATCCATAACACTTTTAATAATTTCTGCATACCTCCATTTTTGCTGGTATAACTTTTTCCTTTCTAATCTATAGTTTCATTGATACACAACAACAACAACAACAACGCCTTATCCCACTAAGTGGGGTCGGCTACATGGATCAAATGCCGCCATAATGTTCTATCAAAGACCATATTTGGATCCCCTTACTGTGCAAATAATAATAATAATAATAATTTTCCTTTTGGCCTAATACCCCCTTACTGTGCAAATTTACGCACAGGTTCATAATTTGAACATCAGTAGGCAACTGCAAGATTTGAATAGCCAAGTCTGGCATACTATCAAAAGTTTGAAAGAGAAATTAAAAGTTTTATTAATCACAAGGTTTAAAGATATTGTTAGATTATAATTGTCTATTAGAAAGTGCAATTGCTTTTTTCTCCCAATGAGGCTCGAACAAATTAAGATCACTCTTTTCATTGTGTTAAAGATAGTTTATATATTCCTCATAAAGACAATGTAGACATAATAGAATGTTGATCTCCACATTTTAGATGAGCATATATTATGGTAATTAGGGGAACAAATGGCCATGTTTAGATGTTTTCCACAAGTACTATAATTTTTATCTCAGTCGAGAAAGTCCTGTAAGACTAATCTGAACAAAAAAGACAAATACTTCAAATGATCTCATCTTCTCTTTTGTACAACTTTGTTACCTAATTTCGGTATCATTTTTATCCTAGAGAAACTAACATTTTCTTAAAAAAAGGAAAAATAATATCAGATATTATAATACTTCATTAATTAATTGTGTTATGGTTATCTGTGAACAAACTCACACACAACATCCATGTTAATAGCATAAAACAGCAAAGTATTTATGCTACAAATATGACTAATATGACTATATTCGAGTCTCCGGAATACTCATGTCTCCGGATCTGCAACATTGACGACGCCAAAGTCATTGTCATTGATCGGAACTGCATTTGCTCAAAGCTAATCTTTCAACCTGAATACAATAAACACCGCACTAAGACGGGAAATCAAAAACTCACCGCACAAAGACGGGAAATCAAAACATACAGAGTCGTTCAGAGACGACGAAATCACAAAAACAAACGAAAGAAAACAGAAAATATGTGAAATCACTTATTCAATTAAGATAGAAGGAAAAACAAACTCGGAGAGGTGATTTTTGGGTCAAAATTGACCTTAAATCACCCTTCTGACACGAAGAAGAAGAAAGATGTGACGGCTAGGGTTTGAGAAGGAGAACTTAGTTATCTATTGTTTGTTTATTACGTACTCCCTCCGGTCACATTTACAATGAAAAAACTATTTTTTAGGTTCATAATTAATGGATATAGTCACAATTATAGACCAAATACATTAGTTATGTACCTCAAAAGTTCTCTCAAAAAAAAAAAATGTACCTCAAAAGTTTTGTTTTGCTTATAAATATGACCGAAAGGAGTATTAAAAGACTAATTTAACATGGAATATCCTAGGGCTGGACAGATTGGGCCGACCCGTCCAAAACCGACCGACCCGCGAGCAAAAAATGAGCAATGGGCAGGCGGGTTACTGGTTCGGTTATATTGAATATCATGTTGTCTAACAGTTACACAATCGTAACTACTTTACACATTCACGACAAAAATTACTGTTGCCCAAAATAAAATAAAAACAACTATCTCATCCAAACACGCCCTTACTCTCACTTCTCTTCTCAGTCTCACTATCATCATTGATTACGCAACACCATCGCCGCCGTCCCCATTAACAAACCATACGGCCGTGGGCTGTCGCCACCAACCATCTCGGAAATCACAATGACTCCGTCACCGTCAGTCCCCTCGGTCCTCTTCGACGATCTCATCTTCGAGGTACTTTCGTATCTTCCTGTTAGATCTCTTCTTCGTTTCAGGTCTGTAAGTAAGTGTTGGAAAACCCTAATTTCCGACCCCACCTTTGTGAAATCGCACCTCCAGAAATCACAATCACAAACACGAAATTCACTCTTCCCAATAATCTTGCAGAACGTAAAACCTATTCCAGGAAGTTATTATAAATGGGAGGAGGTTTACAGCGTCATTCCATACCCTATAGATCGTTTGTTTGAAAACTGTTCATTCAACGTTTCCGACGATCCTTACTATCATCATTTGCGCAATAAAATATCTAAAAGAGACTCTCCAATAATTGGTTCAGTCAATGGATTGATTCTTTTGGCTGAGATGTGGGATAAATTTGAGTGTGAAGATTACTGGCTCCGTGTTTGGAACCCGGCAACCAGATCAATAACTGAATATTTTGGGTATTTTTCTGATTCTAGAAATGTCACATTCCACTTTGCCTTTGGATGTGATAATTCAACCGGAACTTATAAAGTGGTGGCGTACAGGTCCCATTACATTTACGATCAATTTTCAACAGAGGTGAGAGTTATCAACATGGGTGATGATGTTTGGAGAAACATTGAAAGTTTTCCGGTTATTCCTCTTCGATCGGACGATGGTGTGTATTTGAGTGGCGCTCTTAATTGGTTGGCTATTCGCAGCATGTACTTTTGGTATGATTGTGATGATATTACTGTTGAACAGTTTGCGATTGTTTCACTTGATTTGGAGACGGAGACATGCAATCAATACATTGTGCCTTATGGTTTTGATGAAGTGCCGCCGATAGAGCCAACTATTGGTGTATTGAGGGGCTGTCTTTGTTTTTCATATTCGTACAAGGAAACCGATTTTGTTATATGGGAGATGAAGGAATTTGGAGTTGAAGATTCTTGGACTCAACTCCTTAAAGTTAGTTACCATAATCTTCTGATAGATTATGACTTTATTGACACTTCGATAAAATTTCGTTTTCAATTGGCACCATTATTTCTTTCTGAAGATGGTGATACCCTAATACTTGAGAGCAATCAAGAATTGCAAACACTAATTCTCTACAGTAGGAGAGATAATAGAGTAGAGAGAGTAAAAATTATTGCAAGTAAAACTAATACCGATAATACAACCAGTGATCAAGTAGATTTGGACTATGCCAATGATTATGTTGAAAGCTTAGTTCCAATTTTTTGAAAGTAAGTTTCTCTTCCATCTTTTATGTGTTTGAATTTATGTTCATTATAATTGATTGTGTTATTATTCTTTTTTATGTTTGCTTAGGTTAATTGTATATTGAGCATGTGTCTTATATTGAGGAATTCTATATGGTTAGTATATAATAACTATGAACAAGATTTGTCAAAAAAAAAAAAAAAAACTATGAACAAATTGGTGTAGCTCTTTTCATATAATGTTTGATTTGTATAACATTGTTGTGGAGAGATTTTGGAGTTTCTCTTTTTTCTCAAGAACGTGATGTATTGATGTTTTCATGTTTAAAGATAGGAAAAGGGCACCACATCGTTTGAGAGATGGCCTGAATAGGTGTTTATAATTGGGGGCAATCTTCACCTCACAAGCATAATTTTTGTTGTTGTAGCCCACCTTCAGGCGGGGTCCAAGGTTTTCTCTTCCTATCATGGAAAAAGTCATTTGAGAGTTTTAAGGTTTTTACATATCAAACCCCCAGTAAAAAAGTGAGATGCCGAGTAAGGAGAGAGTTTACAGGAATGAACTGTAATTTGACTGATATATTATCATCACCAACAACATTGCACGAGAGAAGGCACAACTAGATTATGATATACATACCATCTCAACATTTAAGTTTTGTATAGTAAAGATTTTCTATTCGGGGTTCAGGATTTTTCCTTTTCTGATTTATTAGTTATTTGCAGTCATGGTTCTCCTCATATTGGCAGCAAGCCTAGAAGTCGAGGACTCTGTTTAATATGAAAATAAAATAATACTTATATCTTGCTAGTTTTTTAACAAGCTAAACTTTAAAGCCATCGAATTATTCGACATAGCATGTAAGCACTGGATGAGCCATATAAATGTTTCAAAAATGTAGAGCATTTCGAAATCATTTCTTCTTGCTTTTACTTTTTACACTTATTGTTAGTAAGTTGGTAATCTCTAAGTCAATCTTGTACATGCATTCTTACGCTTTCAATTTAAGCTCATGGATCTTAGGCATTTAAATGGTCTGATATGGAGGAAGTAATTTAGGTATGTATGAGATATTTGCTCTTCAACTGGTTTAGCTCAATGTTAGTCTATTTAACTAGGAATGAATGGAACATGAGACTCATAGTAGACAATGTGGTTTTGTTAATCGGTGTAAGAATTTCTCTCCGTAATGGGAACAGACTTAGGTGGCTTAACATACAATAAAGGAAATTCACAAATGAGATTTGTCTAACAATTCCTTGAAAGGATCATCTAAATGAACTGGTTAACTTCCTAAAACCCGTGTTTATTACCTATTTTCAAAATATTACTTTTTACTAGCTTAATTGTAAGTTATGGCCAAATGTTGATCACTACAAGAAATATGTTTGATCTGAAGATCGTGTTCATGTTGATGCTTGATAAGTGATTTGAGGCTGTGTGACATTTAACTATCTAAGAGTAAACTACGCTTTGTTTTTTTACCTTGCTTCTGAGTTATTGGATGTTCTAAACCATTTACACCTTTAAAAGGGTATTATACTATAAGCTAAATGTTCCTTCTTTAATTTTGAATTATCTAATAAATTGGTTTACTGGTTTCTCTACACTTTCTGCATATGTATGTATGCCTTTGTAACAGAAATGCCAATGTAACAATGAAACTTTCATATCCGTGTAACTTTAATTTATTTTTCCTCTCACAGCAAGTGCATGTATGCCAACTAGTCTTTGCCCCGTGCAACGCACGGGCAAAAAGTGGTATATTGTAGTACGTTGAATTGTTGACACTTAACACAATAGTTCAGTACCACATTAATGTCTTTTAATCATAAAATGAACAAAACAATGGCTCAAAACAATTATATAGATAAATAGAAGGAAAAAGTAATCAAAATAGGCCCTTGTAGACAATGCATTTGCTGGCCCTTCATAGCTCCAAAATTATCTGCAAAATAAATGAAAGATACATCTATTTAATTTGTATAGCTTGCATAATGATGAGTGAAACCTATAATATTCACATTTTAATAACTATATATTCATACCTTGTATGCCTGCAATCTACACCTTTTCAAATACTTCTGGATAATATATGCTTTTGATTCAAAATACACTATAAGGAGGAAGATTCCAAAAGCCTCCCGTGTTTGTTGGAGGCAAATTTTGAAATTATCCTAATGGATGGATAAACAAAGAGTGAGTATTAACTTAAATAATAATTTTGTTTATGTTTAAAAAGATAAATTAAAAAAAAAGTAAATGTTAAAAGAAATTGAGGTCCGGTTTGTTTACCCATAAGAACAATTTTTTAGAGAACCCATAAGAATAGTTGTTTCTCTAACATTACTACTGATTCAAACTACACTACGCGGAAGATGATTCCTTAAGTCTCCCGTGTTTCTTGGGGGGATATATTTTCGGATCTGAGTAAAAGATGGGATAGGGTTTAAAAATTAAAATTTTACCTTGGTTATTCTTCTTCCTCACTTTCATTTTCTCTTTCTCCATAGAGATTTGCATTGTGAATGAGTTTATTAGCAGATGAAGAACAAAAATGGTGAATTTTAGAGATTGACAGGAAAATGATGTGGGGGATTTTGAGAGTGAGACCCAAAAAGGGGGGAAAGAGATTGATTTTGAAGAGAGAGAATGGAGAGAAATATGGATCAGATTGTGATGAGAGAGAGAATAAAATAGAATGTGATAAATATTAGATTTTGATAGGAATAAGTGAGAAAAAGTAGAAAGGAAAAAAAAAAGGTTTAAGAGAATTTGAATTTTGAATTTTGAATTGAAGAGGGAAAATGAGAGGAAATGATATTTTAATGTTTGTGATTGATTGAATGTTTAAAATGGTAAAAATAAAAGTAGTATTTTAATGTGATGTGGCAAGAATGATGTGATTGATTGACACCTAGGATTAGGAGACTAAAAATTGTTCCCCATTTGTATATTATTAAGATTAAGATATGTACATTTTATACTCACTTAGCTTTTTAATCTTTTTTTTTCCCTGCTTTAATAACAGAGAAACTTTCATATCTGTGTACATACCACTGAAAATTAAAATGTGTTTTGATTGTATCATTTTTGAGTTCTTTTTTCGATACATCTTTGATTCTTCTGGTGTTAATATAGGTTGGACAACATGATCATGGAGACACCAAACTGCTCTGTCTGGATTAAAAGAAAAGGAAGCTGTAGTATAGTAGCTTTCATTCCTGGCATAATCAGGGAGGATGTATGGTAATGACTAATGAGCTAGACATGTTGAGTTTTGGGTGTTGATAATGCCTTATTATTTATTATTGACGTGTATAATACTTATCCTCACCAAAGATGATATATAACACTCTTGCTTGAAAAGATGATGGATTTAATATTATGTTTTTCTTTTGAAAAATTAACTATGATGTAATTGAGGAATTCTCATCAATTTGCATTTTACTTGGATTTCAATTTGCCAATTCTTTTGTTGATAAAATACAATCATAAAGTGCTTCAATCGCCTAAACTTGGATCTAGTCTTGATATTGAATCTCAGATGCACTACATGATCTAACATGATTTGGAAACCATCTAACATGATTTGGAAACCATATAATGAAAGAGCAAACCTATGAATTAAAATGAATCGTTGAAAAAGTCAAGTTCAAGAAATCACCACTAACTTGATGTTGCATAATAACTTATGAATAGTTTTAGGTTTTGATCTGTGCAGTGAGAACGGTTGAGTTGCAACGGTTATAGAGAATGCTCCGGTGATCGGTAACGGCTTCCGGTGCAGCGGCGAAGCGTCTTCTGCAATGGAACGAAAGGTGCATGTAGGCACGTTAGCACTCCGACGATCAAGTCAGTAATGTAACTGAGAGAAAAAGTCTAACAAGTGTTGTGAAAAGTGCTGTGTACCTTGAGGGTGAAGCAAGTTCACCCTTATATAGGCGCGCTCGTGACATAACCGTCTCCGGGTTATACGGCGTATGATTAGGAGCGGGGAAGGACACGTGTAGCGTGGTCCCAGCAAGGAGGTGTGCTACAGTGTGGCACGACGTATGCATGTTGGAGTGCTCCTTTGAGTGCGAAGCCTTAAAACGGCGTAATATTATGCATGTGTAGCCTGCGAGTGGTCCAGAGCAGGTTTATCTCCATTAAAAACTAAGTGTTGACCCCACAGAAGCTTATTATTGAATAATTTTACTCGTAAAGAATCAAATAGATAATACTGTATGAGAGTCCTTAAAAAAAAATATTACGTAATATAAATTATTCAATAATTATTTGGTCACATAAAAATGATATATTTTATGCTGTTAAAAATGAAAAGCTGAAACTATTATGTCGAACATCATGTTCAGGGTTCGAACCTTGACTATTCCACTTATGTGTGAATTTTCAATGATCATTGTCATTTCATTTATGTAATCAAAATGATATATTTTTTGTATAAATTTTATTGCATGTGACACATTGTTTAATCTATAAGCATTTAAAATAATAAAATATAATAAAAGTGGTTCAATTAAAAACTTTGGTAGTGTTCTTCCAACGAAAATGCTGATATTGCTAGGTTAATGTTCTGAGTGGGGTTTAAACCCCGCCTGTTTTACTTATGTGTAAGTTTTTAATGATTATTATTATTTTTTCTGTCTACGAATGTTTTTTTGGCGTGTTCATGTTTTACCAATGACTTTTATCTCTTATGCTTTTTACGGTGACTTTCATTATTCTCACACTAGCGGAAAGACGGGCACTATCGTGCCCGTCTGTCTGCTCTTTCTACTGCGCTAACACATGTGATTATTTTATTATGTTTGTTTGTATAATTTTGATTAAAATTTTTAAATTTTTAAATATTAATGAAAATTATTGATATATTGATTTATAAACAAAATATTGTCAAGGCATATAACAATTATTTATGAACTTTTGTCAAAAAAATTATTTATGAACTCAACATATTTCAGTTTGCTTGCGTATAAAATAATTATCCGTTATTGTTTATTCTAATAGTAATTAGTAACATCATAACATAAATGTATAAATGACATGTTATGTAAAAGAAACATTGTTATGATTGTGATAAAAGAATATCTTTAAAAACTACACTTTTCGTAAAATCTCCATCTTCTCCTTTCTATTTTCCCTTCTTTAATGAGAACTTTTGTTGAATTTTAAGAAACTCCTCTTGATAAAGCTACATATAATTTCTGCATATATATTCAGACATTGGGAATGGTCTGCCCTTGTGACTTATTTATAGTAATAACAAAACTTAGTCTAAAGAAAAACTATTTTCTACTAAGTACAAAGGGAAGTCCTGAACTCGCATTTACCTTTATTAAACATATAATGATTTTTATTTAATAATTAAATAAAAAAACCATGGTTCAATGTTCTTAATAAATTTGATCCAGAATCCTTAAAATTAGGCCATCTAAAATTAGGCCAGAATTCTTCGCACTAAATCAAAAAAATTATTTGATTGCTCTCTATGAATAATGCTCACAAACTTGCTAATAACTTAATAAATTTTTACGATGTGCCTTTATTTATTAGAGTGCAAATAACTTGCTAATAAAACTTTCTCTTTGAATACATACACTGTTTGGCCTAATTTTAGATTGCTAGGTTAAATATAATCACTTATAAACTAACAAAGTCAAATAATCCATAAAATTAATTGACTTTGATTAGTTGTAACATGAAAGAAAAAGAAAAAAAAAACTTTTAGATTAATTCTGAATTCTGATGCAGAAGGCTGAGAGAGATTGAGAAAAACTGAACAATGCGGGAACGAACTATGAATTGTGAGAACCTTTATTTAATATAGTGCTAACAAATCTTTTTCTAAAATATTTTGAGTCCTAATCGTTTCTTTAGAGGATTTAAAGTCCAATCTTTAACATTATTTTTTGCTCAAGTTTGTTACTAATACTTTTTTAGAGGATTTAAAGTACAACCTTTAACATTATTTTTTGCTCACGTTTTTTACTAATATTTTTTTTTAGAGGATTTAAAGTTCAATCTTTAACATTATTTTTTGTTAACGTTTGTTACTAATATTTTTTTAGAGGATTTAAAATCCAATCTTTAACATTATTTTTTGCTCACGTTTGTTACCAATCTTTTTTTTAAAGGAATTAAAGTCCAATCTTTAACATTATTTTTTGCTAACGTTTGTTACTAATCTTTTTTTAGAGGATTTAAAGTCCAATCTTTAACATTATTTTTTGCTCAATCGGTTTCTGTTTCTGGAACAACATCCGGCTATCTTGCCTGTGTTATTTCCAGTCCACATTCAAAATGATCAAAGAATGAGAGTGATCTGAATTCTTCTATCTTCGGTGAGAGTGAGGGTTTAGTTTCTAAACTGAGAGTGATATCGAAAAAGAAAATAGGTTTTTCGATTTTTTTTCCTTTCAAATTTTGTTTAGTTTGAAATTTTTTGGCTATTATTTTTGTTTAAATTTTTTTTAAAAAACTCATAGACTCGTGAGAAATAAAGCAGGAAAAAAACCTAAACTTCGGATTATTTTTTTTTGCATAAGTGATTATTGTTCACCTTTGATTTTCTCAAATTCCGATTCATTCATTCTTTTAACAATAGTAATCTACTAACCCTGCAAATAAAGCAGGAAAAACATAAATTTCACACAATTAATAATATTAATATGATCAATTTTGGATTGCAAACGAATACCCATAATTACTATGATGAATTCTGGATCGATTTGAATTCATGAGACATAAAGAATAAAGAATGCAAATATAATTGGCATTAACGGTGGTAAAAGAGCATTAACGGGGACGATTAGTGACATGCATTACTAATCCACGTGTTATTTTATAATTGGCTATTTGTATTTAAAATTAAGGGTATTTTTGAAAAGAAAAGTCCAACACAAAAGTGTGCTGAAAGGGGTAGTTTTCTTTATATATAGTATAAATATTGTATTTCTGAATTTGCTTTGATGATAATAATATGAGTTAACTTAGTTTGTGTAAAAATTATATAACTCACTTAATCAACGACAAAAAACAAAAAAACAAATAAAATTGAAAACTAGATCCCTAATATCATATAATCTTCGAGCCGGTCTTAAATATCCGAAAATAACTTTTCTATATTTTTATTATTATTAATTATTTTAAATGCTTTAAGATAAATTTTGTCATACAATGCCTCCACGAATCAAAATTTTTGGATCCGTACTGCCACTCCTGCTCATGTTTAAGGCCGCCCTAGTTGTTTCATATGTAATTGAGGTTTTTTTTTTTTTTAAAAAGTATGTTGATGTGCGGATTAGGCAAGTGTACCAAATCGTTTATCAAGTAATAAAGTGTAAGTAGAGTATCGTATTCATAAGGATTGTCGTTTCATCCAAACAATTCGCGTTACTTATTTTTAAGTTGACGATATAATAAAAGAGTTAAGGGTTAAAACTTTGCAATTTTTATCTGTTTGCAACAGAGCAAGTTTACCTGTTTTTGTTGCAGAAAAGTAAGCAGCGGTTAGGATTCTTCGAATCCCCCCTATTTATATTGTTGGATATTAAATAACAGTAATGTCACATTTATTTATTTTAGGCATACTATACAAGTGATGAGGTCGATGGGACGTTACTAACCTAATCGTTCGTCGAGCTGCATGTGCTGATCACGCGGTGATCCTTACGTGTGGGGTCTACTATCTCCGTTGACTAGGTATATCCCTCCAATGTTTGGTTGCACCTGCTGGTCACACGGTGATCCTTACGTGTGGGGTCTTACCACCTCAAAGGTAATTGAAAGCATAAACTTTATGTTTACTTTCCAAGATTTCCCAAGGCAATGAAGGTCAAGGTTCTTGTAGGTCTACCCATCTATGAATCTTAGGACACTCATTGCACACACTCTCTCGCACTTAGTAGTTCTACAAACGGGCAGCCCTATCAGCGTCTACCTTTCCAAGGGTTTAAGAGAATGGTTCTACTATGTTTACTCCCCGGAGTCGCTTGTTTCCTTAATTACTAACTAGTTATATCCTAGGTTCAGCAAATTTTACCCAGTATTAGTAATGTTATCTCCTAAGTACTTACTACTAGGGTCAACTCTCTTTCTGTATCTTTCGTTAGTTACTAACTAATTACTTCCTAGACAGATATATATTAATGTACGAGATATAAATATCATGATATAAGCATCAAGAGAGTAATATCAATACTAGGCCTTGTCACAACCTAAGTATCTAATCTAGGGTTACGATCCTTTGAAATAAATAATTCCTAATAAAACTTAATAACGAACAAAAAAAATAATAAGAACGACATTAAATTAAATAAATATCCAGCAAAAATAAACAGAGTTTCATCTTAGAACTCTAACCTAAAAAGAATTAGTTACATATGACAACTAAAAATAAATTACTAAAGATAAAAACATACCCTAGAAAATCAAGGACAAGATAGAAACTCATCCGAAACTCTAGAATTGTCTTCCTCTTGAACTGTCATATTTATGAACGAGAAATTATGAATGAGAAAGGATGATATTTATAGTGAGAGTTTCTAACTGGGTTTGGGTTAAAACTGCGGGCTTTATCCATAAAAAAGCAGGAAATTATGTCGGCGCCCCTTGCATTTTAGATTCTCGGGGCGCATGAGCAAAACTCTAGGCACATGTGCACCTAAAGCCATGCTCTAGGTGCATAAATCATGCTCTAGGTGCATGGTGTGCCTTCCTGGGCCCGGTTTCTCTGATTTTATTTTCAGTCACTTTAGGTCTTCGTCTTCAAATAACTTCCCTCGGAACTTCGGAACAGAATTTCTCCCACCATAAAGCACATTGAGTCTTCATTCTTGGTCTTCCCAAAGTCTTCACAAATCTTCGGATATTTCGATTTTCCGATTTGCATGATTTCTTTGTGAATTACAAAAACCCCCTGAAATTGCGATGTTTCGGGAAAACTAGAGTTACAAACTCAAATATAGAAAAGTTACAAAAGTCCCGAAATCATAGGCAATCACTCTAATACTCCTCCTTTTTGCAGTTAAAACCTATTTAAATTGACTGAAAAACATGCTAAGAATAACGTAAGATGACCTGTCATCACAACCCCAAACTTAAACCGTTGATTGTCCTCAAGTAACGAAGGAAAAACATATTTTATTCTTTGCATTTTTTCAGGAAAATCATACCTCTCCGAGAGTTGTGTTCAAGACATCATTCATCACATTTATAGCAGAACATCAACTAGCTTACCACATTATATTCAAGCGGGTCCGGCTCGGCGAAAGTTGTAACACCCCAATTTTATTTTTTTAATTAATTCCATGAATTTTAATAGGTGAAGTGTTGGTTAATATTATTTTTGATGCTGCTTTAGCTTGAATGTTATTTTGTTGTTAAGAAGATAGAATATTGATGAGGATTGATAAGTAGTACGAGAATTTATTTTAAATAAAGAGAGGAATCAAAACAAAATAAAATAGTATCGGAGGTGTAGAATATAAGTTTCAAATAAGTGGGGGAGGGGAGGAGAAAAATAATAGTGAATAGAGGAGGAGAAAATTATAACAAGTGATTGACCCAATTATAAATAGAAACATTAGGAGTTAGAAGGGTCACTACGTGGTAAATAGAGAAGAGGGAAGGAGAAAAGGAGAAACCCTAGCTGCGACGGAATCAAGCCAAAACTGGAATTTTCGAAGGAATCGAGGTAAGGGGGAGAATCTTTGCACTTTAGGGTATCCTAATCTATGATATGAGGGTTGTCTTTTAATATGTTGTTGTTGTTATGATGTGAATTTTGATGAGAAAATAATGATGAACGAATTGAAAGATGAAGTTGAAAGATGAGAATTGAGGAAAAACTAGTTTAGGTTTTTGAATTGAGTTTTAGTCTTAAAAAGAGTGGATAATCTGGTAGGTTAACGAAGAATTAGCGTTTGAATGATAGGGTAATGATGGAGTGAATATTAGGGTCGGGTTTGGCGAGTTTAAGGTCGAAAACGGAGTTAGGAAAGGTCCATTAATGCTAAATCGCAGATGTGAAATAGCAGAAAATCTGCGATTTCTGTACCCGAAATAAAAATATAATACTGGGACTTTTCTGTTCCGAATTAGGCTTCGATGTCTTCTTTAAAGTTGTAGATATGAATGTTAGCTTTAATTGGGCGTTGGTCTGACCTCATTCCAACATCTAGAACTCAAGATATGATCACAGAGGTCAGCTGGGTCGTGATCTTTTAAATTTCTATAACCAAAAAACAAAAATAAAAACTGGGACATTTCGGTTCATAATTAGGTTTTTATGTCTTCATCAAAGTTGTATATATCGATGTTAGCTTTCACTAGACTTTGGAGGGAGTCTATTTAAGTATCTAGAACTCAAGATATGATACAAATACGGCACAGGGGTCATCAGGGGACAGCAAGGTCGTCTTTTTTCCCCAAACATAGGAAAAATCAATTTTTCTGCCACCTTATGTTCCAAATTAGGTTTGGGAGTCTTCAGCAAAGTTGTATATGTGTGTGTTAGCTTTCATTCCCCATTAGTTTGAATCCATTAGTCCCTATATAACTTGAGTTATGATTTAAACACCACGTATGGGTCATGCTGCGTTGTTAATGAAATTTCAGCACAATTCTTCTAGTGGACTCTTCAACTCCTATAAAACCAATAGTAACTTTAAGAAATCCATTAGTGTTTAAAGTAAAAGTAAGGACCCCTAGGCTACATATCTATAGGAGGGAATGTGTTCGAACATAAAAGAAAGCGGTTGTTTCAAGATAAAAGCAAGTCTAAATATGAACCAAAGATATATGAACCTATGAGAACCTAATGATGCTAAAGAATGCCTAGCAATAGGGAGTGAAATACAATGATAGGGGGGGGGGGGGGGGGTGGACAGGGGTGACGTTTAAGATAGATGACTAAAACGGTGAAGTAGTTTAAGTATAGAAGGAAAAGTAGAAGAGATATAGATAGGTTGTTCATGGCGGAGTGACAACGACGAGAGTAATCCCTTAGGGTATTTAAAAAGTCTAATGTGGCAAGTCTATTACGAGAGCATAAAATAGGAAAGATATAAAGAAGTGAAAAAGACGATGATGAGCGAGGATATGAAATAGGTGCTTTTCGAGTAACTGACGAAGTCAAACTTAATCTCCGTAAACCAACGATGAGCTTAGGAGTATTGTTAATTAAAGAGTGAGAGAGTCATGGTAATCAAATAACTTCTGGCGAATGTTATATAAGAACGTATGAAGTGTAAAAACGAATAAAGAATATAATGTAGTCGAATTAGGGAATAGTAGACGAATGAAAGATAATAGGAATGATGATAGAGATGAATAAGATCGGATTCGATTAGAAGAGATGAATTAAGATGAATAGGAAATAAAGCAGATAAGAGGTAATAGTTATAATGTTTGACGATAATAATAATGACTGGTATCGAGAGAATAAAACCTTGAATTATAATGAAGTCTTGGTGAGGGAAGTTTATGAAGTCGAAAGTAATGATAAGGTGCGATAATAACTTTAAATTAGAACGAGGTTCAAATTAGGAGAATGGTTTACGAATAGATGACGATCAATGTGAGGACGAAATAATAAGATGTAAAGTCGCATTAATGAGGAGAATATGTATGAAGAAGTTAATGACGATGGTTAGGTAGAACCTAGTTGTAAAGGGAGGAGATGTTATGATAACAAATAAGTAAACAACTTAAGACTAAGAATGAGGAGTATGGTATGATATCATAATAAAGTATATATAGATCTTAGAATAGATGAGATAATAGAGTATGTCTGTGAGATGAATAATAAAATAAAATAGAGGGTTAATGACATAGAAATGAGTCGCGCGTAAGGGTTGGATTAATGATGATATAATGTGGTGATATAAATGTCTTGATAGGAACAAAATGGTGAGGAGTCTTAGAACTGTAATGAAGAGTGATGATGAGTAATGTTATGTAAACCTATAAATACGTGCGATGAAAGTTAATGAGGTTTATATCATAAAGATGATGAGAGTGATGATGTTTATATTACGATATGAGAACTGATGATGTTTATATTATAATGATGACGAGAATGGTGAAGTTTATTTCCAATAAAAGATGGGAGTGAGAAAGTTAAAGATCATAGAAATAAGAATAGGTGTTGTTTGTTTATATGAGTGATGAACTTGGAGATGTTTAAAGAGTATAAGTACGATAATGGTGACGTTTATTTTAGTTGATGAAGAAAATAAAGAGGTTCAAAATAATTACGGTGGTGACGTTGGTGATGTTTAATAATATTTGGTGATGTAAGCAATGATGGTTATATATGGTGATGTTTAGAGAGTAAGGTGAGGAAATGGTGAGAATATTTATAATTGGTGATGAAAATGGTGATGTTTAATTATGGTAATATACTTGTTTATGTTGTGTGTTTTGCATATTAGGGAGAGTCGTGCATTAAAGAATGATGTGTTGATGATGTGTTGATGCGTATTTACTTGACGAGTCAGTCCCCTTGCATGCATACTAGAATTGAGTCTAGGAAAAATGGTGATGAATTGGTGATGAAAAGTCCAGTAATATATCTCTGGCAATTTGGTGATGAAAAGTCCAGTAACATATCTCTGGCAACTTGGTGATGATAGGTGTGGTACCACAATCATATAGGTCTTAGGAATGAGTCCATATGCATTTAAATGACGTACTTGTTCTTGATATTTTTAAATGTGAAGTGTAATGTGTTGGTGTGATATACGACAAGTTGAGAAAGAATAATAGATGTTGATGATCTTGTAATGGTGAAATATTATTCTTATGATATTTTAATATTGTGAATGTTTCCTTATAATATGTTATGGCTGGATTTCTCACCCCTTTCTTGTTGTTGTATTTATGGTGTCTGTACCAGTGAGGTACAGATACTTAGGACGCGGGACGCCTAGAAGGTTGCGACGGGACTTATCTTCCGTCAACTTTATTTTAGTGATGATTAGACATGTAGTCGAATATAAGCTCTGATATGTAACACCAGGGTTGGGGTTGACGATGAATTTATTTATCTTTGAGTTTAAATCTTGAGAACTATAGTTATTTATATTTCGATGTTGAATGACAAGAGAAATTTTTATTAATGATATCAGAGAATTGTTTTCTATTGTTGAAATTATTATTTAAAAGGAAAATTTATTCTATAATGTGATATCATGTGAAGTTTTGTAACATCCTATTTATTAAATTTATTCTTATTATTTAATAATTATCCTTTGGAAATAGGGTGTTACATAGTTGGTATCAGAGCAGGTCGGTCCATCAGGCCTAGGTTATATATTATTGTTATGTCCCCACATGCGACATGTGTGTAGAAACTGTCGAAGACTGATTATGTTAATACTTGTTTAGTTGTGGATGGTACATAAGAGGATAGTTATGAGGAGATAGTCAAGCGAAGTCTGCCGCTACAAAAGTGCTAGAGAGAGGGAGGGTAAGAATCAGGAGTGTAGTAAGTTTTGTAAGATTCCGGCTGATAAGGGAGAGTGGAAGTTTCAACAGGCAGCTGCTGGTAGAAAAAAATAAATAAACTAGTGAGGGAGATAATCCGACTTCTCTGGAATGCTTCGCAAGTGGTGCCATTCCAAAAGAGGAGTTTTAGTCTTCGAGGTATGAAGTTAAACGTTATGGCAACAACCTCGGAGTTAGATTAGTGCTAGATATAGACTGAAGGAACATAGGGCATGAGTTTGGTATTGAGGCTTAACCAGTTAAGACTGTGTTATGAGTTGAGAATTTTTGGTTCAACCTTGTAAGTTTAACTGTGGGTGAATAAGTTGTAGCAGAGTGACAGATGTGGTTTAGGTTTGTTATCAGCAGGTTTGAAAATCATTTTGTGCGACATGTTTTAGATGGATAGTCACAAGATGCTATAAAGAGTGATATTTTTTGTGGATGCAGGTTAGGTAGTATTTACTTACATAATGGGGGATATAAGTTTTGATCAATTGAATTATCCTCGTATGAGAGGCTTGTAGGCAATCTTGCATAATATTTTAAGCCTTCATTTGGATTACTAGAGAATAGATTCAGAATCCGAGTGGGCATGCCATGAAGAGACCAGAGGTGAGATATGATGAAGCCAAGAGGATCTACAAGAGATTTAATAAATAACAGGTAACAGTTGTATGTCGAGGATGGAGAACGCGTGAAGGTGTAGACTTTAGCTAGCTAAATTATATTAGTTTAGGATCTGGATTTCTAAAACCGAACATCAACTGGAGGAGTAAGGAATAGATGTACCAGGGTAGAATCAGAGGAGGAGGAGGAGGTTTTATCCAAAGCAATTACCTACGAGTAATTTTCAAGGGCGAAAATTCTTTAAGTGGGGGAGAGTTGTGACACCCCAATTTTATTTTTTTAATTAATTCCATGAATTTTAATAGGTGAAGTGTTGGTTAATATTATTATTGATGCTGCTTTAGCTTGAATGTTATTTTGTTGTTAAGAAGATAGAATATTGATGAGGATTGATAAGCTGTACGAGAATTTATTTTAAATAAAGAGAGGAATCAAAACAAAATAGAATAGTGTCGGAGGTGTAGAATATATGTTTCAAATAAGTGGGGGAGGGGAGGAGAAAAATAATAGTGAATAGAGGAGGAGAAAATTATAACAAGTGATTGACCCAATTATAAATAGAAACATTAGGAGTTAGAAGGGTCACTTTTGCTGAACGTGGAAAATAGAGAAGAGGGGAGGAAAAAAGGAGAAACCCTAGCTGCGACGGAATCAAGCCAAAGCTGGAATTTTCGAAGGAATCGAGGTAAGGGGGAGAATCTTTGCACTTTAGGGTATCCTAATCTATGATATGAGGGTTGTCTTTTAATATGTTGTTGTTGTTATGATGTGAATTTTGATGAGAAAATAATGATGAACGAATTGAAAGATGAAGTTGAAAGATGAGAATTGAGGAAAAACTAGTTTAGGTTTTTGAATTGAGTTTTAGTCTTAAAAAGAGTGGATAATCTGGTAGGTTAACGAAGAATTAGTGTTTGAATGATAGGGTAATGATGGAGTGAATATTAGGGTTAGAGCTGTCAAAATGGGCCGGGCCGTACGGGCCGGTCCGAAAGGCCGAATAAAATGTAGGGCCTGGGCCGAATAATTGCAGCTCGAATTTTTTCAGGGCTTTTTAGCCTGTCCCGAAAAAGCCCGTAGCCGGTTCGGGCTACGGGCAGCCCGCCAGCCCGCCAAAAAATACTAGTTTTTTTTTTGTTTTTTGTTATTTTTGTGTGGTCTGTAATCAATTAGTGTCCTCCTTTAACTCTACATTTGTGAAACTAAGATGGTTGTGCATATAAATGTATACTTTAAGATTATTCATAAGCTCCCATTATATTATGATGGCCATTAATTTGCCAAAAGTTACACCATGAATCTTTAATACGTTATGATGCATTCCATATCTCTATCTATTAAAGACAGAACAATATTATTCGGAGGCGTTGATGGTAGTTGCAATAAAACATGCTATAATACTATTATTACTACTAATACAATTTTGAATTATATGCACAATGTCGTATTATGTTCACTTCTTTAGGTGTAATAACAATTAACAGTAATGTGCTACTTGCTATGGTTGATCAACTTGTACCATCAATGATCCATTATTATTTATAACATTGCAGTCCTTAAAAAATGAAAAAAAAAATATGTGCGGGCTCGGGCTGGCCCATTAGCCCGGGAGCCCGTATAGGGCCGGGCTCGGGCTCAATTATTCCAGCCCATATTTAAACTGGGCTTTTTAGCCCGGCCCTAAAAAGCCCGTTACCCAGTCGGGCCGGGCCGTCCGTTTTGATAGCTCTAATTAGGGTCGGGTTTGGCGAGTTTAGGGTCGAAAACGGAGTTAGGAAAGGTCCCTTAATGCTAAATCACAGATGTGAAATAGCAGAAAATCTGCGATTTCTGTACCCGAAATAAAAATATAATACAGGGACTTTTCTATTCCGAATTAGGTTTCAATGTCTTCTTGAAAGTTGTAGATATGAATGTTAGCTTTAATTGGGCGTTGGTCTGACCTCATTCCAACATCTAGAACTCAGGATATGATCAAAATACTACACAGAGTTCAGCTGGGTCGTGATCTTTTAAATTTCTGTAACCGAAAAACAAAAATAAAAACTGGGACATTTCGGTTCATAAAAGTTGTAGATATCGATGTTAGTAGCACAACCATGATTCAACCTTGATAAAAGTTATATTCCAACTCAAACTTTCATCACCAAAACCCTAGCTCTTGATTCAACCATGATTCCTTAACTTAAAAATCAATCCAAGCTTCTAGTTGTTTCTTGAAGAAGAAGAAGAAGAAGACCATGATGCTTGCTTCATCACCAACCAAAGGATCCTCGAGAGAGTTTGTGAATTTGGGAGGGAGAGGGGCGATGGGTTTCTAGAGAGAAGGAGGAGAGAAATTTCTCGCAAAACCTAGAGAGAGAAACATCCCAAAATTATGAAGATTTTGCCCAAAAAAATTCACTTATATACCCTTTTTACATGAAAGTACCAAAATTCCCTTCGTCTTAAACGTGTTTAGCTAACACTGATACTTAACTCGTATTTAGCTGACATCACGTAATAAACATTTCCTGTCGTACTTACGTTGCATAACATTTCCTTTGGTACGATCGACTGGTAATATGCCACTAGCTGACGAGTGGGATATTACACTCTACCCCCTTAAAAAAAAATTCGTCCTCGAAGTTTAGAGATTACTTACCAATTATTGCAACTAAAATATACCATCTCTGGCCTCAGTCAAGCAAAGCCAGATCGTACACTCTCAAAAGAGTTCGACGTATACTTTCTTCATCAAAACATGTAATTCATCCTGTTTCCTTAATCTTAATATCCTCTTCTAAATTTAAAGTTATCTTAGAACATCGTGATTGAAACTTACCCTTACTACATGTGGGCTAGTTGTCTCGGATACATATCTTATATGCTTGGTCTTATTCATTCGTATAAGTAACTTATCATTAACTGGAACACTCAGGATTTGCCATGCAGTGCTCGATTGCATCAGGGCATCTTATCATGCATATACATAATCCATACTTAATCTTCCTTACTGTACCTTGTGATTTATTTCTCTTACTTGCGTTGGTTACTCAATGATCCTTACAATTCTCTTATCTCGTCTCAGAGTCTTAAGAAATCTTTCGATCTCCTTACGATCTCATTGCACCCAAATTCATGTGTAACTCATATAACTTGGCATGGAGAAACGAAATCCAATACGCCGATACACCTAACATCCATTAACCAGTCTTTAGTTCTCATACACTTGAATCTACCGACTTAGACCACTTGCACTTGAATACTCTTAACATTAAATGGTGCGTCTCATAAGACTCTTCGAAGAACATTATTGTTCACTTCGTCAAACCTTAATTTTCATAGTACCTTACATACTTTCAAGTGCCACATACTGTTAGATAATAACGATACTTGTTCTAACATGTTGCTCTAAGAAATCTTCTAAACATTGGTATACGGGTCCTTGGAACGAACAGATACATGACTTTTTAAAAGAACATTGTGAAACCAAACCCATAACGGTACTGCAGAACCACAAGACGAGTCACTATATTTTTGAAAAGGTTTTCAACTCGCCCCAAGCTCGCCAATGACGAGTTGGTCCTAAGTCCGCACGTCTTAAGTGAGCTTACTCGCTTATGGCGTGTGTCATTGGTTTCAGAACATAAAAATTTCTTGTTATTAAAATAAACTTCGCTTCCAAGTCCCTTAATACCCATCTTAACTTTAAAAGTTATAAAATCATTGTTTGACATTATTATATCAAGTATCGTTATCACTTAACAAGTTTAGCACATGTGGGTATGAATCTCATTATGCATAACTCATGAGTCGTGTTTTACTTTCGTGATAAAATTCTTAAACTTCAAAGATAGATTAATTCTTATTCCTTCTTAACTTATATGTATATCTTAGGTACACATACTGCATAACATAAATCTTATAGGATCATTGACCCTCATGACGATATCTCGTTCCCTTATTCCAAGAACATTGAACTTGAATCTTCATAACATCATATTCGGATAATGCTCGAATGTTGTTACCTTTCCCCGAATGGCACCTCTTCTTCGAACACCGGTCAACACACTTGATGACTCGATCATTACTTTGAGTCGCAAGAAAGAACCTTCCGAATCTTACATGTATTCCTATTGCCATAGCACATACTCTTCCTAGCCAACTGACAGTTCTTGCGCGTGTTCGACATCATCAATTAGGCAACCCAATTACTTCATATGTAGTGACTCTAGTCTTTCTTATTTTACTTGTTGAAGACACATTCATTATACTTTTACCATATCTATCATTGACTGTATAAGTCTCATTACTTACTTAACGTTTTGAGAACTCCTCGCTCGTCTCATAATGCTTCTCACGAAGATTCTTGCTATCAAGCTCCATGCTCCATGGTTACTGTCAACATCTTTACCGATTAACTTCCGTTGCGCCATTTTGATTCCCTCCTGTTGGCTTTAACCAATACCTTAATCCGTTGAGACGGGTAAAACTTCACATTGCTTTGTAAGATTGAACCTCTCGATAGGCTTATCGTATACTCATATTACTTTCCTCGCGGATAGACCTTACATACTTAATGGTTGGAATTATCTCCTGACATAACGATACCATTCTTAAACTTGTTCTCGAGCAATCTTGACTCATACTGCACATCCTTGTTAATACATAATTACCATTTCCATGAATCATCCTTACGAATTCCCATGGTAAACTCATCATGCACTCGTACATACCTTTATTGAACATCCAACATTGCATCTTCATATTCTCGCATGCTATGCTTTACTTAATCATACCAATGCTTGCCCATTAATTTCCTTCTTAAAGAAAACTTCATAAATCAGTACACGGGTCATTGGCGTTGATGATTCTTCATCATATACATATAGTGAATTCCATTTTAGTTTCAAGAACTCCAACTCCAATTACCCATATGCGTATGTATATATTCTTAAACTTTATAAACATTGAGATTCATCATTGTAACGAGCCTTAGCAAGTTAATTAAGCAAAACATAGACTCGAGGAAAACCCATAACTTCACAAAATCTGAAAATCTTGTGACTATACATAAATTTTTCACCATTCTACTTTCCGTCCAGTGACTTCACATCCACAACGTCTATCCCATAAACCGGAACCTCCAACTTCTGATTCAAACCCCTTCTTAACTCTTAACACATTAACTTCTAATGTTACCTTGAACCGAATCGATTCTGTTAATGGTTGTCCATGCCTTTTCCTTTGAAAACCCTAGGATGTAATGTTCATTCGATACTGGTTGTTGTAAAGGGTTTTTATTGCGTAAAAGATTGTGAAGACAACCCCCAATAGCCACTACGTACCTTAGAGACGAACGGGCAGTTTTCGAAAAAACTAAAATTTCGCCCTCAGATTGGCTCACTGATTCCGTCAACATATGTCGACTTCATCCATCAACATATGTCGACTTCTCCTTATCTTGTAGCCTTGCACTTAAGTTTCAGAACACAACTCCTTTCTATACCATAATCTCGTTCCATTATAGACTCTTATCGAAGCTCCAGGACAAACTTAGATATTTCCAAATTCTTCACTTTCGGGTGTACGATGTATCATTAACAACTCACCCAACATTGTCGAAACACTCTGTCTTAACATTGCCTTGCATTCTCGGAGGTCTCAACTTCAACGGCTTAGCTCACCGGCCACAATCTGGCACGATTAGACTCTTACTATACTCACTCCGAGTTCACACTTCTCAGTTCTTATTCATTACATACTTCATTCCTCCTGGGTCTCATTCAGCTCTCAGGCATCTGTCCTAATCGTCGAATGTTAAATTGAGCTGATCAGGCTCAACTAACAATATTTAAAACATTTACCTGGAACCCAGAGGTCCCACTACCATAGTTGAAACTTAATGACCTATGGCATGATCTGAATCGACCTGCTCTGATACCAAATGTAACGCCCATACTAAACGTATCTAGAAAGTTTAGCATGTTCGTTATTTTTAGTACTGGATACATTAAAATTTACAACAATAAAACTTCAAACAAATATCTTATACAACCATAAGCGTTCAACATCAAGAGTATAACATAACTTGTCTAAAACATAATAAATACATCCTTTAAATCCATATCATCATGCAGCGGGTACGAACGAGCACTTGCTGAAGCATTCATACGGCTACTAGCTTGCCATACCAACATGTTTATCCGAAACAACTAAGGATTGGGATGAGACATAATGTCTCAGTGAGTTCCACCTAATCCTAGGCTATAGGTGATCTCGAGGGAAACCTACAGTCACCACGTCTCTACAATACAACCAGACGGTTGATTATACGTGTGTGGTCATGCTTGCATAGACGGTCGTGCATACTAGATCCGTCGTAGGTTCATCTTAACTTGTTATAGGTCTTGTCTACATCATATGTGTCATGTCGGATACGGGGGACCTAATACCACTATGCCAAGATACGCTAAACGGATCGAGGCCTAAGCATAACATAATCATGACTTGAACCTAAGCCGGACGATTAGGGAGCCCTAAGATCGTCATCGGCATATCATTCATAACTTGCTCTATTTCATAAACTTATGCATGACTAACATCATATCATAATCATACATAATCATAATCATAATCATAATCATAATCAAAATCATACATACATAGATGTTAGCGTTGAACAAACATATTATCTTGATTCATTTTACGGAGAGCCTCGGGTGGAGTAACCCAGAGAACAATCCCATTCATGACCGATGAAAACCTAGCTAAGGCACATCGGACTCGCTCAGTGACGTGCGGGCCCCTACCGAAAGAAGCTTATCCCGTTCTCACGACACCTACGTCTTACATACTCATTTACCACGGATCCTTAAGAAATCCTATGTGTGGTAAACTGCACATATATATCATAGTCTTAATCATACATACATGAAGGTTAAACCTATTCATACTTGCTCACTAGCCACGGGTCCGTGAACTACCCGTTTAGTGGTAAGCTACCTACATAGACATAATCATTCGTAGTGAAAGGATTAACTTATCTATTCACAGCTTAACATGACGGCATGGTCGTTTTTATTCATGTGCGAAGAGAATACACTAAACATTTCGTGTCTTAACATACGTGGGACTCGTGCTTATCATTCTAGTTATCAACAAACTATGTCGAGGCTCTACATTCATTCCCTTCCTTAAAGATTAGTTTGCTACCCGACTTATATCATATCATTCTCTCGTATGCCATGATTTACCAATATGTTAAATACTTGCTTAATTCTCAAGAAAACCTTTTAGAAGATTATCAAATGGGACCTTAGTTTGAGGGGTTTACTTTCATAAAAAACTGCACAAAGAAAATCCAACGCGAAACGGCCAAAACTGCCCGAAACGAGCCAACAACCAGTTTTGGCACTGTTAGCTCGCCTAGGCGAGTGTGAGGCAAGTAAAACATGCTTGCTATGATGTTTACTCGCCATGGCATGTACTAGCTTGCCCCGACGAGTTATGACAGTCCAGAACTTGTAAAAATGGCATTTCTGGCCCAAAAACCTCAAAACCAAGTGACCCAAAGTATATTTTAACTCTATGGATCATGTAGTACCTGAAAAACATTCTTATGGCAAGTATTCACATGTATAGCAAGCACGGCATAAAAAGGGCAACTAATCATAATACTTAAAAACCCTAGTTTTCATTTTATCCTTACAAAGATAAACACATAGTCCCAAAGGGTGGGAAAACTATCTATGGAACTCACCTTAACATAATCTTGCAATTCTTGAGGCTCTAAAATTCTTAGCTTCAAACCCTAGCTTGATCCATTTGCATTCTTAGCTCAAACCATTCCAATCTTGTTGTTTTCTTGCAATTTAGAGCACCATGATCCTTGCTTGTTCATCAATCTTTAAGTTTATATTCCAACTCAAACTTTCATCACCAAAACCCTAGCTCTTGATTCAACCATGATTCCTTAACTTAAGAAGAAGAAGAAGAAGAAGAAGAAGAAGAAGAAGAAGAAGAAGAAGAAGAAGAAGAAGAAGAAGAAGAAGAAGAAGAAGAAGAAGAAGAGAAGAAGAAGAAGAAGAAGAAGAAGAAGAAGAAGAAGAAGAAGAAGAAGAAGAAGAAGAAGAAGAAGAAGAAGAAGAAGAAGGGCATTTTGGGTATTTGCACGCAAGGAGTATAAAAGCAAGTTAAGACACAAAATATTCATTTGTCCTTGCTCTTTCTCTCTCTAGGTTTGAGAGAAAGAATTCTCTCCTCCTTCTCTCTAGAGGTCACCCCCTTTCCCTCAATCTTCTTCCATCAAAGCTTCCAAATACATGAAATTGGTGGCTTAGCAAGCAAGAAAGCAACAAGAATTGGAATGGTAACTCATTGGAATATCACAAATAAGAACATCAAGGGCTAGGGTTTGGTGTACAAGAGGAATATGAAGATTGAAGCTTGGTGTTGTTGAATCATGCTAGGTGAGTTCTTAGATAGCTTAACCTTCCTTTGGGTTGTGCAATTTTAGCAAGAAAACATGATTTGTGATAGTTTAGTCATGATGAGAAATTTAGTATCCGAAAGCAATTCTTGTTGATTATATGTTAAATTGCCATGAAATATGTTTAAAAATGTCTCTATATGTTGCTGGATGTATATGGTGCATTGTGTAACACTCTACTTCTAATAAGCGGTAAAACGCGCGAATATACAAATATATTCTAGAAATAGATGCTACGTCATCAAAACAAAAGCAACATACATGTATAAATTGTCAAGTTTCATAAGCATAGCAGCGGAACATATATAAAATCATATGAGTAACATCTCCACCTCTCATGATAATAAATACATCTCTCAGATACAATCATTATATCAACTCCTGAATTACATAGTCAAAACAAAACCCATCACGCAAGTACAACCCTAGATCAGAGCCCTAATCTAGACACTTGCACATAAAAGAGGAACTCCACTCCTCGGCAACATCAAGCATACAAACTAAGCATCCTGCACTCCATCTACCCGTCCATACGGAAAGGTAGGTGGTAAACCACTGAGGGTTAGCATTACATCATCATAATCCATATAAGATTTAACAAGAATATTGGGAATGAAGATATATTCAAGAACGAAGGATAACAAGTCATACATGTATTCAAAAGTATTCACAACACTCACATCATTCAATATCATCATTCCAAGTTTGTATCAACAAGTGTATTATATGATGAGTCATAGAATAGTCTAATTTAATGCATTATTTAGTTTAGTTTTATTTAAGATTTGATTTGATTTTATTGCATTTTATTTCCTTTTAGAATATTTTACTTTAAATTGCTTTTTATTTTATTTTAGGAACGAATATATGGTGGAAGGTGTCTTGGAGCAAAAGAAAGAGGACTGGAGCAAATACAGTGCGAAAATACGAAGATACGGAACAAAAATATGTTCCCACCAAGTCAGAAGCTTGGCACGGCCAGTGCCAACATGTGGCACGACCGTGCCACCTCCAGAGGCCTCTTTTGCTGCTTTTTCTTCGGGCCCAAGTTACCCTGTTGCAGCTTTACTGTTTTACCCTTTTAGTTGCTTAGTTTCTAAGTCGATTGTAAAGCTTTAAATAGAGTAGCTCTCCACCATAAACATTCACCTTTCCTTGGAATATTTCAAGTATTATTTCAATAAAAGTTCTTTACTTTATTTACTTTCTTCTTTGCAATTTACTTTTATCGCTTTCTCTCTTCTTCCCCCATGTCTACGATGAACATGAGTGAGTAGACTTCTTTGTCTTGGGATTGTTGGATAAGTCTAATGATGTAATCCGGATCAAGCCAAGCCTTAAACCCTAATTATTTGTTACCTTAATTCCTAATCTAAATTCACCGTTTTAACATGAATTAATTATTATCAAACTGTGGAAGCGAACGCAGAGGGTTTGATAATGGTTAATTCATCATCACAGATATCAATTCATAAAGCGAACGCGGAGCTTTGATATCCGATCAAGTGAATTTAGACAAGGTTTGCGAAACATGAGAATAGTCTAGCAAACCTTGGGACACATAAAGTTTCGACCTTCAAGGGTCCCAAAGGCAATCACCCATGAGAATAGGTGTGGTTGTTGGAGGGATACACTCACTGACTTCGAGAGGAGCTGTGATATGCTAAAGAGAAACTTGTCCTTAGTAATTAAGATTAACGCATAATTATAAGTTTAAGGCTTGCTTGTGAAAAGATTCGTTGTTATGATGAACTAATGATCCCAAGGCTTTTTATTAATATTGTTATTTACCTTCAGCAAACAAACCTCCCTTTTACTAAACTTTCTCCTCTTCTAATCATTCTTTAAAAGTTAATTAGATTGACCAACTCCCTAGCGGAACGATACTCTACTTACTACTATTACTTCGATAGGCCGTGCACTTGCGGTTTGGCCCTATCAAGTTTTTGGCGCCGTTGCCGGGGAGTTGTTGTAATTTGATTAACTTTTTAATAGTGATTAGACTATATATATATATATATATATATATATATATATATCTTTTTCCTTATTTTATTTTACTTCATATAAAAAAAAATCTTTCTCTTTATTTTATTTTATTTTATATATATAAAAAAAAATCTTTTTGTTTATTCTTTCTTTTTCTATTTCTTCTTTTGCCTTTAACTTCTTGGGAAGATAATAACGATATGGCTAAGGAATGCACTCTCATAGAGTATGCAATCCCATCTTCAATTGAGTCATACGATGCTATTGTGTACCCAACGGTTGATGACAATTTTGAAATAGAACCTGCACTTATTGAGTTAGTGCAGCAAAATCAATTTTTCGGATTACCCACTGAGGATCCGAATTTTCATATTTCAACTTTTTTAAGACTCAGTGGAACCGTGAATGCAAACCAAGAGGTCGTAAGGCTGCACTACTTTCCTTTTTCCTTAGGGGGGAGAGCTAGTGCTTGGTTTAATTCATTGAAACTTGGTTCTATCACTTCATGGCATCAAATGAAGCAAAATTTTCTTGCCCGATTCTTCCCCTATTCTAAAACAGTTCAATTAAGAAATCGAATCACACAATTCACTCAAAAAGATGGAGAATCTCTTTACGATGTGTGGGAGCGTTTCAAAGAAATGCTTAGACTTTGTCCCCATCATGGTTTAAAGAACTGGCTTATTATTCACATTTTTTATAATGGTCTTTTGTATCCCACAAAGATTTATGTTGATGCAGCTGCAGGTGGAGCTTTGATGAACAAAACATACACAGAAGCATATGCTTTGATCGAGGACATGGCACAAAACCACTATTAGTGGACCTACGGAAGGGACACCACTAATGTTGCTCCTTCACCCTCTCAGAAAGAGGTAGGTATGTATGAAAATTTTTCCCTTGATCATCTGGCTGCTAAAGTTGACGCACTCTCACAAAAATTTGATAAAATAAATACTAGTGCTGTCACACCTGCCCCTGTATCACCTCTTTGTGAAGTTTGTGGTGTATTTGGCCATATTGGCATTGATTGCCAACTAGGCAGTGTTGTTAGAAGTCCTGAGCAAGTAAACTATGCTGAATATAATCAAGGGTTTAAAAATAACCAAATTTTTTTTCAAACCCCTCAAAATCTTTTTGGACAAGAAACAACACCACTCAGTTATGCAAACAGCCAAATAGTCCCTCATAAATCCAGCTTGGAACTTTTTTTAGAAAATTTTCTTATAAATCAATCTGAGCAGCTCCAACAGTTTAAAAACCAAACTGAATTTTTGAAGGACTCTCTTGCCAAACATACATTGAACGTAGACTCCATAGTTACTCACAGTAAGATGATAGAGACTCAGACTTCTCAAGTACCCCAACAGCTGGCTACTCCCCCTCAAACCTCTGAAGTCCTTCTAGGCCAAACCGAAACCAACCCCAAAGACCATATAAGTGCTATTATTTTTAGGGATGGTAACAAACTAGAGGACCCCGTTGTGAAAATTAAGAACAATGAAGGAGAGATAGGAAGTGATAAGCCTCAAAGTGAGAAAGCTATAGGAGAGAATGACAAGCCATTTGTTTCACCGTCTCATGAGCCTAAAATTCCTTTAACACAAGAGTTTGCTAAATCCAAGTTAGATGAGCAGTTTAGAAATTTTATTGAAATACTTCCAAACAAATTGCCACCTAAACTTAAGGATCCAGAGAGATTTTCCATACCTTGTGTCATAGGATATAAAACATTTGAGAAAGCCATGTGTGATTTGGGAGAGCATGTTAGTTTGTTGCCATTATCCCTTAGTGAGAGATTGGGTATAGGATAGTTAAAACCACCTTCTAACCGTCAAGCTAGTGACTCTAAACAAGCGCTTCGTGGGAGGCAACCCACGCATTTAATTGCTTTTGTTTTGTTTGTTTTTCTTTGTTTTAAGTTGTTTTGTAGGTAATTGTCCAAGTATGATTCAAGAAAAACTGAAAATTTTGAAGCCCCCGTGACCAGAATGTTGGCACGGCCCGTGCTAAGGTTGGCACGGCCGTGGCAACCCAAAACCACCCAAAACCAAAAAACTGGCAGAATGTTGGCACTGCCCGTGCCAATATTGGCACTGCCCGTGCCAATATTGGCACTGCCCGTGCCAAGCTTCTGCACCACATACCTTCAAAAAATTTCTTCTCCTTCCCCATTCACTCATTTCTCTATAAAAACTCCATTAACCCCCAACCTCCAAACTTCCATAACTCCACCAAATCCAAGAAATTCTTAACCAAATTATCCCAATTCATCATTCCAAACTTAACCACCAATCAAAACCAACCTTCATCCAACCAAACACCAAATTCATACACCATTAAACCCTAACCCAATTTCTTCACCAATCTTCATCATCAAACTCATAAACCTTACTCAAACATCAACCCCAACCCTAAACCAATCCTTTCCACCACAAATCTTCCAAAACCCTAACCTTCAACCAAACCACACAAAGTCAACCCAAGGTCAAGGTCTAATGGCTTCAAGAAGAAGTGGTAAGGAACCAGCAAGGTCTCAAGGAGGACCTCCCTCAAAGAAGCAAGCACAAGTCAAGAATCATGGGATCAAGTTTAAGGACAATTCACAAAGGGATAGGTATAAAATTCTAATCTTTAAACCCTTTTGCATCCTTCTCGATATCTTGATTCTTACACTTTGAATATGCTAGAGCTGAGAAATGATGTCTATAGGTTGATAGGAAGGCTAGGTTGGACTGATATGTTAGAACCTATGAGGGATTATGAGAATTTCACCTATGACTTTTTGAGTTCCATTGTTTTTACTAAAGATAGGTTGAATTATGATAACCCTAACCATAGAGTTTCCTTTAGGCTAATGAATATTGATTATGATATGTCTCTTCAGCACTTTTGTGATGCCTTAGGTTTTGCAAACGAGGGGTATATCCATGATTCTTGGGATCCTAGCCTTAAGCCGGTTGACTATCAACCCGCTGTCTTTTGGGAACGTATCACCGGCCTTTGCTCCTTTGTCACTAGAGCCAATAAAGCTAGCAACATTCACAACCCCGTACTTAGGTACCTTCAAAGGGTAATGACTTGCACTATTTGGGGTAGAACCGAGCTAGGAAATACTTGAACCGATGAATTGTTAATGTTATGGGCAATGCTCCAAAACCACCCCGTCAACACTTGTTTCTATTTGATTGATTACCTAGACTTCTTAGGTAATAAACCACCCGGTAGGGGAGACATAGTGGTGGGAGGCATCATTACGTACATAGCTAGGTGTTTTGGAGTAAGTGAAGATGAGGGGATCAAACCAATTGAGGGAAACAATAGACTCAACATAGATACCCTTATTGCTATGAACTTCATTAAACAACGCCCACCCCTCCATTACCAACTCAAGCTAAATGTGCCTATCTTGTTTTTACTTCCTAACCCATCTCGGACTACCACCGAGGTGGAAGAAAATTGGTTGTATGTTGATGATGTGCAGGTTCTTGGTGAGCAACATGAAGATGAAGGAGAAGGTGCTAACTTGCACCAACATGTGGGAAAAGGTGCTAACTTGCACCATGAGGAAGAATACCATGGCCATGATGCCGGTGTGCTTAATGAGGATCAAAGATGGACATGGATTCACAATGAAATCAAGAGGATGAGCACCGAGCAACAAAGGCAAGGTGTTGAAATCTCCGGCCTTCGCAATGAAGTTCAAAGGGGCAACCGTGTCAATGATGAAAATAATGAGATGCTCCGTCGGATGATGCAACACCTCCAACTTCAAGGCCCTCCTTATAGACCTCAATAAATTGTGAGCTTTCCTTTTCCTCTCTTCCCTTCTCTCTTCTCTCTCTACTACTCTTCTTCTACTCCTTCTTTCTTCTTCTTCTTCTTTTTAATTTCTTTTCTTTTTGAATCATTGAGGACAATGCTTCCCCTAAGTGTGTGTGGGGGGGGGGGGGGGCTAATAAAGTGTCTAGAGTTGTAGTGTTCCCAAACTCCCTTGAACTTTATTCTTTTGTTTTGTTTTTATAGTGAAAGGCATGACTAGTAGCTTGGTTTTAATGCAAAATATGGCATAAAAATCTTTGTTTTGTCTCTTCTTTAAAAGTTGTTTCTCGTACATGAAAGTAGTTCTTGTGTTCTTGCTATACCCATGTCTTGTTTTATTGTGAAAATTCTCCATTGAGAAAAGCACCCGGTTGCAATCTTTGAGCAAGTGTATGAATAGGTATTTTAAGGAGCACGTTCCATCTTTAGTGTTAACTTAGACCCTTTAAAGTCTTAAGAGTAAAAGTAGTATAAGTTTGTGTGGGAAATTAATCAATATTCTTAATTGTTATATTCTTAAAATTGTTAAAGTTAAATGGGGCGGGAGAATGGCACCAACATGTGGGGGAAAGGACAATCCCTAACTTCCTAATTGTGGTGGTGACTCCCTAATTTGAACTTAAAAGTGAAACAAATTCATCAATGCTAGGGGGAAAGGACAATTACATCCAAAAAGACTTCCTACGCGGAGATGAAATAAAATAAAATTTTGCAGCACTGCTTAGGGTGATTTTGAATCTAGGGGGAAAAGACAATTACATCCGAGAAGACTTCCTACGAGGATAGATAGCCCCTAAGCATCTGCAGCCCCTTGTGCTTAATTGTTAATCTAATTTAATTTTAACTCAAATTCCCATCACTCTTATATGAAATGAAGAAAGGAATTTTCTCGGTTACTTTAGCATTAAGGATAGAACCTATTCCTCATAATATCTGTCTTATACAGGAGCAATAAAAGGGTTGGACTGCACACACACACACTCACTTGAGACTTGATGTTGGGTAGAATAGGTTCATGAGGAATGTTTGAAATTGTAATTGTGTACTTGAAGCAAAACCTTTCTTTTGAGATATGTGTTCTTAATATTGCCATGAATAATCTTTTGTTGCTGCTATGTCTATTGCCTTTTGCTTGAGGACAAGCAAAGATTCAAGTGTGGGGGAGTTTGATGAGTCATAGAATAGTCTAATTTAATGCATTATTTAGTTTAGTTTTATTTAGGATTTGATTTGATTTTATTGCATTTTATTTCCTTTTAGAATATTTTACTTTAAATTGCTTTTTATTTTATTTTAGGAACGAATATATGGTGGAAGGTGTCTTGGAGCAAAAGAAAGAGGACTGGAGCAAATACAGTGCGAAAATACGAAGATACGGAACAAAAATATGTTCCCACCAAGTCAGAAGCTTGGCACGGCCAGTGCCAACATGTGGCACGGCCGTGCCACCTCCAGAGGCCTCTTTTGCTGCTTTTTCTTCGGGCCCAAGTTACCCTGTTGCAGCTTTACTGTTTTACCCTTTTAGTTGCTTAGTTTCTAAGTCGATTGTAAAGCTATAAATAGAGTAGCTCTCCACCATAAACATTCACCTTTCCTTGGAATATTTCAAGTATTATTTCAATAAAAGTTCTTTACTTTATTTACTTTCTTCTTTGCAATTTACTTTTATCGCTTTCTCTCTTCTTCCCCCATGTCTACGATGAACATGAGTGAGTAGACTTCTTTGTCTTGGGATTGTTGGATAAGTCTAATGACGTAATCCGGATCAAGCCAAGCCTTAAACCCTAATTATTTGTTACCTTAATTCCTAATCTAAATTCACCGTTTTAACATGAATTAATTATTATCAAACTGTGGAAGCGAACGCGGAGGGTTTGATAATGGTTAATTCATCATCACAGATATCAATTCATAAAGCGAACGCGGAGCTTTGATATCCGATCAAGTGAATTTAGACAAGGTTTACGAAACATGAGAATAGTCTAGCAAACCTTGGGACACATAAAGTTTCGACCTTCAAGGGTCCCAAAGGCAATCACCCATGAGAATAGGTGTGGTTGTTGGAGGGATACACTCACTGACTTCGAGAGGAGCTGTGATATGCTAAAGAGAAACTTGTCCTTAGTAATTAAGATTAACGCATAATTATAATTTTAAGGCTTGCTTGTGAAAAGATTCGTTGTTATGATGAACCAATGATCCCAAGGCTTTTTATTAATATTGTTATTTGCCTTCAGCAAACAAACCTCCCTTTTATTAAACTTTCTCCTCTTCTAATCATTCTTTAAAAGTTAATTAGATTGACCAACTCCCTAGCGGAACGATACTCTACTTACTACTATTACTTCGATAGGCCGTGCACTTGCGGTTTGGCCCTATCATTATACACATCTCACAATTTCAACCATGACAATTAACAATTAATAGGTTCAATCATCATGTACAACTCAAATGTAATTCAATTCACCAACAATGTATGCAATGGCTCTAGACTCATCTAGATGCATGCGGTACCATATCACCTCAAGGTCATCACCTTCGATGCAACAAAAACATCGTAATCACCTCAATTGGATATAAAATCCACCACCATCAGTCATGAATGCATGAACATATGACTCGACTACAATGCATATGTTCACACAAACTAATCACCTCAACATCACCAATACTTGTATATATGCAATCAACAACAATTCACCACCACGTAACATATATACAATCACCAACAACATTCATAATTCAAGCAACATATATTTATCACATCTCCACATAATTCTTTATAATCCAAATAAAGGAACAAATACAACATATGATCATAAACATCATATTCATCACCTAACAACCATTCATACATCATCTCATAATCATATCAATCTATTCATAAAGGATTTATAGGACAATCGATCCTTAAAACCATTTTCATCAAAGTTCATCTCATATTTACTTCATTTAATGTCGAGCAACACAAGAACTCAATAAACCCTTAAAACAAAGTTATTTCTTTCATAAAAGTACCCCTAGATGATTAGAGAGAAGTCCCTATACTTAGGAATAAGTTTAAAACAATTGGATTGAAGACAAATGCATTTTTGAGGTTTCTGGGCTGTTAAAATAACTTCATGATCCGTAAGATTGCTTCATGATTTTGACAGCATCAGACTGTGCAACAAAATTTGTTGTTGCTGTCAAAATCGCCTCATGATTCGCGAAATCGCTTCATGATTTTGACAGCAACAGTTTATGCAGAAATCAACTTTCAAATACGAATTTTCTCAAATAATTGCTTTTAAGTCACATAATCCAACCCCAATACTTCCCAATCATTTCCAAAACTTAACCCATTATTAAACCCTTTATAACCACCACTTAAAAAAACTTGAAACATCATTTCTCATTCCAAAATCACTTAACTAGCTCTTCATATAAAAACCTAAGTTTCTTTCCAAAACTTTTCACAACAAAATCTTATAACTAAAAACAGAATTTCATTAAACTTATATCAACACAACAACACCAACATTTCACCTTAATTCATCAAGAATCACAATCCACCATGAATAACCCATTTTCATCAAACTCTTAAAACAACAACTTCATAAAATGGAACACTCATGGCATAAATCAACAACAACATCAAAATCTCTTCATCAATTCATCGATCTTGGTACCCAAAGAACCAATTCAACAACAACATGTTCCAAATCAATAACAGCAACTAATGAATACAAATTCATGCACAATTCAACACCACAACTTCAATTCTCATCAAACTTGCTCAAGAACACAAAGCACCAACAACTATGCATTTAAACATGTTAATTCACATACTAACATACAATTATCATATAAATCATGTTCTCAAACATAACAACAACAATCATGCACGAATTTACAACAATTAGATTCAATTCATCAATTTCACAAAATGGGCAGAAATGAAAAGTTATGAATTATGGTTAAAATCTAACCCTCTTACCTTTAGCACCAAGAATCTCTAACTCAAGCTTCAATTTAGCTCCTAGATGATGAATCCCCTCTTGCCTCTAACCCTTGTTCTTGTTCTTCCCTCTAGCCTCTATCTCTTCTCTTCTCAAATGAAAAATGTTGGTAAAAAACCCTATTTCTCTACTAACATTAGTTTATATAAGCTCCCCTAATTGGGCTTATCTCACAAACCTTAACGGGCCTAATCCATTTCTATTCTAACCTCAAAAATGTTACTACTCACTTAATGGTAAAATATATCACTAACGGTCGCTTACCGGTAAATAAAATAATTACTACAGCTCCCTAACACTTAGTAAAATAACAACTCCTACTAAACACTAAAAATAATAGTCCTCAACAAAATTACTAAATTACCCCTGCTCACAAAATGACCAAAATACCCCTAAGCCCAAAATGACTAAAATACCCTTCCAACACCGAATTCTACAAATCTCAACCCAAAATACACACAGAGACAATTAATCACATATGAGCACATATAACACACATAAATAAATAATAAAATAAATCTAACGAAAATCGGGCTGTTACAGTTTCCGCTAGGTGAAACGGGATAAGCTCCACAAGGGGGCCTGCACGTCACTGAGGGAGTGTTATACCCTAATTTTGGACCTAAAAATACTAATCAATTCTTCTTTTCTTGCATTTCAAGTCATTTGATATGTCTCTGATTAATTGCATCCTTCTCTGCATTTTATTTCAATGTTGTTTGCAAAATTCACATGCAAGGGTATTTTAGTCATTTCCTATGTCAAAATTTCTTTCTGGATTTTAAAAATTTGTTTGAGTCCTTTCAAGCAGTGTGAATAAGTCCCTGTTTCATTCTATGTCAAAATCCATTTCAAAAATTGCGTTTGAAGTCATTTTGAGTCAGTTTTGCCCTTAGGGGCATTTTAGTCTTTTCATGTGTTAAAGCCCTGTTTAAATTCTAAAAATTGTCTCTGAGTCTTGTATAAGTTCTTGCTTTAATTTCCTGTCAAAAAATCCATTTTAAAATTTCGTCTGAGTCATTTTTAGTCGTTTTAAGCCCCTAGGGGCATTTTGGTCATTTCACATAATATTTCTGTTTCATTTTAATCTGCTTTGTTGTTTTAATCGTCTCGCTTTACGTTAATTTTCATTTTACTTTTTCAATTCAATTTTAGTTTAATTTTCATTTTAGTCCTCGTACTTTTGTTATTTACATTTTAATCCCTTTTAAGTTTGTTAGAGTCCAAGTGCCATGTGTCCAAATGCTATTGGCCCTTAAGAGTTTGTTACAAGTCCAAGTCCATGTGGCATTTCCTCATTGGTCCAAGCATCCCTTTCATCACCTATATAAGTCAAACTTGTGGTCAAATTATTCATTCAATCATTTTTCCCACAAAAAATTCCACAAAAAATAAAAAAAAACTCTTTCATTTTCTCTCCCTCTCTTTTCCATTTACGTGAACATCACCACCACAACCAATTCATAACTAACCCACTCCTCCACCTTCAACCACCCTAACAAACTCCATAACTAATTTCCACCACCACAAACCACCACCATCTTCATCAATCTTCATCTTTAATCATCATAACAACCTTCAATCACTACAACAAAACCTCCATCTTCCACCACCAAAACCACCACAACTCCACCACAATCCTCCATAACCAAACCTTCATCATCATCATCTTCTCCAACAATCTAACCTCCATCCAATATCATCATCCACAAACACAATTCTGTTTCCGAAGTCGCCATCAATCCAAACCTGAATCAAGAACGTGAAAAGAAGAGCTCGAACCGTACAAATCAAACGGTAACAAGTGAAGATTTGCGAAAGGGAAGTGGGGAAGACGAAGCTGAACAATCTCGAGCAACAAACAACATGGATTCGAAGAAAAAGAAACAAGATCGGATTGAAGAAGGCATCAGAATCTGAGGCAAAGCACCGAACTAGTTTCGAATCGAAGTGAAGAGGAGCTAAAGTTTTCCCGTCGAAAGCTCGTGGTTCCGCCGGTTAACTCAGGTATCATCGATATTCATGCATATACGCCATTATCAGTGCTTTAAAGTCCATTTCGTTGCTGTTCATGTGAAAACTTGTTGTTGCTTTTGTGCTCATGTCGTTCCTTGATTGAATCCGTTTCCGGCGTCGTGTGCGTGAGATTGCGAAAGTGTTTGTTGGAATTTTAGTGGTAGATGATTTGAGGAATGTTTGAGTGTTAGGAGAAGCTGTTTGTGCAATGATTAAGGGGGAAAAGATTGTTTTGTTTGGGATTGGAAAAATGAACGGTACAATGAAGAAGAAAGGGGAATGGCGCGTGTGTTATGAAGGAGAAAGGATCCAAATCATTGACCCATGGATCTTGCTCCATAACCCATGCCCAGCCTCTTAAGCCCAACGTTTTGCTTTTCCTTTCCAGTTTCACTTTTCGTACCCCCCATTCCTGCATATTCTTGATGGTTTTTGGCTATTTACACCCCTGTCTGCCTAAAACTCTTTCAAAAAAATTCCTAAAAAATTCTATGCGTTCTTGATTGCTTTCTTGACAATTTTTTGGTGTTTTTATGTGTTAAGTCTTGGTTGAAAAATAGGTAGTATTTTCTTGTTAAGAGTTTACCATTGTTTGTTAAAAATTGTGAAATTCACATGTATTTTGTGGTTAAAAATTCTCTAAAAACTCCAAAAATTTCCATACATATTTCTTGATAATTTTGTGATGTTCTTGTGATAATTTTGCATAATAAAAATTGGTAAAAATAATGTGTTTAATTTTCTTGTCATTTTTGTCATATTTTGTGCTAAAAATGAATGAAAATTTGCTTGATTTCAATCCCAATCGCTTGATGAACACTTGTGACCTATGCCACTTGATTTGAGGGCGTTTTAGCCACTGTTTGTGTTGATATTAGTGCATGAGTATGAATCTTGATTAGTTACTTAGTTCACAAGCTAGTTGTGTAGTTAAATAATGCAAATATGCTTAAAGTTTGTTTTAAAATGCCAAGTAGATCATGTTGCCTTAATTCCCATTCCAAGACTTGATTCTAAACCTTTAAAAAATGTATTGGAATGTGAGAATTATAGGTCATATGGTTCTTGCATTCTATGAACAAATTTTAGCCATGTTTGCACTCATTTTCTATCCTTTATGTTCTAGTGTTTCTCTTGCTTTATTTCCTTTGATATTGTCATGTGCTACTAACTCCTTTCATTTCATGTTTCATCATTTCATAAGCATCTCCATTTCATCCCATATTCATCCCTATTTTTCTTGCAATTTAATTTGTACCAAAGTTAGAATGTAAACACTTAGGAGTTTTGTAATATTTTACTTTTATGCCACTTTTAATTTCTTGGCAAAGAGGCCATAGAATGTATCTAGGGTATGATGTAAAGGACAATGGACTCTAATGATGTACACCGACACAAGCACCGACACATGCACACACACCACTTTAGATATAGCTAGAATATGCATGTTTAGATGTATGTCTAGGATTGTATGTTTAGATGGATGTTTAGGCTTTATACTTAGAAAAATCAATTTCCCAAAAAATATATGAACAAACTTCACTCAAATCATTTTCTAAATAAACCTTGGGATCAAAATCCCATTGAATTTTCCCTTTTATTTTCTTAATCAAATTTCAATGAACTTTAATCATACTTTGACTCTCTTTTGCAAATGACTAATTCCACCTCACATTTTTTTACAATCTCATGCCCTTGAGGCCTCTCAATCTCCATTCTTCAAAATCCAATTTTCAAACTTAAAATCAACCAACAAAAACAAAAACATTTTTTGGAAGAGAACTACGGTGGATTTGATCCCTTAAAAGGGTACGTAGGCAAGGAACAAAATTCCTTCAATTCAAATAAAATAAAAATTCAAACGCATTCTTCTCCCTCCAATTCTTCACTTAGAAAACTCTTAGGTCTAAACAAACACTTTCAAATAGCATTTAAAAATAAAGCGCGCGCGTAGAAAGTAAAGACGGTTCCTATAGGATACTATAGTCGTTATGGGTGCCTAACACCTTCCCGTAGCGAAAACAACTCCCGGACCTCGATTCTCAAGGGTTTTGCTTACTTTTTCCCTTCCCAAGAAAAAATAAGATATCACCGGTTTAAAAGGTTCAAACGTAATCAATGTTTGACACCCGAAAACCAAGATAAAACAGGGAGTTCCGATGTACCTTAGATAGGTTTCATCGGTTAGATAGGGATTGTGCTTGGGTTTACTCCACCCCGGGGCTCTCAGTAAAATGAATTCAGATAATGTTATTGTTCAACGCTAACCTTTAACTTAATGAATGCATATGATTATGATCACGAGCATGAGATGACGTTAGACACGTACAAGTTTATGAAATAGAGCAAGATATGAATGAGATACCGACGACAATCTTAGGTTTCCTTAATCGTCCGATTTAGGACCGTGTCATGAATATGTTATGAGTAGACCTCGATGCGTTTATCGTATCTTGGCATAGTGGTCTTAGGTTCCCTCGACCGCCATGACACGTTTGATGTTAGTAAAGACCTATGATAAGAAAGATGAAACCTATGACGGATCTAGTATGCACGACCGTCTAGGCAAGCATGACCACACATGTATAATCAACCGTCAGGTTGTATTGTAGACACGTGGTGACCGTAGGATTCCCCCGAGGTTACCTATAACCTAGGATTAGGTAGAACTCACTGAGACATTATGTCTCATCCCAATCCTTATTTGTTTCAGATAAGCATGATGGTTTTGTTAGCTCGTAGCCGGATGGATATTTCAGCAAGTGATCGTTCGTACTGATAGACATTTGGCAAGTGCACCAAATACTATCGAAGTAGTAAAAATATCGATTCCACGAGGACTATTTTTAATCTCAATAATTCAATTACATTGGAACTTAGGATGTATAAAAGTTATTTTGATTTGCCACTAGGCAGTTGATTGGTTTGATTGCATAAAAATAATGACAGAAAATAAAGTTGGTTTTTAAGAATAAGAGAGAGATGAGTCTAGGTCTTTCGAATCTTCTATGTTCCCCTAATTGGTATACTGCACCTATTATTATGAATGATTTTCTAGTCCCACGATAGTTAACAAAATAGTCCTAATCAATCCCTTGAGTTAGGACTCTCTTCTCAAACTAGAGCCCCTAATTCCTTAGGTGGTCTAATAATTCTTGAAGGTTTAAGCACGTTAACCTAATATCACTAACAAACGATTATCCATTCCTAGACTAACCATGTTTATTAGAACAATTCAATTTAGGTCTAAGTCGAAAGCTAGGGTCAATAGTCATTCATTCTCACCAAATCATATTTATATTTGATCAGGATATAAAAAGCATTAAGAACAATTGAATTGAATAAAGACTAGATTGTCATTCACAATAAATAGAGTTTCACAGCAACATGTTTCAATTAGGGTTACAAAGAATCATCTCAGACCTAACCTCTAATGGATTTAGCTACTCATAATGGTGTTTAAAAATAACATAATCATTAGAGGAATTAAAACATACATAAACTGGTAAAGATTGGAGCAAATCGCCCCGTTCTTCAGTCTCCAGATCTGCAAATCACACCTTCTCTCTCCAAAATTCGTAACCCTTGTTTTTGGAATAGATTTCAGCTTAAATAGGCATATAAATTTGCCCAAATCGTGTCACGATTTACTTAAAACGTGACACGATTTCACCTTGTGGAGCAAGAAACTGAATTAGGGTTTCTCTAAATCGCGCCACGTTTTGCGAATCATGACACGTTTCCTTAATGTCGAACCCATGCTTTTGGCCTTCACCAAATCATGTCACGTTTTTACCAGATCGTGACACGTTTTACTCTTTTGCATTTTCTTCAGTTTTTTTTGCTCTTTTTGCTGCATAAGTCTCCTTGTGAACTCCAATTTGTGATAAAAAATACATATAAAATTATGTAATGACGAGATGTCATCACAACCCCAAACTTGAACCATTCCTTGTCCTCAAGGAATTTACTTGCAAAGCTGACAATTGACAGTAAAATAACAATTACCTGTTCAAGCGATAGTACCCAAAAGTTCAACACCTTCTAGCTAAAAATGAGCTAGTTTGACTTGTACGCATCCACCAATTCACAACTCCACGCAACAATATGAAAAGGGTTCACACATAGTCGACATGCAATCTACATATTACCATACGCTTGAAAAGTTTCTAAACGTCAACCAAAATCAATGGCAATGCACGCTTTGAGGTCTTTAAGGGTTATAACGGGGCTTAGGTGAAGTTGGGATAACATTTGGATAAGTGGGCTACACAAAATTTGAGTTAGGCATTCCTACGGAAGTTAAGCACAAAATTCAATCCATCATTCATTCACCTCATGGAACAACAATTATTGTAAAGGTACAAGAGAACACCTGAAACTATTGGGACAATCGAGTTTAAACTTACTCGGATTTTCAATGTTTTGTCCCTTTTTCATTCTATTTTCTCTTTTTTTTATACACCATTTTTGTGTGTATTTTTCATGATAATGTTCTTTCTTTGTTATCTATGTTCTCTAGTACCCCCCACCCCAAACTTAATTGGTTGTAAATTCCAATAGCAATCCCAAACTTATTCTTTAGCAACATTCTACAATGCCTAACTCAGAATAACAATATGGGACAAGTCCTAGAAGTCTCTAAGCTTGTAATGTAGTTTGTCACCGAACAAAAAGTTCTAATCCTACTGGCTCAAATTGGCTAAGAAAAGGATAAAAATAACAATTAATATCAGGGTAGGCTTCAAAAGGCTCACAAGACCAAGCACTTTTGCCTCAGTGTGCTAATGACAAAAATCAATCGACAGTAGAGAAAAAATGCAAGTTCTAGAAATGTAAAAGCATGGAATACTCTATATAAGTAAATTGGAAAAATAAATTTGGCCATGAACCTTACAGTTATGATATCTGGGAGTTGTGACTACCTATCTTTAACTACCGTACACTTCGCCTTTGAAACACAAGTCACACCTCCTTTTGAACTTTTGGAATACCACTTGAACAAATATTTGTTACTAAACTGTAAAAAGTCAAGTAAACAAGCAAATTCATTAATAATAAACTAGTTCAGGAACAATTACATAAACGGGGGTACAACCAAGTTAAACTTTATCAAAGCAAAAAAAATTGTTCAAACATGAAATTAAAAGTACATAACCAAAGTGCTAAAACAAAAACAAATAAATAAAAATGAGTTGGACCCTCAGTATTCCACTCAATCCGGCATCCGGTCCTCCGAAATCCATGTGATGGGGTTCTGCTTTGCATAAGAGTCCTCCCAAAAGTGGTTCCTAGACTGGCCTCCACCAGCAGCAAAGTCGGCTCTGATCTCCTACTCTCTAGCCTGAGCTCAACCTCTGGTGACATCTAAATAGTGGTCCATAGCCTCCTCGAACCCATCAAAATGCTCAAAAGAGCCCATCATAGTCTTCCTGTTGAGGCAGACCACCTCTGTGAACTCTTGACTGAACCTAGGACGGTTCCAATACTCCTAATCTGACACCTCATTCATCCAGTTGGCGTGGCCGAACATGTAGTCCAGCATCATAGGATGAATGGGTGCATAGGCACCCTGCTGACTGCTCCCCTCTCCATGCACATTCTGAGGTGGAGGTGGCTGTGGCTGACATGGCGGCTGTGGCTGTGGCTGTCCTGCTGCTGCTGCCTCAGCAACCTGAATAGCATGAAACCGATCATGATAGTCTTTGATGAAGCCATCCATGTAGGTATCATTCAGCGGCTTTATCATGGATGTACTCAAATCATTGGCGAATAGATCGCACTCTTGCTCCTCACAAAGCTAATTGATAAGGCTCAAGTGGGGGAGTGCCTTCTTGGTACCTGAAGGAAACATATAAATATTGTTGGCAATCAACTCACCAATATTGATGGGTGCACCATTAAGAATAGCAGACAAAGTAAGCAGGCGGGGCAATGGAATCTCTGAAGTACAAGAGGTGCCCTCCAAGGTCTGCGCCACAAAATATGCCTAAGCCTTTGCATAGGGCTTAAAGTCAGCCCTCAACAACATGTGTGACCATGCCACTTTGCACCCTCTACACAAATCTGCAGCAAAAACTCTTCCCACCTCTCATCATCCCCGTTCTTGCACTCCTCCGTCTTCTCTTCACATCACACTCCTCTGGTGGCACAATCTCTAGCAAAGAATTGATATTCTCTGGGCTATAGTCGATCTCCTTCTGCCTCACATAGGACACATATTTCCTCCCCATGAACCTAGCATTTGAATAGAACTCAATCCCCACCGTTTTGTTGGCCTGCTCAAAGATCATGCTAACAAGGGACTCCCACCCTCTTTCAGTGATAACTTGGAAGAACTCGGGGTTGGAGATGAGTTTGGGAAAATATAAACCTTTTTAGGGAATAACCCTATAGCCCCTGATGTCCTTGAAGCGGTCTCTAGCGGCATTGTTGTAGAACCTTTGGTTAACAGATGGTGGTGGTGCGGTGTTAGGGTTAGGTTTGACAGGAGGTTTTCGTTTGGGGGCGGTTTTGGCCTTTATTGATGGTTGGGTTTGGGATTAGGATTTTCCTTTGTTTCTTGTCTCAACCATGTTTAGGGTTAGGAAGTAGGGTAGATGAAGGTTAGGGTTAGGTTTTGTGATGAAGATGGTGAATTTGATGGATTTTGGTTGTTTGTGGGTGATGATGATGGTTTGGTGAATTGGAGATGAAAAGATGAAGATTTTTGGTAGAAAAGGGTTAGAAGTTCGAAGGTTAGGGTTCTGGGAAAATTTTGGCAGAGTTTGGCTACTTTTGGAAGTGAATGAAATGAAAATCGTGTTGGGTTTATTTATAGGGTGGGAAAATCGTGTCACGTTTGGCCAAAAACGTGGCGCGATTGGGTTTTGTAACGATAAAATTTTGAAACCACCAAAAACGTGTCACGATTGGGCTAAATAGTGTCACGATCCATCAATTTGAAAAAAAATTGCCCAGAAAACGTGGCACGTTTTGGCCAACGTGACATGATTTGGGAATGTCGAATGCCACCAGTTTGAACCTTAGAAAAAAATTTTAGTGCCAAAATTTTGAGTGTCAAATGACACCAATTTTAAGTTAGAATTTTTTTTTGAAGAGCTTCAGAGGTGAGGCAAAATTGTGTCACGTTTTGCCCAAAACGTGTCACGATTTTGCCCAGTATTGGACTTGAAAATTTTTGTTCCTCTGTTCGTATCAGCTAAAATCTTTTTGTATTTTTTTTGTCACGATTTTTTGATTTTTTTGACTGTCGACGACCCTTAGAGGTCCGTCAGAATAAGTCCTACCCTTGCTTTCGGTAGGTCGCCACCCAGATATGGCTTAACTCTCTGCCCATTCACCTTGAAACTTCTGTCACCTTCAGGTGTCATTAACTCAACAGCTCCATGAGGTGACACACTTTTTACCAAGAGCGGTCCAGACCACTTTGACTTAAGCTTTCTAGGAAACAGCTTCAACCTGGAATTATACAACAAAACTAGTTGCCCAGAGTTAATATCCCTAGATACTAAGTTTTTGTCATGATACCTTTTAGTCCTGGCTTTATAGATGAGCGCGTTTTCACACGCTCTAAGCCTCATCTCCTCAAGTTTATTAAGTTTCAAGAGTCTTTTCTTACCAGCAGCAACTTGATCAAAATTTAAGGCCTTAATGGCCCAATATTCTTTATGTTCTAGCTCAACTGGAAGATGACAAGCCTTCCCATAGACTAATTGATAGGGTGAGAGCCCTAGATGAGTCGTAAAGGCTGTCCTATATGCCCACAGTGCGTCATCTAATTTTTTAGACCAATCTTTCCTATTTGACGCAACTGTTTTCTCTAGTATCTGTTTCAGCTGTCGGTTTGAAACCTCCGCTTGACCACTTGTTTGTGGGTAGGGTGTTGCAACTTTATGCCTGATGTTATGATTTTTGAGCACATTTTCAAGAAAATTATTGCAAAAGTGCCTCCCCCCATCACTGATCAAGACTCTAGGTGTTCCAAACCTAGTGAAAATGTTCTTCTGCAGGAAGTTAACAACAGTCTTGGCATCATTAGCAACACATGGTATCGCTTCAACCCATTTCGTGACATAGTCAACACAAACAAGAATATGGAGAAAAGAGTAAGAGGAAGGGAAAGGTCCCATAAAGTCAATGCCCCAACAATCAAATGGTTCAACTTCAATGATTCCTGAAAGGGGCAGTTCATTCCTCTTTGAAATGTTACATGTCCTTTGGCATTTGTCACACCGTGCAACAAAGTCGTGGCAATCCTTGAAAAGGGCGGGCCACTAGAATCCACTTTGCAAAATTTTTGCAGCGGTTCTTTCTCCACTATGATGGCCCCCATAAGCTGAGCTATGGCAGTGCCACATGATACTATGAGCTTCCTTACCTGTAACACAACGTCTAATCAAACCGTCAGTGCCTACCTTAAACCGATAAGGGTCATCCCACAAGTAGTGGTTTGCATCTTTGAAGAACTTTTTCCTCTAATGATAATTCATGCCATCAGGAACTATGTTACCGGCCTTAAAGTTCGCTACGTCAGCAAACCAGGGCTTTTCTCCAATAGCAAACAGCTGTTCATCTGGAAACTCGGCCTTGATGGCCTTCTCCTTCCTTGTCACCTCATCATTTTTCAACCTTGAGAGGTGATCAGCTACCACGTTCTCTATTCCCTTCTTGTCACGAATCTCAAGATCAAACTCTTGCAACAAAAGGATCCACCTCAACAGCCGAGGCTTTGAATCCCCTTTAGTCAAGAGATATTTCAGAGCTGTATGATCTGTAAAAACAATGACTTTGGATCCAATTAGATAAGAACGAAACTTTTCTAATGCAAAAATTACCGCAAGCAACTCCTTTTCAGTTGTGGAATTGTTAACTTGATTTTCATTTAAAACCTTGCTTGCATAGTAAATTGCATGGAAAAATTTATTCTTTCGTTGGCCTAGGACTGCACCAACAGCATAATCACTTGTATCACACATAAGTTCAAAAGGTAAATCCCAATCGGGTGCAATGATTATTGGTGCAGTCACCTGCTATACCCTAATTTTGGACCTAAAAATACTTGAATACGAAGCATGCATCTTGGGCATTGAAGAAGCCATTGATATGAGAATTAAGCACCTTGACATCTATGGAGATTCTACACTCGTCATTAATCAGATAAAAGGTGAATGGGAGACTCATCATGAGAAGTTGATCCCTTACCGTGACTATGCAAGACGTCTGTTGACATCCTTCACCAAGGTTGAGTTGCACCATATCCCTCGGGATGAAAACCAGATGGCTGATGCTCTTGCTACTTTATCTTCCATGTTTCGTGTGAATCACTGGAATGACGTGCCCGTAATCAAGGTGCAGCGTCTCGATAGACCCGCTCATGTGTTTACTATTGAAAATATGCCAGGTCAGGCTGATGAAGATGTGAATGATGGAAAACCTTGGCACTATAATATCAAATAGTTCTTGCAGAATCATGAATATCCACCTGGTGCTTCCAACAGGGATAAAAAGACCCTGAGGAGATGGGCTAGCAGATTCCTTCTGGATGGAGAAATCCTATACAAGAGGAACTATGACATGGTCTTGTTGAGATGTGTTGATAAACAAGAAGCTGAGAAATTGATGCATGATGTACATGACGGTACCTTTGGGACCCATGCTACAGGTCACACTATGTCAAGAAAACTGCTAAGAGCCGGCTATTACTGGATAACTATGGAGCGTGACTGCCACAGACATGCCAAGAGATGCCACAAGTGTCAAATCTATGCTGACAAGATTCATGTGCCTCCACATGCTCTCAATGTTATATCTTCCCCATGGCCTTTCTCTATGTGGGGCATTGACATGATCAGAAGAATTGAACCAAAAGCTTCTAACGGACATTGTTTCATTCTGGTGGCAATTGATTATTTCACCAAGTGGGTTGAAGCTGCTTCCTATGCAAACGTGACCAAGCAAGTGGTAGTGAAGTTTATCAAGAATAACATCATCTGTTGATATGGTGTTCCCAACAAGATCATCACTGACAATGGTTCCAATTTGAACAATAGCATGATGCAAGCTTTTTGTGAAGAATTCAAGATTGAACATCATAACTCTTCTCCTTATAGACCTCAGATGAATGGTGCAGTTGAGGCCGCTAACAAAAATATCAAGAAGATTGTCCAGAAGATGGTCACTACTTACAAAGACTGGCATGAGATGTTACCTTTCGCATTGCATGGTTATCGTACTACAGTGCGCAGTTCAACCGGGGCAACTCCCTTTTCTCTGGTATATGGCATGGAAGCAGTTCTCCCTTTGGAAGTGGAGATTCCATCTCTTCGAGTGATTATGGAAGCAAAATTAACTAAGGTTGAATGGTGTCAAAGTCGGTATGACCAGCTGAATTTGATAGAAGAGAAACGTATGGATGCCATGGCTCATGGACAGTTGTATCAAGTGCGAATGAAGAATGCGTTTGACAAGAAAGTCCGACCCCGAGAATTCAAGGAAGGTGAACTTGTATTGAAAAGAAGGATAAGCCAGCAACCCGACCCAAGGGGCAAGTGGACACCTAACTATGAAGGTCCTTATGTTGTCAAGAAGGCTTTCTCTGGTGGTGCCTTGATCCTTACACACATGGATGATGTTGAACTTCCGAATCCTGTAAATGTCGATATAGTCAAGAAATACTTTGTCTAAAAATATGAAAAGAACAGCGTGGTAGGTCGAAAACCCGAAAGGGCGGCCTAGGCAAAAATGCGCTTCCTGGAGGATCGAAAACCCGAAAGGGCAATCCAGGCAAAAGTTAGGGACAAAAAAATGAATATGAAAAAGCTCGCTGAGATTGTACGCAACTCAGGCAAGAATAAGCGTCTCGATGAGCCAAAAACCCGAAAGGGCGGTTCATGCAAAAATGAGATTGATGATAAAAGACAAGTAACTATATCTGGCAAATCACCACCACCCCTTGGGGCATCTGCAGTTGTCAATGATCGTCTTCATCAGAAGCTTCTGTACTTGTGAATTCAAAATTTCTATGAAATGTAGCGGTCATCGTGTTCAATGTACCACCAACCAATAAAATTACCATTTTCCAAGCTTTGTAAATCCGTGGAGTTATGCCTTTGGCTGACTCTCACTCTTCTACATCAATTTGAGCTTGTGCTATTGTTTGAAACTCTATTTTCTTTCTACTTTCCATACTATATACAAAATATTTTCTTTCCATTTGGTAATGTCCATGTTTGAAGCGAACATCTTTGAAAATTGAAAAACCTTTTTCTGTCTATTTTGAAAGCAAACCTGAGCAATATGGAACATTCCAGTGAAACATGCATGAATAAACGAGTGTCAATGTCTATTTCAATACATGTTACAAGCAGTTTGTTCCCCAGGGTGATCTGTGGTCAATAGCAAGAATGAAAAAACAGAATGAAAGAAAAATTTGAAAGATGCAAATGAAAAGCTCGCTAAGTTGAAAACCCGGAAGGGCGGCTTAGGCAAAAATGAGCACCCCGCTAATTGACAACCTATGAAGGCAATTCAGGCAAAAATGGGGCAATGAAAAGAATTTATTCCCGGTGAATCGAAAACCCGAAAGGGCGGTTCAGGCAAAAATGGGATTGAAGAATGAAAAATGAAAGAACGAAAGAATGAAAAGCATTGACCACAGATGCGAACATCCAATGTTTACCCAACACTGACACGCCTAACAATGGCGACCTGTATCAAAAAAAAAATCCTCCAAGGTCCCTCTTCTACAGGTTTTGTAAAGATATTGCCCTCAGCCATGGCTTCGATACGTCTCTCAACGACGGTCTCTCCAAAGAGGATTCCTGTGTGTATATGTTATAGCACGAGCCACCACGTGCCCAATCTTCCAATGTCTTGTCTGTCTCTGTGAAACTTCCCTGCCAAATTGTAAACCAATCATGCATTCCCAAGCATTCATACATGCATAATCATGCATTTCAGGTGCTCATACATTTGATAATATTGTTATACCATACATACATGTTGCATTTCCAATCTCAATTTCAATTCAACTCAATCTCAACTTCCAATTCAATTCAATTTCAACTCTCAAATACCTATGCCTATGTCTATGTCTCTGTTAAACTCTCAATTCAATACCATGTCTATGTCGGTGTCTCTGACTATTTTCAACTTCCAATGTCTCTTTCAATGACAACTTTCAATTCAATTCAAATCAATGCTAATCCACTCTCAATTTACTTTTGGGCCAACAAAAATGGTCATGTCTATCTTCAAATCCAGTCAATGTCAGTCCACCCTCAATTTGTATCTTGTTAAATCAAACCTCCAATGTATCTTGCTATATGTCTTGTTATTGGTCAAGTGGCTAGTTCGATCCAAAGAACAGCTTGTACCCGCTTACATGCCTATGTTTCCGGTCAAACGACAAGTTCGATCCAAAGAACAGTTTGTACCCTGCTTATGTTTTGTTATCGGTTAAACGACAAGTTCGATCTAAAGAACAGTTTGCACCAACCTACATGTTGTGATATTGATCAAGCAGCAAGTTCGATCCAAAGAACAGCTTGTATCTACCTTTTGTCTATGTCTCCAGGTCAAACAGCAAGTTCGATCCAAAGAACAGTTTGTACTTGCCTATCTGTTTGTGTTTTCAATCAAGTGGCGAGTTCGATCCAAAGAACAGCTTGTATCTTCCTATATGTCTATGTTTCCGGTCAAGTGACAAGTTCGATCCAAAGAACAGCTTGTACCCATCTCTTGTTTGTATTTCTTGGTCAAGTGGCTAGTTCGATCCAAAGAACAGCTTGTACCTACCTTTTGTCCCCTGGTTTATCTACCATGTCAATGTCTACCGAGATCCCCAGTGATATGACATGCTTTGTAGATTCCAGTTGTTTGTCTTGCATTCATAATCGAAATGTTGCATGGCATTCATGTTTTTGAAAATGAGAGAGCGTATTTTTATGTCCAAAAACAGTGCAAATGTTAATATTTAAGTATCTCCGTCCCGTCAGACCAAAGACTTCGTCTCTTGACCCTCCGGACAAAGAAACTTAAATAGGGGCAGCTGTTATACCCTAATTTTGGACCTAAAAATACTTGCTCAAAATGTTTTTCTATCTTTGATATGTGTCTATTACTCTTGAAAGATTGCCAATTTGCCATAATTTTACACTGATATTTTACCATGCTTTATCTTCCAATTTTGCCTCAAAAATCTTTTCAAACTATGAATTTGTCTATGTTTTCTTGCATTTAAAACCATCCAAATGTTTTTCTTGAATATCAAGTCATTTTGAAGTTGTCTCTGAACAATTGCATGTTTCTCCGCACTTTATTCCAATATTATTTGCAAAATTCATAACAAAGGGGTATTTTAGTCATTTCATGTATCCAACTTCATTTTAATCTCTGAAATTGCCTCTGAGTTTTTTCAATTGGTTTGAATAAAGTCTTGTCTTAATTCTATGTCAAAATCCATTCCAAAATTACATTTGAGTCATTTTGAGTCAGTTTAGCCCCTAGGGGCATTTTAGTCATTTCCTGTGTTAAAATTCCTTTTAATCCCTAAAAATTGTCTCTGAGTCTTTTCAATTTGTTGTATGAGCCTTTGTTTCAATTCCATGTTAAAACCCATTTCAAAGCTTGCATCTGAGTCATATTGAGTCATTTTAGTCCCTAGGGGTATTTTGGTCATTTCACACAAAAATTTGACAGAGAGAGGTTACTTTGAAGTACCCCATTTATGTAGTTGGTTCATTTTAGTCCATTTTGTGTTTTTTATTGGTCTCACTTTACGTTTTTTCCAATTTACCAATTTTATTCCAATTTTATTATTATTTGCATTTCAGTCCTTCAAGATTTTAAAAGGTTTGCATTTCAGTCCTTCAAGAGTTAAAAATTACACTTTAGTCCTTCTTTTCATTTTATTTTTCTTTAAAAGTCTTTTTCAATTTACATTTTGGTCCTTTAGTATTAAAAATTGCATATTAATCCAGTTTGTCAAAATTGCAGTTTGGTCCCTCAATTTCCAGAAATTGCAAAAAGTCCTAAGTCTAAGAACTCAGCAAGGCCGAATTCCTCAAAGCCCAAGTCGACATGTCACAAGCTCATTGGTCCAGTGGTACACATGTCAGCTATATAAAGGATCCAATCATCACAGTGCCACAGAGAATTGAACAACTCAGCAAAAATCACAGAAACAGAATCACACATTCTCTCTCCTAACAGTTACGATAAAAAATACAACAATTTTCCAGAAAGTTCATCCCCAATCTCAAACCCTAAAATTCCAGAACCAAAATTCAACACAATTGCTACAAATTTGTGAGAGTTCTCAGAGATTCACCACTGAATCATCATCATCGAACCTTAGAAACTGCAATTCAAGTACAAATTCAAAGAATTCGTACGATCACAGTGAGAGAAGTGAGAAGAAGAGAGAATCGAAGCAAGTTCTGAACCAGTGAAGAAGAAAGAGAGAAGAACACCGATTTATTTTCGGTCCAAACTTACTAGAAGCTTTCAAGGATCTTTTTGTTCGAATCTCCAATTCAAAGTTCAGGTAATCATCAAAACTTCTTCGTTTTCATTGGAAAAGCTCATCGAAGGTTCACAACCACAAATAAACGGTGAATCGAAGCAGATTAACAAGTTCTCAGACTTGTTCTTTCAAAGAACTTTGAAAAGATTCGAAAAAGTTTGAAACCGAAACCCCTTAAAATGTAAATCTACGAAGATTCACCGTTTATTTTGTAAATCCAAGCTCATATTCGTAATCAGTGAAGAAAATAGTTTAGATTAGGGTTTCATTTCAAGAAGTTTCGAAAAGATTTGAAAACATAGAAACCGAAAGATTCAAGTGTAGATCTGCTCGTATCTAAGCCTCGTTTCGAAAAACTAAGTTCAGATTCATAATCAGCATGAAGAATAGAACAAGTTAGGGTTTAGATCCATGAAGATCAAAGATGTTTGAAGTGTTGCCGGATTCTGGAATTCACGGTGGTGACAATGAAGATTCCGATGAATCTTCATCGTCTCCATCCGTTTCATTCCAGAAACCGGCGGTGGAGAGATGAACACCGGTGAAGAGAGAAGTGAGAGCTTCTCTCACTAGAACGAGAGTTAGAGAGAGAAAGGAAAGGGGAAAATGAAGAACACGTGAGAACAAGGCTTATATAAGCCTCAAGAGTGCATCCTCACCGTTAGATATAGGGTTTGATGGAGCTGGATCAATCCAACGCTCCTGATGCGTTTGGATAGTCCAGATCCATCAAAGACCTTGGGCCTGGGCTTCTTTATACTGGATTTCGTTTTTTCCTTTATTTTCTTGCTGGTTGCACCATGTTACTTGCTTTCTACACCCCTGTCATGCCCAAAATGTTTTAGAAAATTCTCTAAAAAATTATAGAGACTTCTTGATGTTTTGTGATGTTCTTGTGTTGGTTTTGCACTGAAAAAACTTTATAAAAAATGTTGATACATTTTCTTGTTTTAATTCTTTTTTTTATGTTAAAAAGTGTGTGAAAATGTGCATCATTTTGATTCCAATTCTTGATATGTGTTTGTGGCTTGTGATATATGGATTTGTGGTGAGTTTATCTCTGTGGTGATGTATTTTTTTTACTACTTGTGAATGTGTTATTGTGAGTTGCTTGTTTTACAAGTCATGTTAATATTTGTTTTTTTGTGAGGAATAAATGTAAGGTATGCCTAAAATATATCATGATTCTCGACTTGAATGTGTTCTTATAATTCTCATATCATTGATTGTGATGAAACCTTTGAAAATTGTCATGATATGGGAATTATAGGTCATATACTTGTCTTGATATTATGATAAATTTTAGGAATATTTTGCTAAGAGTTTTGATATTATGCTTAGGAATCACGATACTTAGAAAAATTCTCTTTTCCAAAAAACATGAACAACTTCACTCAAATAATTTTCCAAAGAAACCTTGGGATCAAAATCCCATTGATTTTCCCTTTATTTTCTTAAACAAAAACCTTAATGAACTTTAATCATACTTAGACTTTTTTTGCAAAATAACTAATTCCACCTCACATTTTCCAAATCTTATGCCCTTGAGGCCTCTCTCTCTTATTCTTCAAAGTTCCATTTTCAAAATTAAAATCAACCAACAAAAACAAAAAACATTTTTTGGAAGAGAACTACGGTGGATTTGATCCCTTAAAAGGGTACGTAGGCAAGGAACCAATATTCCTTCAATTCAAATAAAATAAAATTCAAACACATCTTTTCTCCCTCCAATTCTTCACTTAGTAAACTCTTAGGTGTAAATATCATTTTTCAAATAGCATTTAAAAATAAAGCGCGCGCGTAGAAAGTAAAGACGGTTCCTATAGGATACTATAGTCGTTATGGGTGCCTAACACCTTCCCGTAGCGAAAACAACTCCCGGACCTCGATTCTCAAGGGTTTTTCTTATTTTTCCCTTCCCAAGAAAAAATGAGATATCAAAGGTTAAAAAGGTTCAAACTTAATCAATGTTTGACACCCGAAAAACCAAGATAAAACATCACCAACTTGGTTTTAATCAAAGAAAAAGCATTTAAACATTCAGAATCAAAATTAAACTCATTTTCTTTGACCAAGAGGTTACAGAGGGGCTTTGAAATTTTAGAAAAATCTTTAATGAAATGCCGATAGAAACCAGCATGCCCCAAGAAACTCCTCACTCCCTTAACATTAACAGGTGGGGGAAGTTTCTCTATAACCTCTATCTTAGCTTGATTCACCTCTATGCCTTTAGCACTTATTTTATGCCCCAAAAATATACCTTCAGTTACCATAAAATGACATTTTTCCCAATTTAAAACATGGTTAGTTTCAGTGCATCTTTTAAGGACAGCATCTAAGTGAAATAAGCATTGATCAAAAGACTTACCAAACACAAAAAAGTCGTCCATAAATACCTCAATGTTCTTATCTATCATGTCAGAGAATATGGAGAGCATACACCTTACATAGCCTGAAGGGCTTCCTCCTATAAGCAAACACACCAAATGGACAAGTGAAGGCAGTCTTGTCTTGATCTTTCGGAGCCACCGCAATCTGATTATACCCCAAATATCCATCTAAAAAGCAATAAAAGGCTTGGCCAGCCAACGACTCAATCATTTGATCCATGAATGGTAACGAGAAGTGATCCTTCCTTGTTGCGGTATTCAACCACCGATAGTCAATGCACATTCTCCAACCGGTAACAGTACGAGTGGGTATCAATTCATTTTTCTCATTAGCCACCACCGTCATTCCTCCTTTCTTGGGAACCACATGAACCGAACTTACCCATGAACTATCAGAGATAGGGTAAATCATACCTGCATCGAGTAACTTAAGCACCTATTTCTTCACCACTTCCTTCATTGTTGGGTTTAGTCTTCTTTGAGGTTGAACCACCGGTTTGTATTCAGCCTCCATGTGTATCTTATGCATGCAATAAGTTGGACTAATACCCTTCAAATCAGAAATGTTCCGCCCCAAAGCTCCTTGATTGTCCCTTAACACCCTCATCAATTTTTCTTCTTCTAAAGGTGTCAAGGTATTGCTGATGATTGCTGGTTTAGAGGCATCCTTGCTAAGAAATACATACTTCAAGTGAGAAGGAAGTTCTTTCAATTCTGGATTTTTTTCTCCTTCTTCACTCAAAGTTGGCGCACTTGTAGAGTCTTTACAAATTATATCTTCAACTTTCACCGGTTGCAACTATTGCTTGCTTGCCTCAAGTTGATTGACACATTCACTCACCTCAAGATCTTCATCCGGCTCATAACTCTCTATAGAACTAACAATTGCTCTTTCCATAGGTTGTGTTGGTTGAGGTTCACAGGAATTGTCTTCAACTATTTCTTCAACAACATCAACTCGGTAACACTTTGGATTTTCAGTTCGGTGTTTCATTGCCTCAAAGATATTGAACACCACTTGCTCATTATGGAATCTCAACATTAGCTCACCCATCTCAACATTAATCAAAGCACGACCAGTTGCAAGGAAATGTCTTCCAAGAATGAGTGGCATGTCTTCATCTTCAGCCATATCTAAGATCACAAAATCTGCTAGAAATACTAGCTCATTGACCTTAACTAGTACATCTTCAAGCACACCGAAAGGATAAGAGATTGACCGATCAGCTAGAGTGAGGGTCATTCTTATTGGCTTTGGCTCACCACATCCAAGCTTCTTCATCATTGAAAGGGGCATCAAGTTGATACTTGCCCCTAAATTACATAAAGCTCTACCAATGTCTACCGGCCCAATGGAGCAAGGGATAGTAAAAACACCAGGATCTTTTAGCTTAGGTGGTAGCTTCTTTTGGTGAATAGCACTACAATTCTCGGAAAGAGAAATGTTCTCATCATCTTTTGGCTTTCTTCTTCCCGTTAACAAATCTTTCATGAACTTAGCATACACAGGCATTTGATCAAGAGCTTCACCGAAAGGAATATTCACCTGAAGTTGTGAGAAAAGTTACATGAACTTTTTGAGTTGTCATTCCTCCTTCTTATTCTCTTTGGCTAGATGAGGGTAGGGAAGCTTCACATAAGATGCAATAACTTGCTGTTTATCTCCATCCTTCAATATTTGGCTCTTAGACTTTCTCAAGATTGAATCTTCATCTATTAATTTCTCACTTTTTTCTCCCTCTATTTTTTTCTTCCTTTCATTTTCAACTACTCCTTGATCACTCTTATTTTCAACTACACCATGTTCAATTTCTTTTTCAACTACATCCTCAACATTCTTTTCAACTTCACCATCTTTCTCTACCTCCACTACTACTTCATTAACTTTCTTTGGAACTTTTGGAATTAAAGGTGTCAAAACCTTTTTGCTTCTTAATTCAATAGCATTGCAAGACTCATTCTTAGGGTTCTCCTTAGTGTTTCCTGAGAATCCCCCTTTGTTTTGTTCAGCCATCTGCTTAGCCAATTGTCCCAGTTGAGTTTCAAGCATCTTCCTGGAGGCTTCATTGTTCTTCCTTTCAGCTTCTTGACTTTTCTTCATCTCTTCAAAGTTTCCTTGAGTCATCTTCATGAAATTGATCATAGTTTCCTTAAGAGCTGAATGCTTTCTTTGTTGCTGTTGTTGAGGATTTGGCATTGGAGGGTTCAACGTGTTGTTATTTGAGTAGCTTAAGTTGGGGTGCTTGTTGAACCCTGAATTGTAGTATTGATTCTGCCTTTGATAGCTCCTCATGTAGTTTACTTCCTCACTAGATCCTTCAGGTACACACTCACCATTTGCATGTGCTTTTCCACATAAATCACATCTAACTGCAGCCACTTGTTGTTGCTCGTTATCCATAGTGAAACTGTGAAACTCCTTAGTTAGAGTCTCTAATTGCTTGTTCATGGCTGCTTGGTTAGCTAAGATTGCAGTTTGATCACTCACTCCAAAAATTCCCCTTTTCTTCTTGTCAGCGTTAACACGATATTCGTTTGCAGCCATGCTTTCAATTAGAGCTTGGACTTCATGATCAGTTTTGGATTTCAGACTAACACCAGCTGAGGCATCAAGGAACATCTTATTGTTATGCGTTAAACCTATTGGAACAAAATGTGTTTAACAATAAACCTTTAAGAGTTTTGATGATAACAAGGTATTAAAAATTGACAATTGGACTAGCTAATATTTGTTCAAGTGTACAGGACCATAGTTAAAAATTTACATCACTTAAAGGTTCTGAAGAACAAATGAGAGCTAAGGAATCAAGGAAAGGAAGCTTTAAAGCATCTGAAGAGAAGTGCTCCTGAAGACCAAAAGTGCTCCTGAAGAATGATGACGTCATCAGAAGTTGAAAGTCATCAGAAGCTGAAGTTCATCAGAAGCAAGTAGTTTAGAAGCAACTTAATCAGAAGCTGAAGCTCATCAGTAGCTGATAATCACCACAAGCTGAAGATTCAAGAATTAACACTTTAAAAGCTGTCTATTGGATTCGAAAGAAATGCAGAAGACTAGTGGATCGTTGCAACGGTCATTTTGGTGAAGATTTGAAGGCATTGGAAGCTTATCTTCAAAGAGCGTTGACATTGTACTTTGTACAAACTATACAACCACCTTCTCCACTACTCTGTTTTGTGTCCACGCTACAAGACAAGAAAACAGCTCCAAAATAACAGCTAAGCCTGCAAAGATGTTCCATCACAATGGGAATGGATTTCAAATTGGTTCTACATAGAACAACAACCAAATCAGGCAAAAGATCATTGGTGATTGATCAAACTTCAACAACGACTCTTTTGATGTGCTGGCAATTTCACAACGTCTCTTTCACACCTCTATATAAAGGAGTGAAGACTTAGAGATTTGGCAATGCTGAACGAAAGACTCTCAACATTTTTACAAGTGCCAAACCTCTGCTGAAATTGTTCAACATTCACTTAGAATTTCTGTTTCTCAAAGTCCTATTCTAGAAATTCTTAAGTCTTAGAGTCTTATCTGATTTGTATTGTGAGCACCTCTGATTGTATATCAAGTGTTCAACTTCAAACATTTTTCTTTGTAATCCTGTTTGTTTAGAAGTCTCTTGCAGTTGTGCTTGAGCATAGAAGTCTCTTGATTGTGTTCTTGAGGATTGGAAGACTCTTGCAAAGTGTGCTTGAGCAAAGGAAGTCTCTTGCTGTGTGCTTGAGCAATTGTAATCAGATATTAAATTTTAGTGAACTCTCCTTGGAAGTGCAAGGGGGACAGGACTACTTCCGGTTTGTGGAAGGAACCTGTATAATTGCTTTGTGTCTTTCTTCTTCTCTCTCTGTATTTATCCGCTGCATTCAGATTCTGAATATCACTTCAGAAGCTGTCTCGCTTAGCTTCTGATCAGTGTGTTCAGTTTAGGAGAATTGAAGAATTTTTTAAAAACACAATTCAACCCCCTTCTTGTGTTTTTCTCACCTTCAATTGGTATCTAGAGCCTTGGTTCTGTTGATAACACCTAACAGTGTAACAGTCCAAGATCTGAGAAAAACATGTCTGGTGAATCATCTGTTTCTGATAATGGATCTGGCCACAACAACAACAACAGTGTTCCATATGATTATGGTGACAACAAGAAATCCAGCGTTGGAAAGATTCCCAAGTTTAATGAAGACCCTGAAGAATTTTCTTGGTGGAAAACTAACTTCTACAGCTATGTCATGAGTTTAGACGAAGAACTATGGGACATACTCGAAGAAGGTGTTGGAGATGACTTGGTTCTTGATGAAGAAGGAGCTGCTGTTGATAGAAAGAGACATACTCCTGCTCAGAAGAAGATTTACAAGAAGCATCATATCATCAGAGGAGCACTTGTCACTGCTATTCCTAAAGCAGAGTACATGAAGATGAGTGACAAGTCAACTTCTAAAGCAATGTTTGCTTCTCTATGTGCTAACTATGAAGGCAGTAAGAAAGTCAGAGAAGCAAAGGCTCTTTTGCTGGTTCATCAGTATGAGTTGTTCAAGATGAAGGATGATGAAACTATTGAGGAGATGTACTCAAGGTTTCAAACCCTAGTCTCTGGACTACAAATACTGGAGAAGAGTTATGTTGCTTTTGATCATGTGAGCAAGATACTCAGAAGTTTTCCTGCTAGATGTAGACCAAAGGTGACTGCCATTGAGGAAGCTAAAGATTTAAACACTTTAAGTGTCGAAGATCTTGTTAGTTCTCTCAAAGTTCATGGGCTAAGTCTTAATGAACATGAGTCTACTAAGAAGAGTAAATCAATAACTCTTCCATCCAAAGGCAAGTCATCAAAATATCTCAAAGTAGCTGAATCTGAAGAAGAAGAACCATTTGGTTCAGACTCTGAAGAAGATGCTGCTGAGATGACTATGCTCTCCAACAGACTTCAGTATCTGGCCAAGAAGAATAGAAAATTTATGACCAGAAGAAGTAACTTAAGAAGCTCAAAGAGAGAGGATCAGAAAGGATGCTTCAACTGTAAGAAGCCTGGACATTTCATTGTTGATTGCCCTGATCTTCAGAAGGATAAATCAAAGGACAAGTCAAAGAAGTCATCTTTCAAACCAAGCAAATTCAAGAAGCAGATTAAGCAGAGTTTAATGGCAACCTGGGATGATTTGGAAAGTGAATCTGGATTTGATAAAGAGGAAGCTGATGAAGGTGCAAAGATAGCTGTTGGGTTAGTAGCTACAGCATCTTCAGAAGCTGGATCAGAATCAGATTCTGAAGATGAAAACGAGGTATATTCTAAAATTCCCAGAGATGAACTTGTTGAGTCACTTAAAGAACTCCTTACACATTTTGAAGTAAGAACCAATGAGTTGAAGGATTTAAAAGAAAAATATGTTGATTTAATAAAACAACAAAAATCAACTCTATTGGATCTGAAGGATTCTAAGAAGGACTTAGAGGCTTTGACTTCATTTGTAAAACTTATGAAGATAAGCTCAGGTTCTTATGTCAGAAGCTACAAGAAAAGTGTAATGAGAAGCCTTTAAGAAACCATGAAATTGCTCTTGAATATTTTATCATGTCTGGCATTGACAGAAGCAGAGTTGCTTCAACGATTTACAACATTTACAGAAACAATGGAAAAGGGATTGGTTTTTCAGGAGGGGAACCTAATGAAATCAGTCTCAAAGCATGTTGTGAATGCATCAAGGAAGGATTGAAAACCTTCTTTGTACCTGAAGGTGCTGAGTTGGAAACTGTTGTTCAATCAAAACCTGAAGCTTCTAGCTCTAAGGCTAAGATTACTTCAAAGCCAAAGAACTCCAAGCCAAAGGCTATGATCAACTCTGATTCCAAGACTTCAAAGATCAGGATTCTAAAGAGATCAGAACCTGTTCCTCAGAGTCTGGTGAAACCAAAATCTGAGGTTCTGAAGTCTAAGTCTCAGAAGAAGACAGTTACTGCTCCTGAAGTACCAAAACCAAAGGTTATTAAACCTACGGTGATGGTTAATCAGAAGCAACCCAACACACAGCACAAGGTACAAGAAGTGAAGAGTAAAACTTCTAGTACTAACCTGAGAGGACCCATAAGACAATGGGTACCTAAATCTGAAAATGTCAATGTTGCAGGTATGTCTAAGAGCAAAGGAGAAACAAAGATCATGGTACCTAGACAGCGGTTGCTCAAGACACATGACAGGAGAGAAGTCAATGTTCCTCAACCTAACAATGAAAGAAGGAAGAAGTGTGAAATTTGGAGGCAACCAGTCTGGAAAGATCATTGGTACAGGAACTATTGGTAATTCCTCTACCTCAATTAATAATGTATGGTTGGTAGATGGTCTTGAACATAACCTATTGAGCATTAGTCAATTTTATGACAATGGTTATGATGTTTTGTTTGAAAAAGCCAACTGTACTGTAATCAACAAGGAAGACAAATCCATTGTGTTCAAGGGAAAGAGAGTGGAAAATGTCTACAAAATCAACTTTTCTGAACTGGTTGATCAGAAGGTAATTTGCCTTCTGTCAATGAATGATAAGAAATGGATGTGGCACAGAAGGTTAGGACATGCTAACTGGAGATTAATCTCTAAGCTTAGTAAGTTACAACTTGTCAAAGGCCTTCCAGACATTGACTATCATTCAGATGCACTTTGTGGTGCATGCCAGAAAGGGAAGATTGTGAAATCATCTTTTAAAACAAAAGACATTGTTTCAACCTCCAGACCCTTAGAACTACTCCATATTGACTTATTTGGACCAGTTAGCATTGCACCCTTATATGGAAGTAAATATGGATTGGTTATTGTTGATGATTACAGTAGATGGACTTGGGTAAAATTCCTGAAGAGTAAAGATGTTGCTTGTGATGTATTCAGTAGTTTCTGCACTCAAATTCAATCTGAAAAAGAAACAAAGATTTTGAAAATCAGAAGTGATCATGGTGGAGAGTTTGAAAATGAGCCATTTGAAGCTTTTTGTGAAAAACATGGAATTGTCCATGAATTCTCTTCTCCTACAACTCCACAACAAAATGGGGTTGTAGAAAGAAAGAATAGAACCTTAAAAGAAATGGCCAGAACCATGATCCATGAAAACAATTTAGCAAAGCATTTTTGGGCAGAAGCAGTGAATACAACATGTTATGTCCAGAACAGGATCTATATCAGACCTATTTTGGAGAAAACAGCATATGAACTCTTTAAAGGAAGAAGACCCAATATCTCTTACTTTCATCAATTTGTATGTACATGTTACATTCTGAATAACAAGCTCTACCTAAAGAAATTTGACGCCAAGGCCCAAAGAGGAATCTTTTTAGGTTACTCTGAAAGGTCAAAGGCATACAAAGTGTATAATTCAGAGACACTCTGTGTTGAAGAATCTATACACGTTAAATTTGATGACAAAGAGCCAGGAAGTAAAACTCCAGAGCAAGAAGAAAGTTTTGCAGAGATACAGGTTCCTGAAGATACTCCAGAACCTGATCAGATAGCTGAATCTGAAGATAGTCCAGAAGCTGAACCCACATCAGAAGCTCAAGATGAGGCTGCTTCTGATGAAGCACAAGATGGCTCACATCAAGCAGATCCTCCCAGAAACACTTTCAAGCACAAGTCTTCACATCCTGAGGAGCTAATCATTGGAAACAAAGATAGTCCTAGAAGAACAAGATCATACTTCAGACAAGAAGATACAATGATTAGACTGATATCAATGATTGAACCTACAACAGTTGATAAAGCACTTTTAGATGATGGATGGATCTTAGCTATGCAAGAAGAGTTGAATCAATTTTAAAGAAATGATGTGTGGGATCTGGTACCCAAACCTCAGCATAAGAACATTATTGGAACAAAATGGGTATTCAGAAACAAGTTGAATGAGCAAGGAGAAGTAACAAGAAATAAAGCAAGACTTGTTGCACCAGGTTATAGTCAACAAGAAGGCATTGACTATACTGAAACATTTGCTCCAGTTGCAAGATTGGAAGCAATCAGGTTACTTCTTTCCTATGCAGTTAATCATGGCATAATATTATATCAAATGGATGTCAAGAGTGCATTTCTTAATGGTGTCATAGAAGAAGAAGTGCATGTCAAACAACCTCCTGGTTTTGAGGATCTTAAGTATCCTGATCATGTTTTTAAACCGAAGAAATCACTATATGGCTTGAAACAAGCTCCCAGAGCTTGGTATGATAGACTAAGTAATTTCTTAATCAAAAATGATTTTAAAATAGGACAGGTTGACACAACACTCTTCAGAAGGACCCTTGGGAAAGATATTCTTGTTGTGCAAATATATGTTGATGATATAATATTTGGTTCTACTAATGCATCTCTTTGCAAGGAATTTTCTAAGTTAATGCAGGATGAATTTGAAATGAGCATGATGGGAGAGCTGAAGTTCTTCCTGGGCATTCAAATCAATCAATGCAAAGATGGAGTCTATGTTCATCAATCCAAATACACAAAGGAGCTTCTGAAGAAGTTCAAGCTTGAAGATTGTAAAGTGATGAACACTTCAATGCATCCTACATGCACCTTAAGCAAAGAAGATGAAGGAGCAAAAGTAGATCAGAAGCTGTACAGAGGTATGATTGGTTCTTTGTTATACCTCACTGCATCTAGGCCAGATATTTTATTCAGTGTATGCTTGTGTGCAAGATTCCAATTAGATCCTGGAGAATCTCATTTGACTGCTGTCAAGAGAATCTTTAGGTATTTGAAAGGAACAACTAATCTTGGACTCCTTTATAGGAAATCCTTCGATTATAAGCTAATTGGATTCTGTGATGCTGATTATGTTGGTGATATGATTGAAAGAAAGTCAACCAGTGGCAATTGTCAATTTCTGGGTGATAATCTTATATCCTGGGCTAGCAAAAGACAAACAACTATTGCTATGTCTACAGCAAAACCCACATCCAGAACCTGATCAGATAGCTGAATCTGAAGATAGTCCAGAAGCTGAACCCACATCAGAAGCTCAAGATGAGGCTGCTTCTGATGAAGCACAAGATGGCTCACATCAAGCAGATCCTCCCAGAAACACTTTCAAGCACAAGTCTTCACATCCTGAGGAGCTAATCATTGGAAACAAAGATAGTCCTAGAAGAACAAGATCATACTTCAGACAAGAAGATACAATGATTAGACTGATATCAATGATTGAACCTACAACAGTTGATAAAGCACTTTCAGATGATGGATGGATCTTAGCTATGCAAGAAGAGTTGAATCAATTTTAAAGAAATGATGTGTGGGATCTGGTACCCAAACCTCAGCATAAGAACATTATTGGAACAAAATGGGTATTCAGAAACAAGTTGAATGAGCAAGGAGAAGTAACAAGAAATAAAGCAAGACTTGTTGCACCAGGTTATAGTCAACAAGAAGGCATTGACTATACTGAAACATTTGCTCCAGTTGCAAGATTGGAAGCAATCAGGTTACTTCTTTCCTATGCAGTTAATCATGGCATAATATTATATCAAATGGATGTCAAGAGTGCATTTCTTAATGGTGTCATAGAAGAAGAAGTGCATGTCAAACAACCTCCTGGTTTTGAGGATCTTAAGTATCCTGATCATGTTTTTAAACCGAAGAAATCACTATATGGCTTGAAACAAGCTCCCAGAGCTTGGTATGATAGACTAAGTAATTTCTTAATCAAAAATGATTTTAAAATAGGACAGGTTGACACAACACTCTTCAGAAGGACCCTTGGGAAAGATATTCTTGTTGTGCAAATATATGTTGATGATATAATATTTGGTTCTACTAATGCATCTCTTTGCAAGGAATTTTCTAAGTTAATGCAGGATGAATTTGAAATGAGCATGATGGGAGAGCTGAAGTTCTTCCTGGGCATTCAAATCAATCAATGCAAAGATGGAGTCTATGTTCATCAATCCAAATACACAAAGGAGCTTCTGAAGAAGTTCAAGCTTGAAGATTGTAAAGTGATGAACACTTCAATGCATCCTACATGCACCTTAAGCAAAGAAGATGAAGGAGCAAAAGTAGATCAGAAGCTGTACAGAGGTATGATTGGTTCTTTGTTATACCTCACTGCATCTAGGCCAGATATTTTATTCAGTGTATGCTTGTGTGCAAGATTCCAATTAGATCCTGGAGAATCTCATTTGACTGCTGTCAAGAGAATCTTTAGGTATTTGAAAGGAACAACTAATCTTGGACTCCTTTATAGGAAATCCTTCGATTATAAGCTAATTGGATTCTGTGATGCTGATTATGTTGGTGATATGATTGAAAGAAAGTCAACCAGTGGCAATTGTCAATTTCTGGGTGATAATCTTATATCCTGGGCTAGCAAAAGACAAACAACTATTGCTATGTCTACAGCAAAACCCACATCCAGAACCTGATCAGATAGCTGAATCTGAAGATAGTCCAGAAGCTGAACCCACATCAGAAGCTCAAGATGAGGCTGCTTCTGATGAAGCACAAGATGGCTCACATCAAGCAGATCCTCCCAGAAACACTTTCAAGCACAAGTCTTCACATCCTGAGGAGCTAATCATTGGAAACAAAGATAGTCCTAGAAGAACAAGATCATACTTCAGACAAGAAGATACAATGATTAGACTGATATCAATGATTGAACCTACAACAGTTGATAAAGCACTTTCAGATGATGGATGGATCTTAGCTATGCAAGAAGAGTTGAATCAATTTTAAAGAAATGATGTGTGGGATCTGGTACCCAAACCTCAGCATAAGAACATTATTGGAACAAAATGGGTATTCAGAAACAAGTTGAATGAGCAAGGAGAAGTAACAAGAAATAAAGCAAGACTTGTTGCACCAGGTTATAGTCAACAAGAAGGCATTGACTATACTGAAACATTTGCTCCAGTTGCAAGATTGGAAGCAATCAGGTTACTTCTTTCCTATGCAGTTAATCATGGCATAATATTATATCAAATGGATGTCAAGAGTGCATTTCTTAATGGTGTCATAGAAGAAGAAGTGCATGTCAAACAACCTCCTGGTTTTGAGGATCTTAAGTATCCTGATCATGTTTTTAAACCGAAGAAATCACTATATGGCTTGAAACAAGCTCCCAGAGCTTGGTATGATAGACTAAGTAATTTCTTAATCAAAAATGATTTTAAAATAGGACAGGTTGACACAACACTCTTCAGAAGGACCCTTGGGAAAGATATTCTTGTTGTGCAAATATATGTTGATGATATAATATTTGGTTCTACTAATGCATCTCTTTGCAAGGAATTTTCTAAGTTAATGCAGGATGAATTTGAAATGAGCATGATGGGAGAGCTGAAGTTCTTCCTGGGCATTCAAATCAATCAATGCAAAGATGGAGTCTATGTTCATCAATCCAAATACACAAAGGAGCTTCTGAAGAAGTTCAAGCTTGAAGATTGTAAAGTGATGAACACTTCAATGCATCCTACATGCACCTTAAGCAAAGAAGATGAAGGAGCAAAAGTAGATCAGAAGCTGTACAGAGGTATGATTGGTTCTTTGTTATACCTCACTGCATCTAGGCCAGATATTTTATTCAGTGTATGCTTGTGTGCAAGATTCCAATTAGATCCTGGAGAATCTCATTTGACTGCTGTCAAGAGAATCTTTAGGTATTTGAAAGGAACAACTAATCTTGGACTCCTTTATAGGAAATCCTTCGATTATAAGCTAATTGGATTCTATGATGCTGATTATGTTGGTGATATGATTGAAAGAAAGTCAACCAGTGGCAATTGTCAATTTCTGGGTGATAATCTTATATCCTGGGCTAGCAAAAGACAAACAACTATTGCTATGTCTACAGCAAAACCCACATCCAGAACCTGATCAGATAGCTGAATCTGAAGATAGTCCAGAAGCTGAACCCACATCAGAAGCTCAAGATGAGGCTGCTTCTGATGAAGCACAAGATGGCTCACATCAAGCAGATCCTCCCAGAAACACTTTCAAGCACAAGTCTTCACATCCTGAGGAGCTAATTATTGGAAACAAAGATAGTCCTAGAAGAACAAGATCATACTTCAGACAAGAAGATACAATGATTAGACTGATATCAATGATTGAACCTACAACAGTTGATAAAGCACTTTCAGATGATGGATGGATCTTAGCTATGCAAGAAGAGTTGAATCAATTTTAAAGAAATGATGTGTGGGATCTGGTACCCAAACCTCAGCATAAGAACATTATTGGAACAAAATGGGTATTCAGAAACAAGTTGAATGAGCAAGGAGAAGTAACAAGAAATAAAGCAAGACTTGTTGCACCAGGTTATAGTCAACAAGAAGGCATTGACTATACTGAAACATTTGCTCCAGTTGCAAGATTGGAAGCAATCAGGTTACTTCTTTCCTATGCAGTTAATCATGGCATAATATTATATCAAATGGATGTCAAGAGTGCATTTCTTAATGGTGTCATAGAAGAAGAAGTGCATGTCAAACAACCTCCTGGTTTTGAGGATCTTAAGTATCCTGATCATGTTTTTAAACCGAAGAAATCACTATATGGCTTGAAACAAGCTCCCAGAGCTTGGTATGATAGACTAAGTAATTTCTTAATCAAAAATGATTTTAAAATAGGACAGGTTGACACAACACTCTTCAGAAGGACCCTTGGGAAAGATATTCTTGTTGTGCAAATATATGTTGATGATATAATATTTGGTTCTACTAATGCATCTCTTTGCAAGGAATTTTCTAAGTTAATGCAGGATGAATTTGAAATGAGCATGATGGGAGAGCTGAAGTTCTTCCTGGGCATTCAAATCAATCAATGCAAAGATGGAGTCTATGTTCATCAATCCAAATACACAAAGGAGCTTCTGAAGAAGTTCAAGCTTGAAGATTGTAAAGTGATGAACACTTCAATGCATCCTACATGCACCTTAAGCCAAGAAGATGAAGGAGCAAAAGTAGATCAGAAGCTGTACATAGGTATGATTGGTTCTTTGTTATACCTCACTGCATCTAGGCCAGATATTTTATTCAGTGTATGCTTGTGTGCAAGATTCCAATTAGATCCTGGAGAATCTCATTTGACTGCTGTCAAGAGAATCTTTAGGTATTTGAGAGGAACAACTAATCTTGGACTCCTTTATAGGAAATCCTTCGATTATAAGCTAATTGGATTCTGTGATGCTGATTATGTTGGTGATATGATTGAAAGAAAGTCAACCAGTGGCAATTGTCAATTTCTGGGTGATAATCTTATATCCTGGGCTAGCAAAAGACAAACAACTATTGCTATGTCTACAGCAAAACCCACATCCAGAACCTGATCAGATAGCTGAATCTGAAGATAGTCCAGAAGCTGAACCCACATCAGAAGCTCAAGATGAGGCTGCTTCTGATGAAGCACAAGATGGCTCACATCAAGCAGATCCTCCCAGAAACACTTTCAAGCACAAGTCTTCACATCCTGAGGAGCTAATCATTGGAAACAAAGATAGTCCTAGAAGAACAAGATCATACTTCAGACAAGAAGATACAATGATTAGACTGATATCAATGATTGAACCTACAACAGTTGATAAAGCACTTTCAGATGATGGATGGATCTTAGCTATGCAAGAAGAGTTGAATCAATTTTAAAGAAATGATGTGTGGGATCTGGTACCCAAACCTCAGCATAAGAACATTATTGGAACAAAATGGGTATTCAGAAACAAGTTGAATGAGCAAGGAGAAGTAACAAGAAATAAAGCAAGACTTGTTGCACCAGGTTATAGTCAACAAGAAGGCATTGACTATACTGAAACATTTGCTCCAGTTGCAAGATTGGAAGCAATCAGGTTACTTCTTTCCTATGCAGTTAATCATGGCATAATATTATATCAAATGGATGTCAAGAGTGCATTTCTTAATGGTGTCATAGAAGAAGAAGTGCATGTCAAACAACCTCCTGGTTTTGAGGATCTTAAGTATCCTGATCATGTTTTTAAACCGAAGAAATCACTATATGGCTTGAAACAAGCTCCCAGAGCTTGGTATGATAGACTAAGTAATTTCTTAATCAAAAATGATTTTAAAATAGGACAGGTTGACACAACACTCTTCAGAAGGACCCTTGGGAAAGATATTCTTGTTGTGCAAATATATGTTGATGATATAATATTTGGTTCTACTAATGCATCTCTTTGCAAGGAATTTTCTAAGTTAATGCAGGATGAATTTGAAATGAGCATGATGGGAGAGCTGAAGTTCTTCCTGGGCATTCAAATCAATCAATGCAAAGATGGAGTCTATGTTCATCAATCCAAATACACAAAGGAGCTTCTGAAGAAGTTCAAGCTTGAAGATTGTAAAGTGATGAACACTTCAATGCATCCTACATGCACCTTAAGCCAAGAAGATGAAGGAGCAAAAGTAGATCAGAAGCTGTACATAGGTATGATTGGTTCTTTGTTATACCTCACTGCATCTAGGCCAGATATTTTATTCAGTGTATGCTTGTGTGCAAGATTCCAATTAGATCCTGGAGAATCTCATTTGACTGCTGTCAAGAAAATCTTTAGGTATTTGAGAGGAACAACTAATCTTGGACTCCTTTATAGGAAATCCTTCGATTATAAGCTAATTGGATTCTGTGATGCTGATTATGTTGGTGATATGATTGAAAGAAAGTCAACCAGTGGCAATTGTCAATTTCTGGGTGATAATCTTATATCCTGGGCTAGCAAAAGACAAACAACTATTGCTATGTCTACAGCAAAACCCACATCCAGAACCTGATCAGATAGCTGAATCTGAAGATAGTCCAGAAGCTGAACCCACATCAGAAGCTCAAGATGAGGCTGCTTCTGATGAAGCACAAGATGGCTCACATCAAGCAGATCCTCCCAGAAACACTTTCAAGCACAAGTCTTCACATCCTGAGGAGCTAATCATTGGAAACAAAGATAGTCCTAGAAGAACAAGATCATACTTCAGACAAGAAGATACAATGATTAGACTGATATCAATGATTGAACCTACAACAGTTGATAAAGCACTTTCAGATGATGGATGGATCTTAGCTATGCAAGAAGAGTTGAATCAATTTTAAAGAAATGATGTGTGGGATCTGGTACCCAAACCTCAGCATAAGAACATTATTGGAACAAAATGGGTATTCAGTAAAAAGTTGAATGAGCAAGGAGAAGTAACAAGAAATAAAGCAAGACTTGTTGCACCAGGTTATAGTCAACAAGAAGGCATTGACTATACTGAAACATTTGCTCCAGTTGCAAGATTGGAAGCAATCAGGTTACTTCTTTCCTATGCAGTTAATCATGGCATAATATTATATCAAATGGATGTCAAGAGTGCATTTCTTAATGGTGTCATAGAAGAAGAAGTGCATGTCAAACAACCTCCTGGTTTTGAGGATCTTAAGTATCCTGATCATGTTTTTAAACCGAAGAAATCACTATATGGCTTGAAACAAGCTCCCAGAGCTTGGTATGATAGACTAAGTAATTTCTTAATCAAAAATGATTTTAAAATAGGACAGGTTGACACAACACTCTTCAGAAGGACCCTTGGGAAAGATATTCTTGTTGTGCAAATATATGTTGATGATATAATATTTGGTTCTACTAATGCATCTCTTTGCAAGGAATTTTCTAAGTTAATGCAGGATGAATTTGAAATGAGCATGATGGGAGAGCTGAAGTTCTTCCTGGGCATTCAAATCAATCAATGCAAAGATGGAGTCTATGTTCATCAATCCAAATACACAAAGGAGCTTCTGAAGAAGTTCAAGCTTGAAGATTGTAAAGTGATGAACACTTCAATGCATCCTACATGCACCTTAAGCCAAGAAGATGAAGGAGCAAAAGTAGATCAGAAGCTGTACATAGGTATGATTGGTTCTTTGTTATACCTCACTGCATCTAGGCCAGATATTTTATTCAGTGTATGCTTGTGTGCAAGATTCCAATTAGATCCTGGAGAATCTCATTTGACTGCTGTCAAGAGAATCTTTAGGTATTTGAGAGGAACAACTAATCTTGGACTCCTTTATAGGAAATCCTTCGATTATAAGCTAATTGGATTCTGTGATGCTGATTATGTTGGTGATATGATTGAAAGAAAGTCAACCAGTGGCAATTGTCAATTTCTGGGTGATAATCTTATATCCTGGGCTAGCAAAAGACAAACAACTATTGCTATGTCTACAGCAAAACCCACATCCAGAACCTGATCAGATAGCTGAATCTGAAGATAGTCCAGAAGCTGAACCCACATCAGAAGCTCAAGATGAGGCTGCTTCTGATGAAGCACAAGATGGCTCACATCAAGCAGATCCTCCCAGAAACACTTTCAAGCACAAGTCTTCACATCCTGAGGAGCTAATCATTGGAAACAAAGATAGTCCTAGAAGAACAAGATCATACTTCAGACAAGAAGATACAATGATTAGACTGATATCAATGATTGAACCTACAACAGTTGATAAAGCACTTTCAGATGATGGATGGATCTTAGCTATGCAAGAAGAGTTGAATCAATTTTAAAGAAATGATGTGTGGGATCTGGTACCCAAACCTCAGCATAAGAACATTATTGGAACAAAATGGGTATTCAGTAAAAAGTTGAATGAGCAAGGAGAAGTAACAAGAAATAAAGCAAGACTTGTTGCACCAGGTTATAGTCAACAAGAAGGCATTGACTATACTGAAACATTTGCTCCAGTTGCAAGATTGGAAGTAATCAGGTTACTTCTTTCCTATGCAGTTAATCATGGCATAATATTATATCAAATGGATGTTAAGAGTGCATTTCTTAATGGTGTCATAGAAGAAGAAGTGCATGTCAAACAACCTCCTGGTTTTGAGGATCTTAAGTATCCTGATCATGTTTTTGAACCGAAGAAATCACTATATGGCTTGAAACAAGCTCCCAGAGCTTGGTATGATAGACTAAGTAATTTCTTAATCAAAAATGATTTTAAAATAGGACAGGTTGACACAACACTCTTCAGAAGGACCCTTGGGAAAGATATTCTTGTTGTGCAAATATATGTTGATGATATAATATTTGGTTCTACTAATGCATCTCTTTGCAAGGAATTTTCTAAGTTAATGCAGGATGAATTTGAAATGAGCATGATGGGAGAGCTGAAGTTCTTCCTGGGCATTCAAATCAATCAATGCATAGATGGAGTCTATGTTCATCAATCCAAATACACAAAGGAGCTTCTGAAGAAGTTCAAGCTTGAAGATTGTAAAGTGATGAACACTTCAATGCATCCTACAAGCACCTTAAGCAAAGAAGATGAAGGAGCAAAAGTAGATCAGAAGCTGTACAGAGGTATGATTGGTTCTTTGTTATACCTCACTGCATCTAGGCCAGATATTTTATTAAGTGTATGCTTGTGTGCAAGATTCCAATTAGATCCTAGAGAATCTCATTTGACTGCTGTCAAGAGAATCTTTAGGTATTTGAATGGAACAACTAATCTTGGACTCCTTTATAGGAAATCCGTAGATTATAAGCTAATTGGATTCTGTGATGCTGATTATGTTGGTGATAGGATTGAAAGAAAGTCAACCAGTGGCAATTGTCAATTTCTGGGTGATAATCTTATATCCTGGGCTAGCAAAAGACAAACAACTATTGCTATGTCTACAGCAAAAGTAGAATACATTTCAGCTGCAAGTTGTTGACACAACTACTTTGGATGAAACATCAGTTGGAAGATTATCAGATTATTGCTAACAGTATTTCCATTTATTGTGATAATACTGCTGCTATTTGTTTGTCCAAAAATCAAATTTTGCATTCAAGAGCTAAGCATATTGAAATCAAACACCATTTTATCAGAGATTATGTTCAAAAAGGAATTTTAGATATACAATTCATTGATACTGAGAAGCAATGGGCTGATATATTTACTAAGCCTTTAACTGTTGAAAGATTTGATTTTATAAAGAAAAATTTGAACATGCACTTCGTGTCTGATTAAGAAACTTGCTTGCTCCTGAATAGGATTTTAGGTTCTGAAGTCAGTTCAGAAGCCATGGTCCATCAGAAGCTCTTTATTAAGGTTCTGAGGAAAATGTGCTTCTGATGATGACGTCAGCATCTGAAGTCCAGAAGCTGGATTTTATGCTTCTGAATAGTAGAGTTAGTGGAAATGATGGAAGTTACTTTTTGTAGTAACACTGGCCCACTAACTTGGCAGTTCTCTGAAAACTTCTGACGTGGCCTATCTGTATTGGTGTATAACTTAAAAGGGCAATGATGATTTAAAAGCTTTGAAAGTACTTTCACGCGCCCCCAATGTCATTAATGCTATGTTTGTTTGTCTCTTTTGAATTGCAAACATTTTTACTCTTAACACTTTGACAATTCACACACTACTCACTTCACAACAAACACTTCTTCTTTCAAACTTGTTCTTGCGAAGTAAGCGCAATTCTCAACCCTAGAACCCAAAATCATCATCATCATCATCATCTTCATCAATGGCATCATCAAGCTCGCAACAAATGCTATAAGAATCTACATCCAACATGCAACAACATCAGAATCAACGAGAAAGGGCTGCTTATCTGATGGTTGGGTCTACTATGGAGCTTAAAGAATATCAATTGGTGGTACAAGTTGAAAATCCAGTTGATTTCTCATCTCTTCTGCATCAGGTTGTAATATCAAGGGATTTTATAATACTCAAGGCTGGCAGGAGTACTTTAGGATGCTGAATGGTCATACGTACAAAGCCTTGGTAAGGCATTTCTGGGTAAGAGCATCTAGTTTTGACAGAAAAGCAGCAGATGCACAAGAAAGGGATTTGGTTCTACGCTATCCAGAACTTGCTGGAAAAACAAGAGAAGAAATGATGCTGGAACCCTTCAATGGAACTGAAATCAGATCAACGGTAATGGGAGTTCCCATAAAAATCACTCAGGAGGTTATTGCTTCAGTGATTGGTGTAAAAGCGTCTGGAAAGTATTCTGGGATAGAGATTTCAAGTTCTAGAGAAGGTTTCTGGAATGACTCTGTCAACATGACTCTCTTCAACTCAACAGAACCAAAGAAGTATGCTGACTTGGATATGGTGAAGAAGATACTTCTGAAAATCCAGTATGAGAACTTGCTACCAAAGGGTGGTGGGAATGAACAACCTTCATTGGCTCATAAAGTTTTCATTCACCATCTTATCAAAGGGGAGAAAATCAACCTGCCTAAGTATATCTTCAAATATATGGAGAATCAGCTTTGGAAGAGTCAGAACAAGAACATATTATGGGTAACCTATGGAAGATTGCTTTCTGAAATCTTTCATCAAGGAGGAATAATTTCAACACTCAGTACAACAAGGTTCTACACTGATACAATGCTGGATACAGTGGTTGGCAAGGTGATCAATGGAAGAACCTTGAAGAGCATGAACCTGATTCAGGAATTCACACCTCTGAAGTCAGATATCAGCGAATCCATGGTAGTCTCACAACTAAATGCTGATTTCCCCCAATCTGTAAGAAGGACTCTCTTGCAGTTCAAATGGCACTTCTTAGTGATCATTTTTCAACAACTGGTGAGTATATTGGTTTAGAGGAAGTTCCTGAAGAGATGCCAGGAAGTAAGCTACCTGTTGAAAGAAGCGGAAAGAGGAAGAGAAAGGAAGTGACAGAAGAAGAGTATTTGGAAGTAGAGAAACCTTCTAGGAAGTCAAAGAAGAATATAGCTTCTGACAAGCTGAAAATTGGTGGTTCTGGATTACCATCGATTGAGGAAGAAGTTCAGGATCTGGACACTAATGTGGTCCTGAAGAGGAAGACCAGAAGTGGTAAAGTTGATGCTTCTGAAACTGTAGCAGCTCCTAAACAACCTCTAGTGCCTAAGAAGAAGAGGAAGCCTGCAGTAAGGAAAATAAAGGAATCTCCCTATGTGGTTGAGGAAGTAGATGGTGTGGAAGCCTCAACTGATCTGGTATCAAGGGAACTGAAGAAGAAAAAGGAGGAGGAAGCTGCTGCTCAGGCTCTTCAGAAGGCCTTGAAGCTATCAAAAGAGATTGAAGTTCCTGCATCTAGCTTTGTCAGTAAAGAAGCTGTTGTAGCTGCTACAGAAGCTATTCAAGCTACTGAGGATCTTCAACACCAAGTGACCTCAGAAGCAGAGAACTTATTGTTGATAGCAAGCGGTTCTGCTCAAAAGGATTCTGCCAAGCCGGAAGAAGTTGTCAATGTATCATCAGATTCCCCATCCTCATCCTCATCTTCATCCATATCATCATCATCTTCTGATGATTCTGATGATGATATACCTCTAGGACAACGTTTCCCAAAACTTACAAAAAGCCAATCAACATTGTCGCGTCATTTTTCGGACAGTCGAATGCCATTTGACTAGCGTTTGACCCACTTTTGGTTCACAACTGAACATTTAATTTTTTTCAAGAGAAAGTGGAAAAAGGTTCAAATACCACATTTTTAGGGATTAAGGGTTCGGGGGTTGGTTATATTTAGGGAAGGTGTTAAGCACCCTAAATATTCATAGTACTCTACGAGAACCTCTTGATTTTATTTAACTTTTGTGCTATAAACTTGCTTGCTTTAAAAATGGAATTTGAAATGATAAAAGAAAATATAGACCTAACTTATCTACATTTTTATTGATTTGGAAGGACGCATGTCCTTTGCCTACGTACCCGTGAGGGATCAAAACCTCGTAGTTCGGGGTAGAAATTGACGTTTGATTTGTTTTTATGTTTTTTATGTTTTTGAAAAAGGTTTTAAAATGAAAAGTCAAAATCGCAAATGCATATTTGTTTGTGTTTTTTATATTAAAGAGAAATGACTCAAAGTAGAATTAAGATTGATTTGAAATTTGATTAAGAAAATAAAATAAAATGTCGATCGCTTGATTTGAGATCAAGGTTTGTTTATAAAAATATTTTTGTGATTTTTGATATATTTGCATGTTTTTGTTGTTTTGAATAATGATATGAAAATTATATAAGCAGAAATATAATATTAACAGTTGATTTAGGACCAGAGCACTCTGGAGAATGATTATATAAGCAGAAATATAATATTAACAGTTAATTTAGGACCAGAACACTCTGGATTAATTTAATTAAACAAGGACCAGATTGTTCTGGAGAATAATTTAAAATAATATTAATAGTTAATTTAGGACCAGAGCACTCTAGATTGAGGTGTGTAGTTAATGACAAAATTTAACTATGCTTATGATAATAGTAACATGAAGTAAAATGCAAAAGAAAATATGAAAATGCAAGAGAATGTTAAATTGCATGCAAAATAAATAAAGTTAGATGTTGGGGGTGTGCAGGCAAAAAAAAAGGGGGTGCAGGAATTAAAAAACAGAAGGATTGGGCTGAAGGGTATGGGGCGCGCAGATGGGCCATAGAATTGGGTTTGGTTACAATGGGTCGGACCATGGGTCGACCCAAAAGAGCATCTATATAAGTGACATGGGTCAGAAAAAAAATTCATTTTCACTTCTTCTTTCTCTTTCTTCTCTTATTCTTCCCTCAAATCCTCTATTCTCTCTCTTCATTCCTTTCTTCTTCTCCGATGGGAGAAGGTGGTGGGGTGGGTTTCTGGCGCGGTGGCCAGCCACCATAGGTGGTGGCGCCGCCGCCAGAAACCCTTTTTTTATTTTTTTTCTCGTTTTATCTTCTACTCCTTATTCTCTTTACGATTTTGAACTTAAAATTTTGATTTACAAAATGGTTTGACCTAGATCTAAGTTAGAAAATAAACTACCTTTTCTTGTATTTTTTGGATGTGTGAGTTTGATTTGGATTCGTTGGAAGTTGTTGAGCTTTGGACCGGTTGAGTTTGAGAATGTTGCGTGAATTTGTTTCTTTGTTTCGTGACTGAGTTGGTTGGATTGGTTTGGATCGGCTAGATTGTGTCGATTTGAAACTTTGTATGGTTTGGATGGTTACAGTTTGAACTCAGATGGCGTATTTTGAGTTTGTTGTAATTGAACTCGTTGGAATTGTTATGTCGGTGATGTGCTGGCCGATTGAATTGATGTGGTTTATGAGTATTGATGTGTTATAGTGCGTGTGTTGATGCTGTGATTTGGTTACTGGAAATTTGTTGTTTCTTTGCAGGTTTTGTAAGTTGATGTGTTGTGAAAAATTGGCTCTTTCCGTGTTAATTTTGCTGGAAAATTTTGTCTGTCTATTGCAGGTTTATGCCTCTTGTATTTATAGAACCAGCTGAGACATACAATGTGTTAAAACAGAGATAGAAACTGCCCTGGCCTGTCTTAAGGGGAACATCACAGGTTGTTTTCTGCTGGCTGATATTTTGGACAAACTTTGATTAAAAATAAAACAATAATAATAGTAAAAATTGAAGGACTAAAATAAAATAAAATAAAAATGTGATAAAAAAAAATTAAAAATGAATTTAAAGTTAATTAATTAAAAGGAATTTAAATAAAAGATGGAAACTAAAATAAAAAATGACAATTGAGAGAAGAGGGCCCGACTCGGAATCAAATGTGAGGTATTTTAAAATACCTCTCTGCCGAAATTTTCGCTGAAAAGTCAAAGACTGATCAGGGTCTGAGGACAGGTGTCGGTGCATGAATGCCGGATTTTTGGTCAAAATTTGGGGTATGACAGATGCCCATATTTAAGTTTCTTCGTCACGGGGTTTAAAAAGTTAAAAAATTTTAAATCAACGGGTCGAAGAGACTTAAATACTAAGTACACCAATTTTGACCAATCGAAATGCTGAGAATGCAATGCTTATGAATATAATGATATGAATGCATGCGATGCAATTATGACTGCAACAAACGACAAATATATGTTGACTGGGGAGACAAAACTGATAATGATCACTGGGGAGGAATATAGCTTGTCGATTACCAACAGCCGTGGTAAAAGACGGAAATACAGAAGATAAAGTTTGTCTATTACCAACAGCCCGTGGTAAAAAGACGGAAATACTGAAAATAATGCTTGTCTATTACCAACAGCCCGTGGTAAAAAGACAGAAATACAGAAAATAAATCATGTCTATTACCAACAGCCCGTGGTTAAAAAGACAGAAATATAGAAAATAAAGCTTGTCTATTACCAACAGCCCGTGGTAAATGATGAAAATGCGGAAAATAAAACCTGTCTATTACCAACTGCCGTGGTAATGACGAAAATGCAGAAAATAAAGCCGGTCTATTACCAACTGCTGTGGTAATGACGAAAATGCAGAAGATAAAACTTGAACGGAAGATAAAGCTCAGACGGAAGATAAAGCTTGAGACGGAAAGTAAAGCTTGAGACTGAAAGTAAAGCTTGTCTATTACCAACAGCCCGTGGTAAATGATGAAAATGGTAAAAAAATCTATTATCAATACAAGAGTACCTTAAGCAGGATACTGGGGAACTGATTAGCATTGGTAAAGTGATTATTGGATAGGACCTGCCACTTGACTTGAATCAGACACATTGGGATGACATTTTTAAGTATTAGAGTAAGACATAGACAAATAATGCAACTAAGCATGATTGATATTTTATGCGTGCTATGTATGCATGAATGATATTTTATGCGTGCCATGTATGCATGAATGAATGTATGCGTATGAGACTCATATGACAGTATAACGGTAAGACTTGTTGAGACAAGATTGGGCAGGTCCAAAGAAAGGGGCCCGACGTTCATATTACAAGCATTCAACAATCTTCATTGGGGATAACGCCACTTGAGGATGAATCAAACACCGCTGGGGTACAACCCTTCAAACAACACTGGCAGAAGTCGCCACTTAATCAAACCAGCAAAGAGTGCATTCCTCTATTTGGCCCACTTGAAATGTGATGCCCCTGTCTTTTCCATTTTTTTCATTTTTTTTGCATTGTTTTTTTTTTGAATCCCTAATTTTTGCCTGGATCGCCCTTTCGGGTTTTCAATCCACCGGGACGCTCATTTTTGCCTAAGTCGCCTTTTCAGGTTTTTGACTTAGCGAGCTCTTTTTTTTTTGACAGAGGTCATCTCACTGCTTTAGGTCATGCTTACTGATGACGGTGCATCAACATTAGTTTTTAGTCGCATTTATGTCTTTATTAAGCATTTAGAGAGTCAACTGCAATGAATTCATGGTGAAATCAAACCAAAACAGGAACAAGAGCTCAAAAGAAAAGATGTTAAGAAAAAAGGAAAATATTGCCCAAGTTTGAGCAAACGTGCCACGTTGGAAACTGGTCGTGGCACGTTGACACGATGTGGAGTTCATGGTGACATTCTGGACTTTTCGTGGCACGAAGGAAAACGCAACGTGCCACGATTGGTTGATGAACTTGCTGCCACGTCAGATTAATGAAGGCATCGTGCCACGATGGTCCCGTAACATGGCACGATGATGGGCTTTTTCTGAAACCCTAAATTCTTTCTATAAATATCTAGCTGCTAGCAAAGGTTAGGGCACTGATTAGTATTATGATTTTGAGCACTGAAGACGACAGGAGACCAAGGAACAAGCCCTGAATCTAATACCAACTCTCCGTTGGTTAGATTTATGTATGTTTTCTCTTGTTTATGCTTATAGTTGTTTAGTTATGAGTAGCTAAACCGCTAGTTTGGTTAAGCCATGATGAAACTCTTGTAATATATGATTATGTAGTTGAACTCTCTTTATAATCAATGCTATTCAGTTTTTATTCAGAATTACTTGTGTTTATTGCTTTTCATGTTATTGTTTTGTATGACTACTAGCCCTAGCTTATTGCAACGACATGAATTGATCTTAGGAGTTGAATGACTACTAGCCCTAGCTTTTAATCCTGAAATAGTAATTGTGTTTAACTCAACACTAGGAACCTAGAGATAGGAAATTGAGAGTTATGATACATGAATTAACTTTCCAACATCGCTTCCACAGTTATTCAATCACGTTAAGAGATTAATAGGATTATAACTTAGGAAAGGGTTTTGAGTCAAGAGATTGATCAAAGCCACTTAGTTAATTTATCGTAAAAACTGAGTAGTAATTGAGAGTAGAGAGACATAGACTTTTCATATAAAGCAATAGCGGATTCACCGGCTTAACCATTCATCTCAACATAATTTTCTCTCGCACCTTTTCTACTTTAATTAAGTTTGATAAAACCAAACTTTTCTGCCTAGGGCAACCAAATACAAACTTTACACATCCTAACGTATAACGCACTTGCTAGAATTGAAATTAACACAGTCCTTGTGGATCGATATTTATTACTACTTCGATAGTTTTTGGTACACTTGCCAGATTTCTATCAAGTTTTTGGCGCCGTTGCCGGGGACTGTTGAATTATTTCAACAAGGCAATTACGTTATAATTTAGGATTTTTGCAATTTAAATTTCTGTTTTTAAATTTTCTTTGTTTCAGTATTCATTTATTATTTTTGTGTCGTGCAGTGCTACTAAGGTATTTTGCTGTTTATGCGAGGTAAACAGAGCTCCGACGACTTAGAGTACGATCCTGAGATAGAAAGGACTGCTTGAGCACTTCGGAAAGCAGTCCGGTTACAAAGGTTATCTCAATCCGTTCCACCGAGTGTACGAGAACCAATACCGGAGCCGACTACTACTGAATCTGAAACTATGGGTGAACCTGTGCCACCAAGACCAAAATTGGGAGACTATGGGTTAGCCACTCACCGTGGTCAACTGACCCACACTTTCCAACCCGCTAACCCCGTTGATTTTTACATCAAGACAACCGTTCTCAACGGTCTGAGAGACAAATAGTTTGATGGGACCGAAGCTATGAGCCCACACGAACACTTGAGCCGATTTGCTGAAACTTGTGAGTTTTGTGTACAGCCCGCCACTGTTACCGATGCACAAAAGAAGCTTAGGTTGTTCCCCTTCACCTTGACCGGCAGAGCAAAAGATTGGTTGTTAACTATACCAAATGGGACTGTGCAAACATGGGAGGAGCTAGACCTTAAGTTCCTCGAGAAGTATTTCCCTATGTCTAAGTATTGGGATAAGAAGATGGAGATTTCAAACTTCAAGCAAGGGGAGAATGAGTCACTATACGATGCTTGGGAGAGATTTAATTTGCTTCTTAAGAGATGCCCTAATCATGAGTTCACCGAAAAACAATACCTCCAAATCTTCACTGAAGGGGTGACACCAAACACTAGGATGTTCTTAGATGCTTCCGCGGGAGGTAGTCTTAAGAGTAAAACTGATCTTGAAGTTCAAGCTCTAATTAAAAACATGGCTATCAATGAGTATCGTGCTAAAGCGAAAAAGAAAGAAAGAGGAGTGTTTGGGGTAAGTGAACAAACTGCAATCCTAGCTAACCAAGCAGCCATGAACAAACAAATAGAGACTCTAACTAAGGAGTTTCAGAGTTTCACTTTGGCTCACAAGCCACAACAAGTGGTTGCAATCCGGTGTGACTTATATGGTGAAGGACATGCTAATGGAGAACGTGTACCTGAAGGGACTAGTGAGGAAGCAAACTACATGGGAGGCTATCAAAGGCAAAATCAATACTACACTCCAGGCATCAACAAGCATCCCAACTTAAGCTACTCAAATAATAATGCTCTGAACTCTCAAACGCTTGCTCCTCCACAACAACAACAATGAAAGCCTTCAGCTCTTGAAGAGACTATGATCAACGTTATGAATATGACTCAAGGAAACTTTGAAGAAATGAAGAAAAGCCAAGAGGCTGAAAGAAAGAACAACGAAGCCTCTAGAAAGATGCTTGAAACTCAGCTGGGGCAATTAGCAAAGCAATTGGCTGAACAAAACAAAGGGGGATTCTCAGGTAACACAAAAGACAACCCTAAGAATGAGTCTTGCAAGGCTATTGAATTGAGGAGCAAAAAGGTTCTTGAACCTTTAGTTCCTAAGGCTCCAAAGAAAGTTAATGGAGTAGTAGAGGAGTACGGTGAAATTGAAAAGAATAATGAGGGTGTAGTTGAAAAGGAAAGCGAACATGGTGTAGTTGAAAAGGAGAATGATCAAGGAGTAGTTGAAAATGAAAGGAAGAAAAAAATAGAGGGAGAAAAAAGTAAGAAATTGATTGATGAAGACTCAATTTTGAGGAAGTCTAAAAGCCAAATATTGAAGGATGGAGATAAGCAACAAGTTGTTCCATCTTATGTGAAGCTTCCCTACCCTCATTTAGCCAAAAAGAAGAAAAAGGAGGAAGGTCAATTCAAGAAGTTTATGCCACTTTTCTCACAACTTCAGGTGAACATTCCTTTCGGTGAGGCACTTGATCAAATGCCTTTGTATGCTAAGTTCATGAAAGATTTGTTGACTGGAAGAAGAAAGCCAAAAGATGATGAAAACATTGCACTTTTAGAAAATTGTAGTGCTATTCTTCAAAAGAAACTTCCACCGAAACTAAAAGATCCAGGTGCTTTCACTATTCCTTGCTCAATTGGACCGGTAGATATTGGAAGAGCTCTGTGTGATTTAGGGGCAAGTATCAACTTGATGCCCCTTTCTATGATGAAGAAGCTTGGATGTGGTGATTCAAAACCAACAAAAATGACCCTCACTCTAGCTGATCGGTCAATATCTTACCCTTTTGGTGTGCTTGAAGACGTGCTAGTTAAAATCAACGAGCTAGTATTCCCTGCTGATTTTGTGATTTTAGATATGGTTGAAGATGAAGACATGCCACTCATTTTAGGAAGACCTTTCTTAGCAACAAGTCGTGCCTTGATTGATGTTGAGATGGGACAACTCGTGTTGAGATTTCACAACGAACAAGTGGTGTTTAACATTTTTTAAGCCATGAAGCATCAAGCTGAAAATCCTAAGTGTTACCGGATTGATATTATTGATGAAATAATTGAAGATGATTCTCGTAAACCTCAACCAACACAACCCATGGAGAAGACACTTGTTAATTCTATAGAAAATGATGAAGATGTTGAAGATGTTGAGGTGAAAGATTGTGTTAACCAACTTGAGGCAAGCAAAGAACAAATTCAGCAACCACCACTTGAGGACATTGTTGGCAAGAGATATGGGGGTTCGAAAACTTTGAATAATGAAAAAGAAAAAAATCTTGAACTCAAAGAACTCCCTTCCCATTTGAAGTATGTCTTCCTTAGCGAGGATTTTTCCAAACCAGCAATCATCAGTAATGCATTGACACCTCTAGAGGAAGAAAAATTAATGAGGGTGTTGAGGAGTAATCAAGGAGCATTGGGATGGAGCATTTCTGACCTAAAGGGTATTAGTCCAGCCTATTGCATGCGCAAAATACATATGGAGGCTGAATACAAACCTATGGTTCAACCTCAAAGGAGACTAAATCCAACAATGAAGGAAGTGGTCAAGAAGGAGGTGTTAAAATTGCTGGATGCAGGAATGATTTACCCTATTTCTGACAGCTCTTGGGTAAGTCCTGTTCATGTGGTGCATAAGAAGGGAGGAATGACGGTAGTGGCTAATGAAAAGAACGAATTAATACCAACACGAATTGTCACCGGTTGGAGAATGTGCATAGATTACCGGAGGTTGAATTCCGCAACAAGGAAAGACCACTTTCCATTACCGTTCATGGATCAAATGTTAGAGAGGTTGGCTGGCCAAGCCTTTTACTGTTTCTTGGATGGGTATTCAGGGTATAATCAGATTGCGGTGGATCTAAATGATCAAGAAAAGACTGCCTTCACTTGTCCTTTTGGTATTTTTGCTTATAGGAGGATGCCCTTTGGGTTGTGTAATGCGCCGGCGACCTTTCAATGGTGTATGCTCTCCATCTTCTCTGACATGATAGAGAAGAACATTGAGGTATTCATGGATGACTTTTCTGTGTTTGGTAAGTCTTTTAGACAATGCTTGTTTCACTTAAATGTTGTACTTAAAAGATGCACCGAAACTAACCTTGTTTTGAATTGGGAAAAATGTCATTTTATGGTTACCGAAGGTATAGTTTTGGGGCATAAAATAAGTGCAAAAGGCATAGAGGTGGATCAAGCCAAGATAGAGGTTATAGAGAAACTTCCTCCTCCTACCAATATTAAAGGAGTTAGGAGTTTCTTGGGGCATGCCGGTTTCTATCGGCGTTTTATAAAAGATTTTTCAAAAATTTCCAAACCCCTTTGTAACCTCTTGGTCAAAGAAAATGATTTTTATTTTGATTCTGAATGTTTAAATGCTTTTTCTTTGATTAAAAACAAGTTGGTGACTGCACCAATAATCATTGCACCCGAGTGGGAATTACCTTTTTAACTTATGTGTGATGCAAGTGATTATGCTGTTGGTGCAGTCCTAGGCCAACGAAAGAACAAATTCTTCCATGCAATTTACTATGCAAGCAAGGTTTTAAATGAAAATCAAGTGAACTATTCCACTACTGAAAAGGAATTGCTTGCAGTAATCTTTGCATTGGAAAAATTTCGTTCTTATCTAATAGGCTCCAAAGTTATTGTTTTTACAGATCATGCAGCCCTCAAATATCTCTTGACGAAAGGAGATTTGAAACCTCGGCTGTTGAGGTGGATCCTTTTATTACAAGAATTTGACCTGGAGATTTGTGACAGGAAAGGAGTGGAGAATGTGGTAGCTGATCACCTCTCAAGGTTGGAAAATGAGGAGGTGACAAAGAAAGAGAAGGCCATCACGGCCGAATTCCCAGATGAAAAGCTGATGGCTATTGAAGAAAGGCCTTGGTTTGCCGACATGGCGAATTTTAAGGCCGGTAACATAATTCCGGATGACATGGAGCAGCACCAGAGGAAAAAGTTTTTCAAGGATGCAAACCATTATTTGTGGGATGATCCTTATTTATTTAAGGTAGGTGCTGATGGTTTGGTTAGACGTTGTGTTGCAGGTACGAAAGCTAATAGTATCATATGGCACTGCCATAGCTCAGCTTATGGGGGCCACCATAGTGGAGAAAGAACCGCTGCAAAAATCTTGCAAAGTGGCTTCTGGTGGCCCACTCTCTTCAAGGATTGCCAAGAGTTCGTAAAGCGGTGTGACGAATGCCAAAGAACAGGTAGTATCTCTAAGAGGAATGAAATGCCCCTAACTGGAATCATTGAAGTTGAACCCTTTGACTGTTGGGGAATAGATTTTATGGGACCATTCCCTTCCTCTTACTCTTATCTCCATATACTTGTGTGTGTTGACTATGTTACCAAGTGGGTTGAAGTGATACCATGTGTTGCTAATGATGCCAAAACCGTGGTAATTTCTTGAAAAAAAATATTTTCACTAGGTTTGGAACCCCTAGAGTTTTGATCAGTGATGGGGGGAAGCACTTTTACAACAATCTTCTTGAAACTGTGCTTAAAAATTTTAACATCAAACATAAAGTTGCAACTCCCTATCACCCTCAATACAGTGGTCAAGCGGAGGTGTCAAACCGTCAGTTGAAATAAATTTTGGAGAAAACTGTAGCGTCTTCTAGGAAGGTTTGGTCTAGGAAGTTAGATGACGCTCTTTGGGCATATAGAACTGCGTTTAAAACGCACCTTGGGATGTCCCCTTATCAATTAGTTTATGGGAAAGCTTGTCATCTCCCAGTCGAATTGGAACATAAAGCTTATTGGGCTATCAAGGCCCTAAATTTTGATCAAACTTTAGCAGGAAAGAAAAGGTTGTTAAAACTTAATGAACTAGAGGAGATGAGGTTGCGGGCGTACGATAACGCCGTAATCTACAAAGAGAGAACTAAAAGATATCATGATAAGGGGATAGTGAGGAGAGAGTTTTATATTGGACAACTTGTTTTGCTGTTTAATTCCAGGTTGAAGCTATTTCCCGGGAAGTTAAAATCCAAGTGGTCCGAGCCATTCGTGATTGTAGACATGTCTCCCTATGGAGCTGTGCAGCTAAGTAAGCCTGGTGCACAAGAGACTTTCAAGGTTAATGCACAAAGGCTGAAACCGTACCTTGGAGGCGAACTCCCTAAGAATAGAGCGGGAGTGGTGTTGAATGATCCTTAAGGGGTCATCATAAGTCAAGCTAGTGACGGTAAAGAAGCGCTTGATGGGAGGCAACCCATCAGATTTAGGTCCGCTCAGGTATTGTTTATATTTATTTACTGCATTTTACAAAACAAAAACAGCAAAAAGATTTTTATGAAAGCTGAAAACAAAATTTTTTCATTGCATCGTGGCACGCCAGTTTCTCATCGTGGCACGATTTGGAAACTAAAAACATGATGGAAGCCACTGGAAATTTCGTGGCACGAGTGTTTCCAAATTGTGGCACGTTTGCTGGAGAAACTATGATCGTGGCACGATGGTTCTATGATCGTGACACGATGCTACCTAGAACTAAAGATCATGACATGATTGCTCTCCCATATATATACCCATCTCACAAATTTTTCACCATTTTTCATTTCCCCCCTTATCAAAACTCTGTCAAAAATTTCCTCTCATTCATCATCTACCCCTCAAATTCATCCTAAACCTATAAATCTTCTTTTTCTTCACCCTTACAAACATCCTTATCCATCACCACACCAAAATCATCAACAAATTTTCCACAAATTTAACTTAACCCTTATTTCACAAACCCTAACCCACAAATCTTCATCTCCCTCTATCCAAACATCTACCATAACTCTACAAATGGCCTCATCATCCCACAAACGTTCTAGAACAACCTGCAACACCCAATGAACCCAACCACCACCTGAACCTACCTATGGGAAATCTGACCATGAAGTGCTGGTAAAAGAGAGGGTCGTCTTCACTCCAACTTTGCTCGTGGGAAGGCAGCTAGTGTGCAGAGTGCTAATGAGTTTTATGCCGGCTTGCAAGGCGATCCGGAGGCCACTGATGAGGATGAGCAGTGATGGACTTGGAGTCCAATTTTATTTTTCAGCTTTCCATCTTTTGTTTCTTTATTTTGATGTTCTTTTTATTCCGTTTGAACATTATGTTGGTGTGCTCTTGTTTAAATTTATTGCCCCCGTTTGTAATGCTTTCCTTTGTTTATTATTGATGAATCAGTTTGTTTGTGGAAATTTATCAGTCTCATAACAGTGCTATACCAATGATATGCCAAAGAGTTCAAGGAGGATGATGCCTAATGGATTCAAAGGGAAGTGTTCGGCAAAGGAAATAGGTAGCCACAACTCCCAGATATCTCAACTTGTAAGGTCCATAGCCAAATTTTTATTTTTCCAATTTTACATATATGAGTGTTCCATGCAACTGTTGTTTCTAGAACTTGCGATATTTCTCTATTTGTTGATTGGTCTTGTTTTGTACACATTAAGGCAAAGTGCTTGGTACCTTGAGCCTTTTTGAGCCTACCTTGATTTATGCATTATTTATCCTTTGTAAAGCTAAATTGAGCCATTAGGTATAGATCTTTTTGTCGGTGACGAGACATGTTACAAACCTAGAAAGCCTTAGGAATGAATGTCCCAATTGATTGTTTGAAGTTAAGCTATCTAGGTTGTGTGAAATGTTCAAGTTTGGGGTTGCTTATGGAAAAAGCAACTTACTAAGTTTGGGGTAGGGGTACTAGAGAACCAAGAGAAGAGAAATGGTTACATTTTATATTTTATCTCGTGAAAACAAAGCAAAAGGCACTTGAAAATGTGCAAAAAAAAATTGAAAAGAAAAGAATCTTGTGTATGAGACCAACAATGTTTATATGTCTCAAAAGAATAAGTTCTCTAGTACTCTCCTTTGCTAAATTTGAAAGGTAGGAGATTGGTTTTCTGTGATGTTACCAAAGATACCCAAGTAGTATGAGCTTAACTTCATTGTTTTATAAACACTACTTCCCAAAATATATCCACCTTTCACCTAAGCCCCGTTATAACCCTAAAAGACCTTAAAAGTGTGTACTTGACTCTGACTTTGATTGACAATTTAGAAATTTTTCAAGCATATGGTAATACAGCAGACCTGCATGATGATTGTGTGACCCTATTCAAACATATGTGTGGAGTTGTGGATTTGGAGGTAAGAGCTAGGCATTCGGTACATCATTACACAGGAAAGGAGTGAACTTTTTAAGCATATCATTGGTTGGTAAGTTGTTATCTCACTATGATTTTTCCATTTGCAAATTTGATTCTTTGAGGACAAGGAATGGTTTAAGTTTGGGGTTGTGATGACGGTGCATCAACATTAGTTTTTAGTCGCATTTATGTCTTTATTATAGCATTTAGAGAGTCAACTGCAATGAATTCATGGTGAAATCAAACCAAAACAGGAACAAGAGCTCAAAAGAAAAGATGTTAAGAAAACAGGAAAATATTGCCCAAGTTTGAGCAAACGTGCCACGTTAGAAACTGGTCGTGGCACGTTGACACGATGTGGAGTTCATGGTGACATTCTGGATTTTTCGTGGCACAAAGGAAAACGCAACGTGCCACGATTGGTTGATGAACTTGTTGCCACGTCAGATTAATGAAGGCATCGTGCCACGATGGTCTCGTAACGTGGCACGATGACGGGCTTTTTCTGAAACCCTAAATTCTTTCTATAAATATCCAGCTGCTAGCAAAGGTTAGGGTATAATTTATTATTGTGATTTTGAGCTCTGAAGACGACAGGAGACCAAGGAACAAGCCCTGAATCTCATACCAACTCTCCGTTGGTTAGATTTATGTATGTTTTCTCTTGTTTATGCTTATAGTTGTTTAGTTATGAGTAGCTAAACCGCTAGTTTGGTTAAGCCATGATGAAACTCTTGTAATATATGATTCTGTAGTTGAACTCTCTTTATAATCAATGTTATTCAGTTTTTATTCAGAATTACTTGTGTTTATTGCTTTTCATGTTATTGTTTTGTATGACTACTAGCCCTAGCTTATTGCAACGACATGAATTGATCTTAGGAGTTGAATGACTACTAGCCCTAGCTTTTAATCCTGAAATAGTAATTGTGTTTAACTTAACACTAGGAACCTAGAGATAGGAAATTGAGAGTTATGATACATGAATTAACGTTCCAACATCGCTTCCACAGTTATTCAATCACGTTAAGAGATTAATAGGGTTATAACTTAGGAAAGGGTTTTGAGTCAAGAGATTGATCAAAGCCAGTTAGTTAATTTATCGTAAAAACTGAGTAGTAATTGAGAGTATAGAGAGGCAGACTTTTTAGATAAAGCAATATCGGATTCACCGGCTTAACCATTCATCTCAACATAATTTTCTCTCGCACCTTTTCTACTTTAATTAAGTCTGATAAAACCAAACTTTTCTGCCTAGGGCAACCAAATACAAACTTTACACATCCTAACGTATAACGAACTTGCTAGAATTGAAATTAACACAGTCCTTGTGGATCGATATTTATTACTACTTCGATAGTTTTTGGTACACTTGCCAGATTTCTATCACTTACCTTGCAGAGTTTAACTGTCCTTGGCACGGATGCTGATATATGTTTCACCTACTCATAAGTTTAAAGAAGATGTACATGTTGTTTATGCATTTCAAAAGACATAAAAAAGTTTTTTTGAAAATATTTTTTTGCTTTTAAGTATAATCATCAAAAATAGAAGAAAATTTTGCAAACATAACAAATGAGAATTTCAAATAAATGGGCACAGGCTCAAATTAATGTAATGGAGTGGTAGCCGGCTAAAGGCGCGGCTCCACAAATTTTTTTTTTAAAATTTTGGAAAATGGTAATTTATAATGGGAAAGGTACATTGAACACAATAACCGTTATACTCGCTGATAACTTTGAATTCCACTGTTCCGAGTCATTGATTTGCAGATGCTTCATATCGACAATCCTTTTGACTGTTGAAATGCCCCAGATGAACCGTGTCTAATTCGATGCAGTTACTTTGTTATAATCCTTAACTTTTGCATAGGTCGTCCTTGCGGGTTTCAACCTATCAGGATAAACATTTTTTTTTATGTCTCTAACTTTTGCATAGACCGCCCTTTCAGGTTTTCAGTCCACCGAGACGCTCATTTTTGCCTAAGCCGCCTTTTCAGGTTTGCGACTTATCGAGCTCATATTTTTGACAAAGTATTGCTTGACTGCATCAGTATTCATATGATGTGTGAGTTTGCCACCATCCATAGTTGTAACAGTCATTGCATATGGGCCTTCATAATTAGGCGTCCACTTGTCCCTGGAGTCTGGTTGGAAAGATAGTGTCTTTTTGAGCACAAGCTCTCCTTTTTGAATTTCACGGGGACGAACCTTCTTGTTGGAAGCTTGTTTCAAGCTCTTTTGATATAGTTGTACAATACATACGACGACAACACTTTTAAATTCATTGGAACTTTCGTTGACGGGACTTTGACTTCCACAAGAAGCACTGCCTTTATGTTGTATACTGAGGGATGGAGGGGGATTGCCCCTGTTGAAGTGTGTACTGAAGTATAATGCCCATGCAAGGCAAATTGTAGCATATCGTGCCAGTTCTTGTGCATGAAAGTCCTCTTCTGGACAATCTTTCTTGATATTTACAATCTTTCTTGATAAAGACATAATTGTAGTATATCTTATTGGAAACTTCTTCATCCTTCTTCTCCTCAGCCTCGAATACAAGGAACTCAAAGTCGAGAGAGAGTATCGGGTTAGAGTGTTCAACGGGTTTATTAATGCATGATTTGATTATTGATATATATGATTATGCAGGTATGCGGAAGTTACTTTAAAGGAGAATAATTTTTTTGGTTTTTTGAATTACCATTTTTCCAGAAAAAGCATAAAATAAAAGCAAAGTTGGAATCAAAGCGCCTTTTTATTAATGATGAAAAATACATGAAGCAGAAAGCCCTACACAAGTTCACTTAAGTCTCGGGCGGGACGAAAGGATTTTTTTTCTTGAAAAAAAACATAAAACAACAAGTAAACATATTTCTTGAACAACTGAGTAGCGGAAGGAAATATCGATGATGATCTGACTGCGGCTGGTCATTCCATGTGTCACAAACACTAGATATTATGATTTGGTAGCAGATTGACTTGCACATTTGGATCCGGGTCTGTGAAGGATAAATCCTTGCTCTGAATTAGTTTCTGGACCTCATCCTTAATAGCCAAACAATATTCAATGTCATGCCCTGGTGCCCCTTGATGGAATTCGCAGTTGCGGTCGGCACGATACCATGCAGGTAAAGGATTTTGCATGCGAGGTGGAGGCCTGGTTTGTACTAGATTTCTTGTAAGTATGGAGGGCAACAAATCCTTATACAACATAGGTATATGAAGGAATTGGTTTCTAGGAGGGCGAAGTTGTTGTTGTTGAGCTTGATGACGATGTTGTTGTTAAGGTGGCGGATAATAATATGGTTGCTGGTGGAATTGTTGAGGGTTACGTGGTTGATGATTTGGTTGGTACAATGGTGGATAATAATGTGGAGGTCCCTGAGGCCTTGGTGGTCTTTGTGGTGCGATGTTGGCAACATAGGGATAGTTTTAATACACAGGCTGATATCCGCCATAAGCCACCATGCCCACTTCCTGAGTGTTCTTCTTCGGATATCCATTTCCGAACTTCCTATTACCACTAGACGAACCAACCGATGAGTCACCTGACAAACCACTTGACGAGCCGCTTTCCTTAGCCATATGTCCTTTCCGGACCCAATCTTCAATGCGTACTCCCATGTCTACCATGTCAGTAAACTTTTGCGAAGCACAGGCGAGCATCTTCTCTGAGTAGAAAGGGCTCAGAGTTTCATAGAATAAATCGGATAACTCCCTTTCATCCACAGATGGGCGGATTTGAGCAGATTTATGAATGAAATGTTGAGCATATTCCTTGAATGACTCTTTATGGCTATGTGTTATCGATTGCAGCTCCTTCCTATTAGGTGCCAGAAATGAGTTGTATTTGTACTGCTGGAGGAAAGCGTCTGCCAGTTCCTCAAAAGAAGTAACACTCTTCAAATTCATGTACCAAGTATGTGCAGGATCAGCCACACTGTCCTGGAAACAATGGATAAGCAGGGGCTCATTTTTCTTGTGAGCCGTCATCTTCCTTACATACATGGTTAAGTGCATTTGCGGGCAAGTTTCTCCCATGTACTTCTTGAAAGTCGGTGTCTTGAACTTATGTGGTATTACCACGTCTGGGACCAAACAGAGGTCATGCACATTCTGATTAAACACCTCTTTACCACTAACGTTCCTCAACTCTTTCTGTACTGCTTCCAATTTCTCTTCCATGTTGCCCATTCGATCATTACCCAGTACACTACCCGAATGATAAATTTGTCCTTCCTCTTGCTGAGTTGCATGGACAGCAGGTCCTGCTTGTGTTACTGTGGCCTGGGGAAACTGTTGACCGTAAGGAAATCGGATTTCATTAGCCCCGGGACGAAGACCTTCGTTAGGCATACGGGGCATACCCATGGATAACCTTTTGGCATGTCATACAGAGGGTTAAAAGTAAATCTTTCAGGACCTGGAGGATGGAAACCCTCATTGTACATGTCACCTGATGAGCAGCCCACCTCAAGAGATTGCGAAATTCTAGTAGATGCCGCAGCAGTAGCGATTGGCTGTGAAATACCCTCAGCTGTAGCGGAAACGAGCCCGTTAGGAATTGGCTCGGAGGCTACTGCTTGTTCCCATTCAGCCATTATAACGTCCATCATGATTGACAGCTTCTCCAACTCAAGTTTTAGACTATCAACTTCCCCTCTAAGCTCAACATTTTCTTGTTATGTGGATGACATCCTTCTTCTGATGTAAGCTCGAGTGCGATGAATGCGAGTAGGTCTTTGCTGAGTATGCCGGGCCACTTTGTTTGAAATTGGTTGACCTCTTTTAGAAAACAAAATTGTGTGAGACTTTGAATTTGAAACTATAAAATGCAACATGATGTATGAAATGCTTATGCAAAAGATGTACAAATTTTTTTTTGTTATCGAAAGATTTGTCAGGGTGAATTGTAAACATCGCGGATAAACATGATTTCAATTGAAAATTTGTAAAGATATTGCAAACGGTTCTATTTTCAAAAGGTGAGAACGAAACCAAGGATGAAGTTCTTAACAAAAGCCAAAAGCTTAGTTAAGATTTTAAAGTTTGTATTTCTTGGTGTTCCTCTTTACAAGGTGGAATATCTCTGATGTTTACAAAAATTTATCTAAATCATTCGATGTTTTGATGAGAAAAGTTTTTATGCATGTCTACATGTATGCATGATTATGCTACAGAAGCAGTGAAAACGTGGTGAGGTTTAAGTCCATATGTTGGAGCCAAGGATAACAACACCATTTGGTAAGGACTATGGTTTAATTTGCACTTGTATCACGGGTTCTACCAAGTTCCCAAAGTCTACAACCCCCTCCAAATTTTATCGGATACCGAGAAAACACCCGGTCCAACAACGTTCGTAGGAAAGTCTCGTTCGAGTGTAGTATCGCGTGTCGACTAATTCCGAGAAAATACCCGGTTAGCCAGCGCACTACGTCCTAAAAGGACAAGATGGGTTAAAGGTAACTAAAGGTTCTTAGCTTCGACGGAAACTTAAGAGTAATAAAGTCTAAACGTGAAAACACACGTCGACAAATATCACTTCAAGCTCCTCCGCTAAGTGTGGGTATCTCACATGTGTCAAGACATGAGAATACTCTCGGTATGCCACTATGAGTCTACCACTCCTATCTTATATTTCCCTCAAGTCCGGGTGTAAGACTTATCTCACCACTCACGTTGAAAAGAAAAGAAAAGGGAAGAACATGTATACACGTATTTCCATCTTTTATTTAAAACGCATAAAAAAAAAAATTTAGCAAGTTTATAGGACAAATTTTAAACAATGTCAAGTTAGGCTCAACCCTATTACTTTTTGAAGGAAAATCGAAAGATATCATACACAGCGGAAGAAGAAGAAGAAGAAGAAGAATTTTGATTTTCTTTCCTTGGATCCTTACGAATTTGACATGAATTAGTGATACGATTGTTACCTCGATAGTTTCTGTTCTGAATCACGATCACAACTAAGCAAAGCAGCAAAGCCTCTAGTAAGTCCACACGAACAGTGCTCCTCCAAAACTCGGTGCTAGCCAATGAATTGGAAGTGCAGAGAAGAAAGGGGTTGCTTCAAAACCGTGTAACCAAAAACTTCAGCACCAGAGTTCTATTTATAGAACTTCTAGTGTGCTCTGCAGGTCATAAGTCACTATTGGGCTTCAGTAAGCCCAACAACGAGTTTAGTAATTTTGCTAACTAATTAGCGTTATTTACTAAACGCACCCCTTATATAAGTCATACTTATATATTTCTCTTTTGACTGTTCTTTGTGTGTGACCCTATAGGTTCTAGTCACGTTGGCAATAATATTAAATCTAATATTTAATATTATAAACAATGAGCGGTATCTAGCAACACATCATTGCTACCCAAGTGACAAGAATGTCAAGTGATCCGACGAAACCTTTCCATGATAATACTCATGTGTACACTTACTCCTTTGTCTCGATATCTTTATTGATCCCAAGGCATAGATATTGTCACCCTTGTATAGATCAATGTTTATATTCCTTGATTCCAAAATATACTGAATAACGAATAAGTCCAATATCTTATATTGACTTAGTTCGGCATGGCCATGCAATTTTACAGTCATATTTCATCAAGAGGCCTAAAGATATATCTCCTGTTTATGAGGAGGGACAAATCCCATCTAGGACACTCATGTCCCTCAGCATGATTCATCAAGTACCCATCAACCAACGTTATGGTTATCCTTTTACAGACAACGTTAGAATGGCAACAAAGCACTTGAGTCCACATCTAGGGATCATAGTGGTTTCAGGTCTAAGAGCGATATACATTATTATCATTGTGAGAATATCTTATGACAATTTCATAACTTACTATGTAGTATTCTCACGGCGGGTCAATCCAATATAAATATTACTCCTAATATTTATATCTATGTGAAGACTTGATAACTCTTTTATCCATGATCTGTGAGATGTGATCATCAGTCTACCCACATAATAGTCTCTATGCTTTAATGATATCCTACTTCTCAATAAAGTTCGACTACAGATACTTTAAGAATAGTTTCCTTATGTTTAACGGGGTCTCACAATTAAGTTATACTTAATGTTCCATCAAACGGACTAACTATTCTAGGGACTTTATTATCTTGAAACAAAACAAAATCAATAAAGAAATGCCTTATTATTATATATTCACAATATATACTTATATCAATATCATGATACAAAGCCAAACCCAATCAACATAGATTGGCTATTAGGGCTTACTCCAACAATCTCCCACTAGCACTAAAAGCCAATCAAATATTAACTCAATATCTATTGGTCAAGTGTTAGCATCAAGCACACTATGGGCAAGATACTCTACTAGCAGATAAGGAACTCTTTCCTATGTTGGTAGGTCATACTTCTTTCAATTTCCACTTTCGATCTTCTATCGAAAAGAAATCGAAGTGTCAAAGTATACATTTGGATCATTGGTGAGATCAAGTTTTTCATTGCTCGCAAGATTTAAACCAATTTTACCTCAGACGAGATTAATGGAATCCACAACGCAAGAAACACATGTTTTTTCACTCAATTATGAGCTAAACAATCCAAATCATATATATTTGACATCTGTAATAGAAACAACAACTATCTGAAGCTTGTACTTTTACAAATTTCATAGGTTATATCTTTGCATAACATTTATTCCAAATTACGATCTGGATATACTGTACACCTATATGAAAGTCAACATCATTGTAACTCATTTACAATGTTTCTTTCATCCATGTTCAAGAAACAATCCATAGTCCTTTAAGATATCCAAGGATATTCTTGAAGGTATTCTAGTGTCGAACACTATAATCAATTTTGGTACATATTAGGAATAATTTTCTAACCATGTCTCACATGTATAGATAAATTGTTTTGGTTACTAGTATGTCATCCACATACTCCACCAAACTAATATCAATGCTCCCGCTAATCTCCTTATGTGCACAAGATTTCTTTATTAATAAAAGTTTTCATAAAACATCACTAATAAAACAAATAATTCAACTTCAAGAAGCTTGCTCCAATTCATACATAAATTTTTTAATATATATACCTTTCTAGCATCCTTTGGATTAACGAAACCCTACATATATGTCAAATACATATACAAGGTCATTCTAATTAAAGAATGCAACATCGTTGTCCATCTCCTAGAATTTGCATTATACAATAATGACAAGTGGGATCATTAGATTTAAGCATTATGATGATGTAATAGTTTCGTCATGATTTGCATCACGAGTTGCATGAAACCTTCTATAATCAATCACATCTTAAATGTATTCATAATACCATCCATGTCAGCTTTCTACAAGAAAACTCACATTCATCTCATGAGTCATACTCATTTGGATGATTTAACCAATATCCATATATGGTTTGTGTACATGGATTCTTTATAAGATCCCATGACATTTAGCCATTTCTCAAAGTTCAGGCCATTTACGACCTTCTAGTAAGTTTTGGGCTCATCTACCATGAAAATCATAACACTTTGTTGAGCCATGACAAAATCATGTTACTCATTGTAGTGATATGACATATCAAACTCATCTAGATCTTGTGCTACTCGAACTGGTGATTTAACAACAACCCTTTGTTGAATTAGTTCATGTTCCATTCTTAAAGATACATGTATTTTGTGGTACTTGACTTAATTCAAGTTCTACAACACTCCCACTGGCTCCTGCAGAGACATACTCCTTTAATAGGAATACTCCAGATCTAGAGACAAACGACTATTGTCATGAAAGGTGATGTATAATCAGTATCCCTTAGTTTCCTTAGGGTACCTCCACAAATGTACATTCATTTAATTTGTAGTTTAGTTTATCTAATAAACCATATAACCTCAAATTATCATAAAGTCAAAAACTAGGTACTCTTACCTCCATATCTAATATGGTGTCTTTATGATTACTCTATTGGAACTTGTAGTGGGTGAAGAATAACTGTAATTTAATTTAACATCAAGAGTCAATGAGTTATAACCAAACTATTTTAGATCGATTCATGTCAAACATGAAGCGATATAAATAATAATTATACTCATTAATCAAGCATTTACCATCACGACTTACTCATATGGTCTTTATACTTTTCAAACCTATTTCTTTTACTTCATTGTTAAACTCTTTGAACAATTTCAAAGATTTCTTGAATTGTGTCAAATACACTTTTCTCATATACTATTAATTAGTAATGTTAGATGAAGTAAGAGAAATAAAATATCCAGCAAATATGTTTAGTGCTCCATATACATCTCATATGTATATCAACTCAAATAAATTATGTGTCCTTTTCACCTTTACCGGTATACTAATCTATTTTGAAAGGTGGAACTCACATCCTTCAAATGATATAAAACCAAATGAGTCCAATAGTCCATATCCATGGATTTTGGAATTGTGAATCACACTTGTTTGTACTAAACAGTGATGCCAATGATATACAAAAGGTTCAAATCTCATTTGATCCTTTTCTCATATGTTATAGACTAGCTTATAAAGATCATGAAACTCAAATCCATTACTTGATCAGCACATTGTATAGAAAACATTATTAGGACAATAGGACAATATTTGTCTATCATTCAACTACATAATCCTTCTCTTGTCAATAAAAGATTTATGATTTAATGTTTCTATTTTATATGGAATTTAATAACAATTATTTGGTTCCATATCAAGTTAAGTTTAAGTCCAAGCATAAGCTCTTATAGTCAATGAAACAATTTGTTCCATTCCAGACGTAGGTGAAATTCACTTATAGTTAATGTTCTGCTTCTTTAAAACTCTCTATATTTCAACAAATATGAGATTAATCATCAAGTATCAAATACTTATGATGAAGAAGTAGAAATTTAACTTTCTATAACTATATGGGTAAATAAGAAGTCTTACTTCTTTCTTATATTTTGACCCTTTCAAAACTACGAGCAATTTTTGTTTTTCAACTTTTGAAATAATTGCTTCCCCTTTTTGCAACCGTGTTTAACCTTTCAAAGGTAGAAAAACAGAATTTGAATTTTATTCTTATCCATGTACATCTACTTGATAGGCTTAAACTATTCATCTTATAACATTGAGGTTGAATGATCATATCATTCTCCATCGTCGTTATCACTATGAGATATCCTATATCTACTCATTTGACCCAATGCTTCTGATAAGCGTTGTTTTTCAAATATAGACATAGAAAGTTGCTAGGAAATAACTGCTCGAGAATATACAGTTTTTCTCATTCTTAAGAACAATTCTTAAATTTTGTACCAATTCAGAAACTCTTTTCTGAAAATTTTGTTCTTCATAAGAACTTTTAACAGGATAATAAAATTTATATGCTAAAGAAATTCTAAATACAGAAAATAAATAAAATAAATGTATCATGATTTAAAACATATTTAAATAGGTCTTTAATTAAATACGCTCCCACTATTTTACTCAAAACAAATGACCTTCAACATTTGAATCGGAAAATCTCATTGGAAGATTTTCTAGTGGGTTGAAATCCATATTTCACCTTGCTTTAAGTCAACGGGGGCTGTACTCAAAACTCAGTTATTTAGGTAGGAACTCCTTCCAATTGTATCTCATACAACTTTCAAATCATTTGAGTGAATAACTCCTTACTCTAATCTATCATATAGATGTTCCCAAACATTGCTTCTAGATTTATTTTAATCTTATTAAAATTAATTTAGTTAAGTTAAACCCAAAAGAATAACACTTGGGTAAATTGGATTACCGCACCGCAACTTACTAGTATAGAAAGTGCACCTCGCGGAGGCGAAACCTACACATTTCGATATTAGTCTTGAAGGGTGTTAAACTTTTGGAAAGCATTAAACTTAATATTTTGAATTGAAGGATTTTTATTAAGTTTGATCTCACCTCACCACGGCTTATATATCATATATATTCGCACTCCAATCATAACATGCATAACGATTATACAATAATAAAAGTGACATGATTATGGCCATCCTAACGCTATGACTCTCTCAAGCCAATGAGAGAATCTAAACTAATCCTAGAAACGATCTTGCTTCTCCAAGCTTGACCTCCAGGGCTATCCTAACGTCATGACCCCTATTACTTCTTTGCATTCTATTTACATTACATATGAAAGAAACTCGTTTTACATACGAGGGAGTGGATGAGAAGAGAATGTACAATAGAGATATAAGAGAGAGGCATGACACGCAGGCCGTATTTTAATATCCAAAAGAAATAAAATAAAAGGACTAAGGCCATAATCATTCACATGATAATAATAACAAACACACTTTTATTATTATTAAGGTCTTATAATTAAAATAAATTAAATTAAAATTTGACATATAATCACACTACGCAGATTAGCTGGGGGTTTAATTGAGTACCAAAATATATTATATTGAGTACAAAAATATATTATATTAAGTACAAAAATATCTCATATTATGTACCAAAATATATTTTATTGAGTACCAAAATATATTAGATTGCATACCAAAATATCTCAGATTGTGTTCCAAAATATTCTAGATTGCGTATTTCGCATCAACACTTGACACGTTTATGAACACCCAAATCGTTTCGGCAAATATTATGATCAAATCCAAAAGATCATATATGATATTGAAACTCTTTCAAATCATGATTCTTTTAAATTATAAACAAATCAAGTTAAAGTCATGCAAATCGATTAAATAATTTCAAAAGATCATATATGACATTGAAACTATTTCAAATCATGATCTTTTAAATTAACTATCAATTTAGGATCGTTTATTACCTTTCAAACAACTTTTGAAAAACAATCCAAAAGGTAGAATTTTTATTTACTTAATTATAGTAATATTGCACTCAATAATTATTATAATTAAATCTGCTTTATTTAGGCAATCAATTTGTTTCCAAAACAAATTACAGGGCTAAAATTAAGCAAATATTTTATTACCAAATTCAAAAATCATATCTGATATTGAAACTCTTTCAAAATCATGATATTTTAAATTTACTACCTTTCTCCAATTAAATAAATTAATTAAACATAAATATTTTCAAGGATTGTTTGTTTAGCATGAACAACCGGATCTATGATGCTTCACCAGATTTGGATATTGAAGCTCACTCTCACGAATTGTTCAAATTTACAACAATCTCTTTGAAAACAATTGATCGAATGATACAACCATAATAATACAACGCTTGTATAGTTAGGTATCCTAATACAACAATCAAACATCAATAGTTTTAACAATTGTTTGTTCAGTATGGACAACCGGATCTTTGATGCTTCACCAGAATCGGTATTCGAAGCTCAATCTCACGAGTTGACTACAAATTCACAATCAATTATATAAAACCTATTGAACGAATGATATCATCAATATATCACATATAATGATGTTGTATTAAAATCATATATCACATATATGATATTGATCAATCAATTTTAATTAATATTTAAATTTAAATAATAAAATATTAACACTTAATATTCTATTTTATTAACGGATTTACATTCCAAATTAATTCCTTATAGAATATCAAAATATTAGCAAATCAAATATTTGTAAAAATATTATTATCTCTTAAAACAATTTTAAAAGATAATCTAATTTGATTTGTTTCCAATCATGTTCCCGTCGATATGTATAATCGATATGTTGATACTTCACCAGAAACGGTTTCTGAAACATCAAACAAATCGAAAAGCCATGCACAGAAAACATGATACGATGCCAATTTTAATTCTCTTTATTATTTAATTCCGATTCAAAATGTTTAATCATATTAAAACATAAAGCAGTAACAAAGCAATCCGATTCATGGTTTCGTAATTGGCTCTGATACCACTGAAGGAAAATCGAAAGATATCATACACAGCGGAAGAAGAAGAAGAAGAAGAAGAAGAAGAAGAAGAAGAAGAAGAAGAAGAAGAAGAAGAAGAAGAAGAAGAATTTCGATTTTCTTTCCTTGGATCCTTACGAATTTGACATGAATTAGTGATACGATTGTTACCTCGATAGTTTCTGTTCTGAATCACGATCACAGCTAAGCAAAGCAGTAAAGCCTCTAGTAAGTCCACACGAACAGTGCTCCTCTAAAACTCGGTGCTAGCCAGTGAATTGGAAGTGCAGAGAAGAAAGGGGTTGCTTCAAAACCGTGTAACCAAAAACTTCAGCACCAGAGTTCTATTTATAGAACTTCTAGTGTGCTCTGCAAGTCATAAGTCACTATTGGGCTTCAGTAAGCCCAACAACGAGTTTAGTAATTTTGCTAACTAATTAGCGTTATTTACTAAACGCACCCCTTATATAAGTCATACTTATATATTTCTCTTTTGACTGTTCTTTGTGTGTGACCCTATAGGTTCTAGTCACGTTGGCAATAATATTAAATCTAATATTTAATATTATAAACAATGAGCGGTATCTAGCAACACATCATTGCTACCCAAGTGACAAGAATGTCAAGTGATCTGACGAAACCTTTCCATGATAATACTCATGTGTACACTTACTCCTTTGTCTCGATATCTTTATTGATCCCAAGGCATAGATATTGTCACCCTTGTATAGATCAATGTTTATATTCCTTGATTCCGAAATATACTGAATAACGAATAAGTTCAATATCTTATATTGACTTAGTTCGGCATGGCCATGCAATTTTACAGTCATATTTCATCAAGAGGCCTAAAGATATATCTCCTGTTTATGAGGAGGGACAAATCCCATCTAGGACACTCATGTCCCTCAGCATGATTCATCAAGTACCCATCAACCAACGTTATGGTTATCCTTTTACAGACAACGTTAGAATGGCAACAAAGCACTTGAGTCCACATCTAGGGATCATAGTGGTTTCAGGTCTAAGAGCGATATACATTATTATCATTGTGAGAATATCTTATGACAATTTCATAACTTACTATGTAGTATTCTCACGGCGGGTCAATCCAATATAAATATTACTCCTAATAGTTATATCTATGTGAAGACTTGATAACTCTTTTATCCATGATCTGTGAGATGTGATCATCAGTCTACCCACATAATAGTCTCTATGCTTTAATGATATCCTACTTCTCAATAAAGTTCGACTACGGATACTTTAAGAATAGTTTCCTTATGTTTAACGGGGTCTCACAATTAAGTTATACTTAATGTTCCATCAAACGGACTAACTATTCTAGGGACTTTATTATTTTGAAACAAAACAAAATCAATAAAGAAATGCCTTATTATTATATATTCACAATATATACTTATATCAATATCATGATACAAAGCCAAACCCAATCAATATAGATTGGCTATTAGGGCTTACTCCAACACTTTTATCTCCCCAGTGAAGTCGCCATTTCTGTCGCATCATTTTTCGGACGGTCGAATGCCATTTGACTGGCGTTCGACCCACTTTTGGTTTCACGACTGAACATTTAATTTTTTTCAAGAGAAAGTGGAAAAAGGTTCAAATACCACATTTTTAGGGATTAAGGGTTCGGGGGTTGGTTATATTTAGGGAAGGTGTTAAGCACCCTAAATATTCGTAGTACTCTACGAGAACCTCTTGATTTTATTTAACTTTTGTGCTATAAATTTGCTTGCTTTAAAAATGGAATTTGAAATGATAAAAGAAAATATAGACCTAACTTATCTACATTTTTATTGATTTGGAAGGACGCATGTCCTTTGCCTACGTACCCGTGAGGGATCAAAACCTCGTAGTTCGGGGTAGAAATTGACGTTTGATTTGTTTTTGTTTTTTATGTTTTTGAAAAAGGTTTTAAAATGAAAAGTCAAAATATCAAATGAATATTTGTTTGTGTTTTTTATATTAAAGAGAAATGACTCAAAGTAGAATTAAGATTGATTTGAAATTTGATTAAGAAAATAAAATAAAATGACGATCACTTGATTTGAGATCAAGGTTTGTTTATAAAAATATTTTTGTGATTTTTGATATATTTGCATGTTTTTGTTGTTTTGAATAATGATATGAAAATTATATAAGCAGAAATATAATATTAACAGTTGATTTAGGACCAGAACACTCTGGATTAATTTGATTAAACAAGGACCAGATTGTTCTGGAGAATAAAATAATATTAAAAGTTAATTTAGGACCAGAGCACTCTGGATTGAGGTGTGTAGTTAATGACAAAATTTAAATTTGCATATGATAATAGTAACATGAAGTAAACTGCAAAAGAAAATATGAAAATGCAAGAGAATGTTAAATTGCATGCAAAATAAATAAAGTTAGATGCTGGGGGTGTGCAGGCAATAAAAAAGGGGGGTGCAGGAATTAAAAAAACAGAAGGATTGGGCTGAAGGGTATGGGGGGCGCAGATGGGCCATAGGATTGGGTTTGGTTACAATGGGTCGGACCATGGGTCGACCCAAAAGAGCATCTATATAAGTGACATGGGTCAGAAAAAAAATTCATTTTCACTTCTTCTTTCTCTTTCTTCTCTTATTCTTCCCTCAAATCCTCTCTTCTCTCTCGTCGTTCCTTTCTTCTTCTCCGATGGGAGATGGTGGTGGGGTGGGTTTCCGGCACGGTGGCCGGCCGCCATAGGTGGTGGCACCGCCAGCGGAAGCCCTTTTTTATTTTTTTCCTCGTTTTCTCTTCTACTCCTTATTCTCTTTACAATTTTGAACTTAAAATTTCGATTTACAAAATGGTTTGACTTAGATCTAAGTTAGAAAATAAACTACCTTTTATTGTATTTTTTGGATGTGTGAGTTTGATTTGGATTCGTTGGAAGTTGTTGAGCTTTGGACCGGTTGAGTTTGAGAATGTTGCGTGAATTTGTTTCTTTGTTTCGTGACTGAGTTGGTTGGATTGGTTTGGATCGGCTAGATTGTGTTGATTTGAAACTTTGTATGGTTTGGATGGTTACTGTTTGAACTCAGATGGCGTATTTTGAGTTTGTTGTAATTGAACTCGTTGGAATTGTTATGTTGGTGATGTGCTAGCCGATTGAATTGATGTGGTTTATGAGTATTGATGTGTTATGCGTGCGTGTGTTGATGCTGTGATTTGGTTACTGGAAATTTGTTGTTTCTTTGCAGGTTTTGTAAGTTGGTGTGTTGTGAAAAATTGGCTCTTTCCGTGTTAATTTTGCTGGAAAATTTTGTCTGTCTATTGCAGGTTTATGCCTCTTGTATCTATAGAACCGGCTGAGACATACAATGTGTTAAAACAGAGACACAAACTGCCCTGGCCTGTCTTAAGGGGAACATCACAGGTTGTTTTCTGCTGGCTGATATTTTGGACAAACTTTGATTCAAAATAAAACAATAATAATAGTAAAAATTGAAGGACTAAAATAAAATAAAAACAAAAATGTGATAAAAAAATTAAAAATGAATTTAAAGTTAATTAATTAAAAGGAATTTAAATAAAAGATGGAAACTAAAATAAAAAATGACAATTGAGAGAAGAGGGCCCGACTCGGAATCAAATATGAGGTATTTTAAAATACCTCTCTGCCGAAATTTTCGCTGAAAAGTCAAAGACTGATCAGGGTCTGAGGACACGTGTCGGTGTATGAATGCCGGATTTTTGGTCAAACTTTGGGGTATGACAAACATCAACCAAGACCAACAAAAAGCACTCTCAGACAAGCTCTTATGAACCTATTGGTCATTTGATTTATCAAAAGATAGGTGAAATGTATGAGAGAAGAAACCAAATATGTGATAGATTACCACTATATCATCCTCTTCAACCACAAGTCATCCAACCTCTTAACATGATTGTCCCTGATGAAGTTAACCCAAACTTAGAGAAAGCCTCTGAAACAGCTTCTGAAGCAATTGCTTCTGAGAAAGTTGTTTTAGAAAACCCCCAACAACAAGCACCTGAACCACAAAAGACTTCATCACCACAACAACAACCACCAAACACACAAATTAACCCACAAATGGCCCCCTCAACAAGCTCTAGCCAAACTGTTTCTGAACCTACTGTTCTTAAACAAACCACTTCTGACCCAAATGCTTCTAAACTTACTGCACCTGAGCAAACAAATTTCATTCAAGCCTCAGAAACTGAACTACCTACCCAACAACTAACCACCATAGAAACTGAACAAACTCAACCTCCATCTCCCAATCAGATTCAAACACTTAGTGTTTCTGACAAACCATCAACCTCATCTGACCTTGAAATTCCAGATCAACCACCCTTAGACATCTTGGAATCTGACTACGTTGACACTGAGCTGCTCAAGCTTAGCTCTAACATGCATACTCTAGTGCAACTGAGAAGAGTTCCCACTCTTTCTCTTGACTATGAGGCCAAATGGGCATCTTTGAAGAACAGAGCCTCTGAGTTAATAGATACTATAAGCAAGAAATGTATCAGGACTCAAGCTGCTACTGTAAGAAGATTGCTGATGAATCTGCAACAATTTGAGCCAACTAGAGGTACAGTTATTTGCTTAGCTAATGAGGCCTTCTATCCAGAATCAGAGTACATATCAAGAGAAGAAAAGGTGTTCAAGACGCTGAAGAAGAAACTGACAGAATCAAAGGTTAAGGAAGATTCTCTTCTTCAGAGGCAGCAAACACTTGAAGATTTTATGAAGCAACAAGCAGAGCTACTGAAGAAACGGTCTGAAGAAATTGCTCTCATGAAAGCAATGATGCAACAACCTAACCAATAGATGCACACCTTAGTGTTTATTTTGTTGTTGTGTTTTATGCTTCTTAATGTTTATAAAATCTGAACTGTTTTGCTTCTGAATGTTATGCTTCTGTCTTGTTCTACATTTGCTTTGATCTATATTATTGTTTTCCTCTAATACTTTTTGCTCTGATTGTTTTAGTCTATACTCTCTTCCTGTTTGTGTTTTTCTCATTATCTTTTTGTCTTTTTGTGCGCATTTTCTTTTTGCTAATGACAAAAGGGGGAGTATATGTGATAGTATTTAAAGGCTCTGAGCCCCATTAATGATATTTGAAAATTATTTTGAAAACTTCTATCATTGTTTTTACCTGAGAGGTATAAGCTATGAGCGTAAGAAGGAGTATCAAATTTCAAATAAAATTAAGTGAACCATTCTTCTTATCTCTAATCTACTTCTTTCCATTTTGAAATATTATAGTGTGTTAAAAGAATTTAATTAACTTGGATAGAACTTAGGGGGAGCTTACAAACCTCACCTTAAAGACTATCAGACTCAGGGGGAATTAGAGCTTACAAACCTCAGACTCTGAGCTTACAAACCTCAGAACCCCAAAGTCAATTTGTTAATTAGATTAACAACAATTGATCAAGTTTTAAATACTATTGTTTGTCATCATCAAAAAAGGGGAGATTGTTGGAACAAAATGTGTTTAACAATAAACCTTTGAGAGTTTTGATGATAACAAGGTATTAAAAATTGACAATTGGACTAGCTAATATTTGTTCAAGTGTACAGGACCATAGTTAAAAATTTACATCACTTAAAGGTTCTGAAGAACAAATGAGAGCTAAGGAATCAAAGAAAGGAAGCTTTAAAGCATATGAAGAGAAGTGCTTCTGAAGACGAAAAGTGCTCCTGAAGAATGATGACGTCATCAGAAGCTGAAAGTCATCAGAAGCTGAAGTTCATCAGAAGCAAGTAGTTCATAAGCAACTTCATCAGAAGCTGAAGCTCATCAGAAGCTGATAATCACCACAAGTTGAAGATTCAAGAATTAACACTTCAAAAGCTGTCTATTGGATTCGAAAGAAATGCAGAAGACTAGTGGATCGTTGCAACGGTCATTTTGGTGAAGATTTGAAGGCATTGGAAGCTTACCTTCAAAGAGCGTTGACATTGTACTTTGTACGAACTGTACAACCACCTTCTCCACTACTCTGTTTTGTGTCCACGCTACAAGACAAGAAAACTGCTCCAGAATAACAGCTAAGCCTGCAAAGATGTTCCTTCACAATGGAAATGAATTTCAAATTGGTTCTACATAGGACAACAACCAAATCAGGCAAAAGATCATTGGTGATTGATCAAACTTCAACAACGACTCTTTTGATGTGATGGCAATTTCACAACGTCTCTTTCACACCTCTATATAAAGGAGTGAAGAATTAAAGATTTGGCAATGCTGAACGAAAGACTCTCAACATTTTTACAAGTGCCAAACATCTGCTGAAATTGTTCAACATTCACTTAGAATTTCTGTTTCTCAAAGTCCTATTCTAGAAATTCTTAAGTCTTAGAGTCTTATCTGATTTGTATTGTGAGCACCTCTGATTGTATATCAAGTGTTCAACTTCAAACATTTTTCTTTGTAATCTTGTTTGTTTAGAAGTCTCTTGCAGTTGTGCTTTGTAACACCCCGTTCTCCCAACAACGTAATAATAATTATAAGGCTAAAGTGCACTTTTCCCCCTTAACTTTCAAAAAGTTGCGATTTTGGCCCCCTAAGTATGAAAACTACAATTTTGGCCCCCCATGTTTAGGGAAATATGCTCTTTTAACCCCCTAACATAAGGGAAATATGTCTTTTGACCCCTTATCTTTTCAAAATGTTGCGATTATGGCCCCTTTTTTGGGACACGTGTCGCCTTCTCAGCAATTTTGGGACGAAGGGGACCAAAATTGTAATTTTTTTTATAGGGGGTCAAAATCGCAACTTTTTGAAAGTTAAGGGGGGAAAAGTGCACTTTAGCCTAATTATAATAATCAGAGTAAATCATACAATGAAGTGTCACACTGCTTTTCAAAATTTCGTAAATAGAAAATAGCTATTTATTCAAACCAACATTTAAAATATCTTAAAAACTGCAGCGGAATAATTCTTTTAGAAAATATAAATTCAACATCAATGTAATTCTTGGCACAAACGCCTCAAGATAATAAACATTATTCTCAACAATGATAAACTCCATCAGCAAGGTCTTTTCGAAACATGATACATAAAAGAAATGAAGAAAACATTCGCGACGATCCCCATCCTAATATGTATCAGAGCCCTAGACACTTGAGCCTGAAGGTGAGAAAAACACAAGAAGGGGGGGTTGAATTGTGTTTTGAAAAATTCTTCGTTTCTCCTAAACAGCTGAATACACTGATCAGAAGCTAAGTGAGACAGCTTCTGAAGTGATGATCAGAATCTAAATGCAGCGGAAAAAACAGAGAGAGAGAAGAAGAACGACACAAAGCAATTATACTGGTTCCTTCCACAATCCGGAAGTAGTCCAGTCCCCCTTGCACTTCCAAGGAGATTTCACTAAGAGTAATATCTGATTACAATTGCTCAAGCACACAAGCAAGAGACTTCCTTTGCTCAAGCACACAAGCAAGAGACTTCCTTTGCTCAAGCACACAAGCAAGAGACTTCCTAACTAAACAAAATTACACAGAAAATTGTTTAAGGTTGAACACTTGATATACAATCAGAGGTGCTCACAATACAAATCAGATACAGACTCAATGGACTTAAGAATTTCTAAGATATGACTATAAGACAAAGAAATTCTAAGTGAATGCAGAACAATTTCAGCAGAGGTTTGGTACTTGTAAAAATGTTATGAGTCTTTCGTTCAGCGTTCATGCATTACCAAATCTCTAGGTCTTCACTCCTTTATATAGAGGTGTGAAAGAGACGTTGTGAAATTGCCAGCACACCAAAGAGTCGTTGTTGAAGCTTGATCTTTCACCAATGATCTTTTGCCTGATTTGGTTGTTGTCCTATGAAGAACAAATTTGAAATCCATTCCTTATCCAAAGGAACATCTATGCAGGCGTAACCGTATTCTGGAGCTGTTTTCTTGTCTTGTAGCGTGGACACAAAACAGAGTAGTGGAGAACGTGGTTGTACAATTCGTACAAAGTACAATGTCAACGCTTTCGTCCAAATTGCAAGCACAAGCCTTCAAACACCTTTGAAATGACCGTTGCAAAATTCCACTAATCCTTTGTTTGTGTTTTCGAATCCAATAGACAGCTTTTGCATTGATAATTCTTCAATTCTTGAATCTTTTGCAAATCCAGTTTGAGATTCAGCTTCTGGTGAAATAGCTTCTGATGAGGCAGCTTCTGATGATGCAGCTTCTGATGATATGACTTCTGCAGCTTCTGATGATGCAGCTTCTGATGATATGACTTCTGGACTTCTTGTCTTCAGGAGCACTATCCTTACTTCAGAAGCGACTTAACTTCAGGAGCGCTTTTTCTCTTCAGTAACAAGTTGCCTTCAGGAGCGTCCAAGCTTCAAATTTTTGTTGTTTCCTTTGCTCTTTATTTGCTCATTCAGAACCAATGATGATGTAACTTTATAATTATGGTCCTGTACACTTGAACAAATATTAGCTAGTCCAATTTACAATTTTTAATACCTTGTTATCATCAAAACTCTTTAAGGTTCATTGTTAAACACATTTTGTTCCAACAATCTCCCCCTTTTTGATGATGACAAACAAAAGTATTTAAAATTGATCAATTGTTGTTAATCTAATTAACAAGTTGACTTTGGGGTTCTGAGGTTTGTAAGCTCAGAGTCTGAGGTTTGTAAGCTCAAACTCCCCCTGAGTCTGATAGTCTTTAAGGTGAGGTTTGTAAGCTCCCCCTAAGTTCTATCCAGGTTAATTAAATTCATTTTTCGCACAAAAAAAAATTATCAGAGCTTTTAAAAAAAATGAATCATTGAAAGAATTAACTTATAGATAAGAAGAATGGTTCAATTAATTTTACTTGAATTTTGATACTTCTTCGTTCGTTCATAGCTTATACCAATAAGGTAAAATAAAATGATAGAAGTTTTTCAAAAATTTCAAATGCCATTAATGGGGCTCAGAGCCTTTAAATACTTGTCACATATACTCCCCCTTTTGTCATTATCAAAAAAAGATAAAAAAAAACATAAAAGACAAAAAGATTTGAGAAAAACTCAAACAAAAGAGAGTATACAAGAAATTAATTAAATAAAACAGACCAAAATATATGAACATGAATATCCAATTATCAGAAGCAGCTAAGCAGTCAGAAGCAGTAAGCATTCAGAAGCATAAAAATAAAACAAGATGGTTTCAGAAGCAAGGACTAAGAATTTGAAAACAAACAACAAACAAAAATAACACAAAGGTGTGCAACTAAGGGTTGGTTTGTTGTTGTTTCTTCATCTCCTCCATTTCTTCAATTTTCTTTTGCAACAGTTCTTCTAGTTGTTGTTGCCTCTGGAGAAGAGCTTGTTCCCTTTCTCTAGCTTCTTGCTGCTGCTGTGCCATCTGTTTCTTCAGAAGCTTACACAACCTTGCTTCTCTGGTTAAGTAATCCGTTTCTAAGAAGAAAGGCTGGTTTGCCAGGAGCAGTGTAGAACTTCTTACTCTGAGACTCTGATTCAAATGCTCCATTAGCCTTCTGACTGAAGCCTGCTTGACTCTGATGCATTTAGCCTTGATATCTTCAATAAGCTCAGCTGCCCGGTTCTGAAGAGATGCCCAGGAGTCTTCATATGCACTTGTGAGATCAATTGTCCTTCTTTGATCCACCAGATTATGCAATTGACTAAGGATTGTCAGAAGCTCAGAATTAATATATCCAGATTCCAGGATGTTTGTGGGTGGTTGTTCAAGGGTTTCAAGATCAGAATCACTGATTTCCAAATCTTGAACAGGGTTAGGAACTGGAATGGTAAAGTGTGTTTGTATGTTTGAAGATGAAGGCTGGTCAGAAGCAATGTGTGTGGTAGAGGTTGAGGCTTGAACATTGACTTGAGAGATGTCAACATCCATAGGAGTTGGTTCTGGGGAGTGTTCAATTTCAGTTGGTGGTTGTTGTGGTGAAGTTGATGTTTGAGTGTTGAGTTGGGGGTCAATGGTAGCTATTGGTGATTGTGGGGGTGTTGTGGGTTTATGTGGTTTAGGTGTGTGTTGATGGGGGTTTTCTGAAACAACATTTTCAGAAGCAGCTGCTTCTGGAGTTGTTTCAGAGGCTTTTTCTGAGGTAGATTTGTCTATAGGTAACTCACCTGAGTAGTGGAGAGCAAGATTGTCTAAGACAGAAGTGTCTTATTCTTGCTCAGTTGCTTGTGGTGAAAGGGGTGAAATGGGGGTAGAGGTGACTGGAATCTGGATTACCTCAACTGCAGGGCCAGCTTCAGAAGTGATCTTCTGTGGACCAGCAGCTTGAGGAACTACTTCTGAAGTTCCATCTTCTGGAGCATCCTCCATCATAATCATCATTTCTTCTTCCTCGTTGTCTTCAGTAGACTTACCAGCAATGGCTCTTACTTCAGCCAATTTCTCTTTGAAGTACCTATCACAATCTTCCATACCCAGAGCCTTGAGCTTTTCATCTCTTTGATGAATGTATTGTGCTTTTAGTTCCTTTTTATCTGATATAAGATCAGAAGCACGTTCATCTGCCATCCTTTTCCTTATTGGAGTCATCTCAACCATAGGACTCACAAGTTGAAGGGGAGCCTTCTTCTTCTTTAGCTTGGGATCAGCCTCTTCTTTCTCTATTTCTTCAAGAGCTTCCTGCAGCTGCTCTTCAGTGATTACTAAATCTGCCTTACCTTTTCTTCTTTTCTGAGGAATAGAAGCAGCACCAACCTTCTGCATCTTTCCTTTATCCTTGATAGAAACAGGTTTAGCTTCAGACTTAGCAACTTTTTGCTTTTCAGATTTAGCAATAGCAGCTTCTGACTCAGTACTAGTTCTGGCCCTCTTTCCTTTAGTAGGAGCAGCATCAGATTCTGAACTAGTTCTGGCCCTCTTCCCTTTAGGTGCATCAGAAACAGCAGCTTCTGACACAGCAACTGCCTTGGCCTTCTTGCCTTTCCCTTTAGCAAGAGCAGCTTCCTCCTGAGAACTTGCATCATCCTCCAAGACGTACTCAGCTACTAATCTAGCTAAGTGTTCAGGATTACTTTCCTTAACTAAGGAAGGAAAGTCCCTGATAATCTCAGATTCTTCTGTGGTCATCTCCAACCACTTCTCATCTTTAGGAGTTGTCTTGAAAAAGTGCATTGAATGCAAAGTCTTGCTACTGATAGTCTTTTCTGCAGTAGAAACTTCGAAGCATTTATCAGAAGCATCCCTTGTTCTTCTCAATAAATCCAGCACTCTCCCTTGATAAAAGATCTCAGAGAGCAATCTTCCATAGGGCACTTGTTTCCTTCCTTTGACTGTGCCTTCATTAATAGCCCAGCAGAGATGATCCAATACATATCTTGGGAAGTTTATCTTTTCCAGATTGGTCATGAAATAGATTGCTAGCTTCTGTTGGTTGTTGGGTTGATCAGACCCACCTGCTCTTTGAAAGAAGCAATCGTTACTGAATTTCACCAACATTCTGTTGTGAATCTCCATTTCAGAAGGCTTAGCATCTTTGTTACCACCCAGAAGAGTGTTGTAGTAGTTTTGCAGCAGGACATCATCCTTTTTAACTATTTCTTGAAATCTTCCTTCTGCATCCATTCTACAAGCTTTAGCAATTATCTCCTCTGTGATGATTACGGGAATACCCATCACTTCAGACCTTATCTCAAGGCTACTGAAGGAAGTGGGATTCAACTCAATCTCCTTCTTTCCTTTCTTCGACCCAGCTGGTTTATCTGCTGTCTTCACAGGCTTTCTATTGACGATTTCAGCCCTTAACCAGAAATCTTTGACCAAGTTCACATACGTTGGCCCATTTAGCATGTTGAAGTATCCAGACAGTTTCTGAGTTTCTACATAGCCTTCCATGTCCACTTCGTACTTCTTGAGTGAAGTGAAGTCCACTGGCAATTCTACTTGGACGATTAAGGATTTCCATGGAATATCCATAGTCTTTTCTTTGTAGATGGACCCAGATTCTGATACGCTTTGCTTGTTTGATGTAGATTCTGAAACTTTTGAGCTTGATGATGCCATTTGATGATTGACGAAGATTTGAAGAAGATGAAGATTTTAGGGTTCTAAGGTTGAGAGAATGCGCTTACTTCGCAAGAGGTTTGAGAGCAAATGTGTTTGTTGTGAGTGAGTAGTGTGTGAATTGTCAAAGTGTTAAAAGTAAAACGATTGCAATTCAAAAGAGACAAACAAACATAACATTAATGACAAAATTGGGGGCGCGTGAAAAGTACTTTCAAAGCTATTAAATCATCATTGCCCTTTTAGTTATACACCAACACATACAGGCCACGTAAGAAGTTCACAGAGTAACTACCAAGTTAGTGGGCCAGAAGTTACTTTTTAAAAGGTAACTTCCAACGTTTCCACTAATTCAACTATTCAGAAGCAACAAATCCAGCTTCTGGACTTCAGATGCTGACGTCATCATCAGAAGCGAGTTTTCCTCAGAACCTCAATAAAGAGCTTCTGATGGACTACCGCTTCTGAACTAACTTCAGAACCTAAAACCCTATTCAGGAGCAAGCAAGCATTTAATCAGATACAAAGTGCATGTTCAAATTTTTCTTTATAAAATCAAATCTTTCAACAGTTAAAGGCTTAGTAAATATATCAGCCCATTGATTTTCAGTATCAATGAATTGTATATCTAAAATTCCTTTTTGAACATAATCTCTGATAAAATGGTGTTTGATTTCAATGTGCTTAGCTCTTGAATGCAAAATGGGATTTTTAGACAAACAAATAGCAGCAGTATTATCACAATAAATGGGAATATTGTTAGCAGTTATCTGATAATCTTCCAACTGATGTTTCATCCAAAGTAGTTGTGTACAACAACTTGCAGCTGAAATGTATTCTGCTTCTGCTGTAGACATAGCAATAGTTGTTTGTCTTTTGCTAGCCCAGGATATAAGATTATCACCCAGAAATTGACAGTTGCCACTGGTTGACTTTCTTTCAATCCTATCACCAGCATAATCAGCATCACAGAATCCAATTAGCTTATAATCTAAGGATTTCCTATAAAGGAGTCCAAGATTAGTTGTTCCCTTCAAATACCTGAAGATTCTCTTGACAGCAGTCATATGAGATTCTCTAGGATCTGATTGGAATCTTGCACACAAGCATACACTGAATAAAATATCTGGCCTAGATGCAGTGAGGTATAACAAAGAACCAATCATACCTCTATACAGCTTCTGATCTACTTTAGCTCCTTCATCTTCTTTGCTTAAGTTGCACGTAGGGTGCATTGGAGTGTTCATCACTTTACAATCTTCAAGTTTAAACTTCTTCAGAAGCTCCTTTGTGTACTTTGATTGATGAACATAGACTCCATCTTTGCATTGATTGATTTGAATGCCCAGGAAGAACTTCAGCTCTCCCATCATGCTCATTTCAAATTCATCCTGCATTAACTCAGAAAATTCCTTGCAAAGAGATGCATTAGTAGAACCAAATATTATATCATCAACATATATTTGCACAACAAGAATATCTTTCTCAAGGGTCCTTCTGAAGAGTGTAGTATCAACCTGTCCTCTTTTAAAATCATTTTTGATTAAGAAATTACTTAGTCTATCATACCAAGCTCTGGGAGCTTGTTTCAAGCCATATAGTGATTTCTTCAGTTTAAAAACATGGTCAGGATATTTAATATCCTCAAATCCAGGAGGTTGTTTGACATACACTTCTTCTTCTATGACACCATTTAGAAATGCACTCTTGACATCCATTTGATATAATATTATGCCATGATTAACTGCATAGGAAAGAAGTAACCTGATTGCTTCCAATCTTGCAACTGGAGCAAACGTTTCAGTGTAATCAATGCCTTCTTGTTGACTATACCCTTGTGCAACAAGTCTGGCTTTGTTTCTTGTTACTTCACCTTGCTCATTCAGCTTGTTTCTGAATACCCATTTTGTTCCAATAATGTTCTTGTGCTGAGGTTTGGGTACCAGATCCCACACATCATTTCTTTGAAATTGATTCAACTCTTCTTGCATAGCTAGGATCCATCCATCATCTGAAAGTGCTTCATCAACTGTTTTAGGTTCAATCATTGAGATTAGTCCAATCATTGACTCTTCTTGTCTGAAATGTGATCTTGTTCTTCTTGGACTATCTTTGTTTCCAATGATTAGCTCCTCAGGATGTGAAGACTTGTGTTTGAAAGTGTTTCTGGGAGGATCTTCTTGATGTGAGCCATCTTGTGCTTCATCAGAAGCTGTTTCATCTTGCGCTTCTGATGTGGGTTCAGCTTTTGGACTATCTTCAGATTCAGCTATCTGATCAGGTTCTGGAGTAGCTTCAGGAACCTGTATCTCTGCAGAACTTTCACCTTGCTTTGAAGTTTTAACTTCAAGCTCCTTGTCATCAAATTTAACGTGCATAGATTCTTCAACACAAAGTGTTTCTGAATTATACACTCTGTATGCCTTTGACCTTTCAGAGTAACCTAAAAAGATTCCTCTTTGGGCCTTGGCATCAAATTTCTTTAGGTAGAGCTTGTTGTTCAGAATGTAACATGTACATCCAAATTGATGAAAGTAAGAGATATTGGGTTTTCTTCCTTTAAAGAGTTCATATGCTGTTTTCTCCAAAATAGGTCTAATATAGATCCTGTTTTGAACATAGCATGCTGTATTCACTGCTTCTGCCCAAAAATGTTTTGGTAAATTGTTTTCATGAATCATGGTTCTGGCCATTTCTTGTAAAGTTCTATTCTTTCTCTCTACAACCCCATTTTGTTGTGGTGTTCTAGGAGAAGAGAATTCATGGAAAATTCCATGTTTTTCACAAAAAGCTTCAAATGGCTCATTTTCAAATTCTCCACCATGATCACTTCTGATTTTCAAAATTTTTGATTCTTTTTCAGATTGAATTTGAGTGCAGAAGCTACTGAATACATCACACGCAACATCTTTACTCTTTATGAATTTCACCCAAGTCCATCTGCTGTAATCATCAACAATGACTAATCCATATCTACTTCCATATAAGGATGCAGTACTCACTGGTCCAAATAAATCAATATGGAGTAATTCTAAAGGTCTTGAGGTTGAAACAATGTCTTTGGTTTTAAAAGATGATTTCACAATTTTCCCTCTCTGACATGCACCACAGAGTGCATCTGAATGATAGTCAATGTCTGGTAGCCCTTTCACAAGTTGTAACTTACTAAGCTTAGAGATTAACCTCCAGTTAGCATGTCCCAACCTTCTGTGCCACATCCATTTCTTATCATTCACTGATAGTAGGCAAATCACCTTCTGATCAGCCAGTTCAGAAAAATTGATTTTATAGACATTGTCAACTCTCTTTCCCTTGAACACAATGGATTTGTCTTCCTTGTTGATTACTGTACAGTTGGATTTTTCAAAAAGCACGTCATAACCATTATCACAAAATTGACTAATGCTCAAAAGGTTATGTTCAAGACCATCTACCAACCATACATTATTAATTGAGGTAGAGGAATTACCAATAGTTCCTGTACCTATGATCTTGCCTGACTGGTTGCCTCCAAATTTCACATTTCCTCCCTCTTTCATTGTTAGGATGAGGAACATGGACTTGTCTCCTGTCATGTGTCTTGAGCAACCGCTGTCTAGGTACCATGATCTTTGCTTTGGCACTGCTCTTAGACATACCTCGTTTTCATCTTCTGAGTCTGAATCTGATCCAGCTTCTGAAGTTGCTGTTGCTACCAACCCAACAGCTACCTTTGCATCTTCATCAGCTTCCTCTTTATCAGATCCAGATTCACTACCCAAATCATCCCAGGTTGCCATTAAACTCTGCTTAATCTGCTTCTTAAATTTGCTTGGTTTGAATGTAGACCTCTTTGATTTGTCCTTTGACTTTTCTCTTTGAAGATCAGGGCATTCAGCAATGAAGTGTCCAGGCTTCTTACAGTTGAAGCACCCCTTCTGATTTTCTTTCCTTGAGCTTCTGGAGTTACCCCTTTTGGCGAGAAACTTTCTGTTCTTCTTGGCCAGATATTGAAGTCTGTTTGAGAGCATGGCCATTTCAGCAGCATCTGGTTCAGAATCTGAACTTGACTGTTCTTCCTCTTCAGATTCAACCACTCTGAGAGCTTTTGATGACTTGCCTTTGGATGGAAGAGCTATTGATTTACTCTTCTTAGTAGACTCATGTTCATTAAGACTTAACTCATGAACTTTGAGAGAACTAACAAGATCTTCGACACTTAAAGTGTTTAAATCTTTAGCTTCCTCAATGGCAGTCACCTTCGGTCTCCATCTGGCAGGTAAGCTTCTGAGAATCTTGCTTACATGATCAGAAGCAACATAGCTCTTCTTTAGAATCTGTAGCCCAGAAACTAAGGTTTGAAACCTTGAGTACATCTCCTCAATAGTTTCATCATCCTTCATCTTGAATAACTCATACTGATGTACAAGCAGAAGAGCCTTTGCTTCTTTGACCTTCTTGCTCCCTTCATAATTTGAACAGAGAGAAGCAAACATAGCTTTAGCAGTGGATTTGTCACTCATTTTCATGTACTCCGCTTTGGGTATGGCAGTGACAAGAGCTCCTCTGATAATATGATGCTTCTTGTAGAGTTTCCTCAGTTCTGGAGTATGTTTCTTTCTATCCACAGCAGCTCCTTCTTCATCAAGGACTAAATCACCAACACCATCTTCCAGAATATCCCATAATTCTTCATCTAGGCTCATGATGTAACTGTAAAAATTGGTCTTCCACCAAGAGAACTCTTCAGCATCTCCATTGAACTTTGGAACTTTTCCAACACTGGTTTTCTTACTATCACTATAATCATGTGAGACATTTTTATAGCTAGTATCACTAGAACCAGAACCATTAGGAGGAGGAGTAGTCATGTTTTTCTCAGATCTTTGACTGTTGCACGGTTAAGTGTTACACAACAGACCAAGGCTCTAGATACCAATTGAAGGTGAGAAAAACACAAGAAGGGGGGGTTGAATTGTGTTTTGAAAAATTCTTCGTTTCTCCTAAACAGCTGAATACACTGATCAGAAGCTAAGTGAGACAGCTTCTGAAGTGATGATCAGAATCTAAATGCAGCGGAAAAAACAGAGAGAGAGAAGAAGAACGACACAAAGCAATTATACTGGTTCCTTCCACAATCCGGAAGTAGTCCAGTCCCCCTTGCACTTCCAAGGAGATTTCACAAAGAGTAATATCTGATTACAATTGCTCAAGCACACAAGCAAGAGACTTCCTTTGCTCAAGCACACAAGCAAGAGACTTCCTTTGCTCAAGCACACAAGCAAGAGACTTCCTAACTAAACAAAATTACACAGAAAATTGTTTAAGGTTGAACACTTGATATACAATCAGAGGTGCTCACAATACAAATCAGATACAGACTCAATGGACTTAAGAATTTCTAAGATATGACTATAAGACAAAGAAATTCTAAGTGAATGCAGAACAATTTCAGCAGAGGTGTGGTACTTGTAAAAATGTTATGAGTCTTTCGTTCAGCGTTCATGCATTACCAAATCTCTAGGTCTTCACTCCTTTATATAGAGGTGTGAAAGAGACGTTGTGAAATTGCCAGCACACCAAAGAGTCGTTGTTGAAGCTTGATCTTTTGATAGACGTTTGGCAAGTGCACCAAATACTATCGAAGTAGTAAAAATATCGATCCCACGAGGACTGTTTTAACTTCAATAATTCAATCGCGTTATAAGAATAGGATGTGTAAAAGTTTATTTTGATTTGCCACTAGGCGGTAAATTTGGTTTGATTTTAATTAAATCAACTAACAGAAAATAAAGATTTGGTTAAGAAAATATGAGAGAAAGATGAGATCAGATCCTTCGAATCCTCTAAGTTCCCCTAATTGGTCTACTGCACCTATTTGTTATGAACCCTCTTCTAGTTTACGATGATTAACAAATTAGCCCTAATCAATCCCTTGAGTTAGGACCCTCTTCTTAAACTACAGCCCCTAATTCCTTAGGTGGTCTAATAATTCTTGAAGGTTTTACCGAACGTTAACCTATTATCACTAACAAACGATTATCTATTCCTAGACTAACCCTGTTTATTAGAACAATTCAATTAGGTCTAAGTTGAAAGCCATGGTCAGTGGTCATTCATTCTCACGAAATCAAGTTATATGTGATCAAGATATAAAAAGCATTAAGAACAATTGAATTGAATAAAATAGAATTGAATTCATAAACAAAATAGAGTTTCACAGCAACATGTGTCAATTAGGGTTACAAAGATTCATCTCAGATCTAATCTCTAAGAGATTTAGCTACTCATAATCGAGTTTACAAATAGCATAATCAATGAAATAATTAAAACATACATGAATTGGTAAAAGGTTGAAGAAATCGCCCTTCTAGCCGTCTCCGATGTCTCAAAATCGCACTTTGCTCTCCAAAATCCTAACCCTTGTTCTTCAAATTGAGTGCAGTATTTATAGAAGTCATGGGCCTGACCCATCAAAATCGCGCCGCGCCTTGTATAATGGCGTGCCGCGATTTCCTCTTTACAGGAAGTGTGTAATTTTGCTTCAAAAATCGCAGCACGGCTTGAAATTGGCGTGGCGCGATTTCCTTCGAACAGACTTCAAATTTTAAGCTTTTTGCACTCCAGAATAGTATAAATTGCATGAGAACTCTATCAAAATGTCACAATAAGTCCCTAATATTACGTAATGACAGGATGTCATCACAACCCCAAACTTAAACCATTCCTTGTCCTCAAGGAATTTGCTTGCAACAGTGACAAATGACAGTAAAATAACAGTTACCTGACAAAACGATAGTACCCAAAAGTTCATTCTCCTTCTAGCTAAAGATGAGCTAGTTTGACTTGTTCGCATCCACCAATTCACAACTCCTCGCATCAAATTGAAATAGGGTTCTACCAGTCGACATGCAGGTCTACATATTACCATACGCTTGAAAAGTTTCTAAACATCAATCAAAGTCAATATCATTACACACTTTTGAGGTCTTTAGGGTTATAACGGGGCTTAGGTGAAAGGTGGGATATATTTGGATAAGTAGGCTACACAAAATTTGAGTTAGGCATTCCTACGGAAATTAAAGCACAAAATTCAATCCTTCAATCATTCACCTTGTGGAATAACAATCAATGCAAAGGTACTAGAGAATATTTTTAACATTTAGGGACAATCGAGTTTGAAGTTACTCGGATTTTCAATGTTTTGTCCCTTTTTCATCATTCAATTTCCTTTTTTTTTTTTGATACACCATTTTTGTGTGTATTTTGCATGACAATTTCATATTTCTTTCATTTTTGTTCTCTTATTCTCTAGTACCCCCACCCCAAACTTAGTTGGTTGCAAATTCCAATAGCAACCCCAAACTTAATCTTTAGCAACATTCTACAATGCCTTAACTCAGAAAATACATTAAGGGACAAATCCTAAAAGTCTCTAGGTTTGTAATGTAGTTTGTCACCGAACAAAAAGTTCTAATCCTACCGGCTCACAATTGGTTAAGAAAGGATAAATTCAATTAATATCAGGGTAGGCTTCAAAAAGGCTCACAGGACCAAGCACTTTTGCCTCAGTGTGTAATTGACAAAGACCAATCAATAATAGAGAAACAATGCAAGTTCTAGAAATGTAGTTGCATGGAAAACTAATCTAAATATAAGTAAATTGAAAAACAAATTTGGCAATGAACCTTATGGCTGAGATTTCTGGGAGTATGTGACTACCTAGCAACGCCGTATACTTCGCCTTTGAATCAAGTCACCCCTCCTTTAGAACTTTTGGAATACCGTTTCATCAAACAACTGTTACTAAACTGGAATAGGTCACATGAAACAAAACAAATTCATTAATAAAACAAGTGCAGGAGCAATTACAATAGGGAAATAGTTCAATGGACTTCGACATTAAAAAGAAAATAAAGAAAATACATCAAAAGAAAAATGACTGAAAATAAAATACAAAGCAGAAAATGCTAATCCATCAGTAGATCAGCCCATGTTCACATCATCATGGTAACATCTCAGCATAGGTAAGCATCCGGGACTTTTTCCAAGTCGACCCAGGCCTACACATCGTGGTAATGATGTCTTCAAATGTATCCTCTGTCATACCAAATCTCTCCCTCCTCAGTTTCTCAACCCAACACTCCTCCGGTAGTTGAACATTCAGCCATTCATTAAGCGCTTCAGGGCTGAAATCAATGGTCTTGCCCCAAACAAAAGATTGAAAGGGTGTATCGGAAACCCGTGCATTTCCAAAGAATTCAACGATCACGGTTTTGTTGTTCGCTTCTTCGATCACCTCATTCAACTTCGTCCACCCTCTCCTTCGTAATTCAGCCTCAAAGAACGGATACTTAACAAGCCTTGTGAAGTCAAACTTTCTCTCCCCCACAACTTCAAAACTTTTCATGGATTGGTGGAACTCTTGGGCTTGGTCATTGATGAAATGAATGGCGTTTTCGGGTGGTTCGGATGCGGCACGAGGGCGTTTGGATTTGCTTGTGGATGGTTTTGGGTTGGTGGTTTTCTTTGAGCGGGTGTTTCTTTGGTTAGAGGCCATTTGTGGTTTAGGAAGATGGTGAAAGGGAAGTTTTGTGAAGTTTGGGAAAGTTGGGAATGATGGTGGTTTGGTGGTGGTTTGGATTGATGAATTGATGATAGGATTGTGGGTAGATGATGTTTAGGAAGTGAAAAAGGAGATGAAGATGAGAAAAATTTGTGAATGGAAAGTTTAGGGAAGTTTTGGTAGAGAAAGGTAGGAAGAATGGAATGGGAAAAATGGTGGAAAAGCTGGGTTTTTATAGACTGGTAGGCAAAATCGCGGCACGCCATATAACAAGGCGCGGCGCGATTTTGATCAAACAGGGAGCATGCTTTGCTTCCTCAGGCCAAAAATTTTGTTTTCTTGAAAAATGCCTGAGTTCATTGAATTTTTGAAAAACTTTTGAGGAAAGAATCATGCAAGACATCAGTACCTTGCATGATTTTCTTTGCAGGAGGTATACTTGAACAAATTTTTTAAAACTTTCCTGCCTCGTATTAAAAAGAAAAGAAAAATATTTTTGTATTTTTGTATTTGAAAGCAATAAAATCATACCTGAAAAATAAATAGTGGGTTGCCTCCCACCAAGCGCTTTCTTTTACGTCATTGAGCTTGACGCTTCAACCACTGTTAGGGTGGCAAATATGTCAGAAAGAACACATCATCCTTCTTCTTCCTCTTGTTTGGTAGGAATTCCATGAATTTGTAGCAAAGAAGTAGATGCTCCCATGCTCTCACTGTTAAACCTTTAGAGTTTAAGCTCTCCCACCGTAAAGAAGGACGTGCATCCATCTGCACACGAGTGATTTCCTCAACCTCCGTTGGTTCAGACTTCGGGAAAATGTCAACACTCCTTACTTTGGGATTTTCTTCCACAACAACCTTGTGACATTCAGTCTCCATCTGAACTAGCTTCCTCTGAGACTCATGTGCTTTCTCAACAAGATCACCACACTGAACATCAAACTTCTCAAATGAAACTTGATTTGACACCAAGAAATCATCTAAAATATTCTGAAGTTGAGTATTGTAATCGATGTTGATCACCTCTTTCTTCCCTTCACCATCACTACCTGGTTGATTCACCTCATAATGACCACAACTCGAGATTTTGTTGTCCAAAATTTTGATCTTAAAAGATAGCATATATTTTTCATACTGCAACTTAGCAATCTCTTCGGTGTCATAGAGGAGTAACCTGTCTATCATAGCTGCAAAACTTGGATAAACTTTTCAGTAGCACAGTACAATGAGAAGAAAACAAAGAGCATAATATTTTTTTTTTTATAAATATATATACAGAAATATAAATGACAGAAATCCTAAATAAAAACGTAATTGCCAAATTGAAATGACTCAACAGTCCCCGGCAACGGCGCCAAAAACTTGATAGACGTTTGGCAAGTGCACCAAATACTATCGAAGTAGTAAAAATATCGATCCCACGAGGACTGTTTTAACTTCAATAATTCAATCGCGTTATAAGAATAGGATGTGTAAAAGTTTATTTTGATTTGCCACTAGGCGGTAAATTTGGTTTGATTTTAATTAAATCAACTAACAGAAAATAAAGATTTGGTTAAGAAAATATGAGAGAAAGATGAGATCAGATCCTTCGAATCCTCTAAGTTCCCCTAATTGGTCTACTGCACCTATTTGTTATGAACCCTCTTCTAGTTTACGATGATTAACAAATTAGCCCTAATCAATCCCTTGAGTTAGGACCCTCTTCTTAAACTACAGCCCCTAATTCCTTAGGTGGTCTAATAATTCTTGAAGGTTTTACCGAACGTTAACCTATTATCACTAACAAACGATTATCTATTCCTAGACTAACCCTGTTTATTAGAACAATTCAATTAGGTCTAAGTTGAAAGCCATGGTCAGTGGTCATTCATTCTCACGAAATCAAGTTATATGTGATCAAGATATAAAAAGCATTAAGAACAATTGAATTGAATAAAATAGAATTGAATTCATAAACAAAATAGAGTTTCACAGCAACATGTGTCAATTAGGGTTACAAAGATTCATCTCGGATCTAATCTCTAAGAGATTTAGCTACTCATAATCGAGTTTACAAATAGCATAATCAATGAAATAATTAAAACATACATGAATTGGTAAAAGGTTGAAGAAATCGCCCTTCTAGCCGTCTCCGATGTCTCAAAATCGCACTTTGCTCTCCAAAATCCTAACCCTTGTTCTTCAAATTGAGTGCAGTATTTATAGAAGTCATGGGCCTGACCCATCAAAATCGCGCCGCACCTTGTATAATGGCGTGCCGCGATTTCCTCTTTACAGGAAGTGTGTAATTTTGCTTCAAAAATCGCAGCACGGCTTGAAATTGGCGTGGCGCGATTTCCTTCGAACAGACTTCAAATTTTAAGCTTTTTGCACTCCAGAATAGTATAAATTGCATGAGAACTCTATCAAAATGTCACAATAAGTCCCTAATATTACGTAATGACAGGATGTCATCATCTTTCACCAATGATCTTTTGCCTGATTTGGTTGTTGTCCTATGAAGAACAAATTTGAAATCCATTCCTTATCCAAAGGAACATCTATGCAGGCGTAACCGTATTCTGGAGCTGTTTTCTTGTCTTGTAGCGTGGACACAAAACAGAGTAGTGGAGAACGTGGTTGTACAATTCGTACAAAGTACAATGTCAACGCTTTCGTCCAAATTGCAAGCACAAGCCTTCAAACACCTTTGAAATGACCGTTGCAAAATTCCACTAATCCTTTGTTTGTGTTTTCGAATCCAATAGACAGCTTTTGCATTGATAATTCTTCAATTCTTGAATCTTTTGCAAATCCAGTTTGAGATTCAGCTTCTGGTGAAATAGCTTCTGATGAGGCAGCTTCTGATGATGCAGCTTCTGATGATATGACTTCTGCAGCTTCTGATGATGCAGCTTCTGATGATATGACTTCTGGACTTCTTGTCTTCAGGAGCACTATCCTTACTTCAGAAGCGACTTAACTTCAGGAGCGCTTTTTCTCTTCAGTAACAAGTTGCCTTCAGGAGCGTCCAAGCTTCAAATTTTTGTTGTTTCCTTTGCTCTTTATTTGCTCATTCAGAACCAATGATGATGTAACTTTATAATTATGGTCCTGTACACCTGAACAAATATTAGCTAGTCCAATTTACAATTTTTGATACCTTGTTATCATCAAAACTCTTTAAGGTTCATTGTTAAACACATTTTGTTCCAACAGAGCCAACCAACCTACAAGCCATCATTACCTGCAAGTTACCCATACGATGGGCAACATTTTCAAGCAGAAGGGGAGAGAAACACATTCAATAATAATAATATATAATTCATCAAAATAATGAAACAACAACATCTCATAGCAAGCATCATTAAGAATGTATATAAACGTATACATATAGCACAACATAATCATCTTCAACAACAACAGCAACAACTTCGTGATCAACAACGACACCGACAACTCGACAATGCGACAACGACAACAACTAATGCATCATGCATGTGGTACCAATCTACGTGCGTTGAATGCTAAGTATTCCAGGGCATAAGCCCCCAACAATTTGGATGGTTAAAGCATCCCAGGGCATAAGCCCCCAACAGGTGAATGATAAACATTCCAGGGCATAAGCCCCCAACGGTTTGAATGATGAACATTCCAGGGCATAAGCCCCCAACAAAACATGAGTATGCATATGGACTCAACTTGTGTATATCAACATACAACTTCAACAACGACTACAACAACAACATATGTGCCTACAACAATTATGACACACTCCCCAACTTCGACATTAGACGATACATCAACGTCAACAACGAAAATCAACAACATAGCAAATATATAAATCAATTACATTCATCTCAAAGTCCAAAACATCCTTCAAAAGCAATTAAGTTTGGATCAATAGGACATAAGCCAAATACCCATGAAACACCTCAACTAAATCCCTAACACTTAAGTTTGAAGTTGGGAAACCAACCATAAGTTTTTGGACTAACTTGGGATTAGTTATGCTAAGTTTTCTTAAAGTTTTCTGAATACCCACTTTGACTATTTTCATCATAACTCAAAATCTACAAATAATTTTCTATTCACTCCAAAGCCATTAGAAAGCTAACTCAATTATCTACAACTTTCATGTTTACACCGAAAGCTAATTCAAAACAGAAACGGGCGAAAAAGTGAGTGTTTTCCAGTTTTGGCTGACAGGAAATCGGGGCCCGATTTCGGCAGTTCAGGGCCCGATTTTTGTCGAACCAAAGCTGAAAAATCAGCTCAGAATTCGGGGCCCGATTTCGGCAGTTCGGGGCCCGATTTTGGACACTCATAGCTTACGGGAAAGACCAGTTTTCACTCCAAAAACCCAATTTTTGATCCCCCAATCACCCAAAATGAATTAGAACAATGTTTACAGGTTCTATATACAACATAACAACCAAAACCACATAGAAACATGCATCAAACAACACAATTCATCATATTTTCCTCAATTAACCTAAAACTTCTAAAACCTAAAACCAAGAACACAACAATTCATCAAATTTCAGAATTATACATATTATTAGTGAAAGGAATCCCACCCTTACCTTAATTCAGCAAAACGAAACGAAAATCTACAGCAATTGATTCCTTCCTAGCTCTCTTGGTTCTTCTCCTCCTTATCTCAAAAACTCACCTTTTTCTCAATTGTACGTGAAAACAGTTTTTGTCTGACGTTCTTTCTTTTACTCAAAACTATAACCTCTCCTTTTCTCACTTAACTCCCACTAAACTCACATAATTACTACTTAATTCCCATTAACCAAAATAAATATATTTCTATATTATTTCTATTTTATTAAATAACAAAACAACATATATTTAAATAAAACACATCACACCCAAAAGTCATATATTTCACATAAAATCATATATATAACCAATCAAGTCATATAAAAATATTCACACATCTACTAAAAATAATAGAATAAAAAATGGGGCGTTACATGCTTGAGCATAGAAGTCTCTTGATTGTGTTCTTGAGCATAGGAAGACTCTTGCAAAGTGTGCTTGAGCAAAGGAAGTCTCTTGCTGTGTGCTTGAGCAATTGTAATCAGATATTATATTTTAGTGAACTCTCCTTGGAAGTGAAAGGGGGACAGGACTACTTCCGGTTTGTGGAAGGAACCTGTATAATTGCTTTGTGTCTTTCTTCTTCTCTCTCTCTGTATTTATCCGCTGCATTCAGATTATGAATATCACTTCAGAAGCTGTCTCACTTAGCTTCTGATCAGTGTGTTCAGTTTAGGAGAATTGAAGAATTTTTTAAAAACACAATTCAACCCCCCTTCTTGTGTTTTTCTCACCTTCAAAACCCTCGGTAAATATTTGGAGGTATTGCTTGTCGATGAATTCATGGTTAGGACATCTCTTTAGAAGCAAGTTGAATCGCTCCCAAGCATCATATAATGACTCACTCTCCCCTTGCCTGAAGTTTGATATCTCTTGCTTTTTGTCAAGATATTTGGCCATAGGAAAGTACTTCTCTAGAAATTTTAGATCCAGTTCATCCCATGTCTGAATTGTTCTAGTTGGCAAAGATAACAACCAATCATTGGCTCTTCTGGTTAAGGCGAATGGAAACAACCTAAGTCTTTTCTGACTCTCCGTAACATTAGCTGGAGGTACACAAAACTCGCATGTTTCGGCAAAGTGACTCAAGTGTTCATGAGGACTCATGATGTCGGTCCCATCAAACCGTTTCTCCTTCAACCCATTCTGAACAGATGTCTTGATATCAAAAGCCACAGGATTTGCAGGTTGAAAAGTATGAGTTAGGCGACCACGGTGAGTAGCTAAACCATAGTCTCCCAACTTTGGTCTCGGTGGTTCAGGTTCTCCCATAGTTGTAGATTTAGGAGAAGAGATTGTTTCAGATTCAGTAGGTGTCGGCTCCGGTATCGGTTCCCGTGCACTCGGTGGAACGGATTGAGACAACCTTTGCAACAGGACAGCTTTCCAACGTGCTCTAGCAGTCATTTCCATTTTCGGATCGCACTCTAAGTCGTCATAGCTCTGTTTGTAACAGCCCGATTTTCGCTAGTTTTATTTTATTATTTATTTGTGTGTATTATATGTGCTCATGTGTGATTATTTGCCTCTGTGTGTATTTTTGGTTGGGAATTGTAGAATTCGGTGTTAGAAGGGTATTTTAGTCATTTTGGACTTGGGGGCATTTTGGTCATTTTGAGAGTAAGGGTAATTTTGTAATTTTGGTTGAGGATTATTTTTAGTGCTTAGTGAGAGTTATTATTTCACCAAGTTACTAGAGAGGGTGTAGTAATTATTTTATTTACCAGTAAGTGACCGTTTGTGTGATGTTTTACCGTTAAGTGAGTTAAACCATTTTTGGGTGTTAGAATAGAAATGGGTTAGGCCCATTAAGGTGTGGTGAGTTAAGCCCAATTAAGGGAGCCTATATAAACTAATGTTAGTAGAGGAATGGGGTTTTACCACATTTGTTCATTTGAGAAGAGAAGAGATAGAGGCTAGAGAGAAGAACAATAACAAGGGTTAGAGCTAGAAGAGAGGATTCATCATCTAGGAGCTAAATTGAAGCTTGGGTTAGAGATTCATGGTGCTGGAGGTAAGAGGGTTAGGCTTTACTCATAATTTCATAATTTTTCCTTTTTACCCATTTTGTGAAATTGATGAATTGAATCTAAATGTTGTAAATTCGTGCATGATTGTTGTTGTTATGTTTGAGAACATGATTTGTATGATAATTGTATGTTAGGATGTGAATTAACATGTTGAAATGCATAATTGTTGGTAAATTGTGTTCTTGAACAAATTTGATGAAAAATGAAGTTGTGGTGATGATTTGTGCATGAATCCGTGTTCATTAGTTGTTGTTGATGATTGTTGAACTGTTAGAATCGAATTGGTGTAACTGGAATCGTTGTTTATGGATTCATGAGGAGATTTGTGGTTATGTTGGTATTTTGAGAAAATTTTGTGATTTTGATGAAATGAGCTATGTTGTTGTTCCTAATGCTTGAATCGTGTTTGTTTAAGTGTATTGAACCTCTTTTGACCCATAAACACTTTCTGGAACTTGGTTTGGGAGTTGGGGGATTTGAAAAATGGGATTTTGGGTGAAAATGGTGTGAAAACCCGTAACTGCTGAAGAAATTCGCCAGAATTTCGCTAATAGCGAAACTTTCTGGAGTTTTTTTGCTAATAGCGAAAATTGAGCTAATAGCGAAATTGCCCAGAAACAGTTTTTCTGTTTTGTTTATTTTGAGCTTTTGGGGACCAATCCAATACTTCTAAAATGTTTCTTTGGACTTAATTAACATCTGTTTATACCTTTAATCCTACTGGAACATGATTTGAATTAGTTTGGACTTGAATTTGTGAAAATCGTCTAACTTTTATAAAAACGGTCCAAACGTCGATTTTTTCGAAAACTCGTTTTTCTCTGGAGTTTGAGGTGGGATTAAAGTTGTATATTGTTCATATGATTTCTAAAATTGGTTGTGATTGGTGTCATCAAGTAGTAACTTGTTTTGCTTTGAAAATGAGAATTTTTGTGAAAAGTGATAAAGTGAGACGAAATTTGAGTTTTTCATGAACTCATCGTATTTGGCCGATGAAATGCTTATGTAACCTCTACTGCACATATATGTGACTTGTGAGAACACATGGCATAGGCAATTGAGCTTGTTTACTTGGTTTTGACTTAAATGCTCGATTACTTGAAATATTTTGACTTTGAGAGACGAATTTGATTAAAAATGATTTTTGAGAGCCTATTGCTTATCAACCTTTTATGAATGGATTAATATGATTATGAGATGATGTATGAATGGTTGTTGAGTGAGGAATATGATGTTTATGATCATATGTTGTATTTGTTCCTTTATTTGGATTGTAAGGAATTATGTGGAAATGTGGCAACTATATGTTGATTTATGTGAAGATGATTGTTGGTGTATTTATGTGACAACTACATGTTGCTTGTGTTGTGAATGTGTTGGTGATGGTATATATGTTATGTGGTGGATTGTTGTTGATTGCATATATACAAGTATTGTTGATGTTGAGGTGAATTGTTTGTGTGAACATATGCATTGTAGTTGAGTCATATGTTCATTCATACATGACTGATGGCGGTGGATTTTATATCCAATTGAGGTGATTACGATGTTTTTGTTGCATCGAAGGTGACGACCTGGAGGTGTTTTGGTACCACATGCATCTAGATGAGTCTAGAGCCATTGCATAAATTGTTGGTGAATTGAATTGTATTGAGATGTGCTTGATGGTTGCATTGCTAATTGTAATGGTGAATTGAATTGTTAATTGTTAATTGTCAAGGTGAATTTGTAATATGTGTATGATACACTTATTAATATGAACTTGGAATGATGGTAATGAATGATATGAATGTTGTGAATACTTGTGAGTATGTGTATAATTTGTTAATCATCATACTTGAATGTATCTTTCATTTCCAATGTTCTTATTATTTCTTTTTGGATTATGATGATGTAATGCTAACCCTCAGTGGTTTACCACCTGCCTTTCCGTATGGACGGGTAGATGGAGTGCAGGATGCTTAGATTATTTTGCTTGATGTCGCCGAGGAGTGGAGTTCCTCCTTTATGTGCAAGTGTCTAGATTAGGGCTCTGATCTAGGGTAGTACTTGCATGATAGATTTTATTTGTCTATGTATTTTAGAGTTTAGATGGTACTTGTTAATTGAGATTTGGAGAATACATTTGTATTATGTTGAGATTTGAAGATGTTTAAGAATTATATGTATGTTCCGCTGCTATGTTATGTAACATGCTCTTTATGCATGTATGTTTGAATTCGAAGACGTAGCATCTATTTCTAGAATATGTTTGTATATTCGCGCGTTTTACCGCTTATTAGAAATAGGGTGTTACACTGTTTACCTTGCATAAACAGCAAAATACCTTAGTAGCACTGCACGATACAAAGTAATTAATTAATCCTAAATTATAACGTAATTGCCTTGTTGAAATAAATCAACAGTCCCCGGCAACGGCGTCAAAAACTTGATAGACGTTTTGGCAAGTGCACCAAATACTATCGATGTAGTAAAAATATTGATCCCACGAGGACTGTTTTTAATCTCAATAATTCAATTACGTTGGAACTTAGGATGTATAAAATTTATTATGGTTTGCCACTAGGCAGTTGATTGGTTTCATTGCATAAAAATAATGACAGAAAATAAAGTTGGTTTTTAAGAATAAGAGAGAGATGAGCTTAGGTCTTTCGAATCATCTATGTTCCCCTAATTGGTATACTGTACCTATTCTTATGAATGATTTTCTAGTCTCACGATAGTTAACAAAATAGTCTTAATCAATCCCTTGAGTTAGGACCCTCTTCTCAAACTACAGCCCCTAATTCCTTAGGTGGTCTAATAATTCTTGAAGGTTTAAGCACGTTAACCTAATATCACTAACAAACGATCATCCATTCCTAGACTAACCATGTTTATTAGAACAATTCAATTTAGGTCTAAATTGAAAGCTAGGGTCAGTAGTCATTCGTTCTCACCATATCATATTTATATTTGATCAGGATATAAAAAGCATTAAGAACAATTGAATTGAATAAAGAATAGATTGTCATTCACAATAAATATAGTTTCACAGCAAAATGTTTCAATTAGGGTTACAAAGAATCATCTCAAACCTAGCCTCTAATGGATTTAGCTACTCATAATGGTGTTTACAAATAACATAATCATTAGAGGAATTAAAACATACATAAACTAGTAAAGATTGGAGCAAATCACCCCGTTCTTCAGTCTCCAGGTCTACAAATCGCACTTTCTCTCTCCAAAATTCGTAACCCTTGTTTTTGGAATAGACTTCAGCTTAAATAGGCACAGAAATTCGCCCAAATTGTGTCACGTTTTAAGTAAATCGTGACACGTTTTCACCTTGTGGAGCAAGAAACTGAATTAGGGTTTCTCCAATCGTGTCACGTTTTGCCAATCGTAACATGTTTCCTTAATGTCGTACCCATGCTTCTGGCCTTCACCAAATCGTGTTACGTTTTTACCAGATCGTGACACGTTTTTCTCTTTTGCATTTTCTTCAGTTTTTCTGCTCTTTTTGCTGCATAAGTCTCCTTGTGAACTCCAATTTGTGATAAAAATACATATAAAATTACGTAATGGCGAGATGTCATCACGTAACCGCTGCAAGATGGCAGGGATTTCAAGGATGTATTTTCTACATTTTGGACTAGTAGTATAGTGTATTTGATTGTACGAACACTCATTGTTGTATAAATTATTCATTCAATGTATTATTGTTGTAAACTTTAATGTATCCGGTATTGAGTAAACGCACATGCTAAACTTCCTAGGCACGTTTAGCATGGGTGTTACATTTGGTATCAGAGCATGTCGATTCAGATCGTGTCATGGGTCATTAAGTTACAACTAAGGTAGTGAGATCATTGGGATGTTCGAATTGTTGTTGTTAGTTGAGTCTGATCAACTCAATTTAACATTCGACAGATAGGACGGATGCCTGAGAGCTGAATAGGACCTGGGAGGAATGAAGTAGGTGATGAAGGTGAACTGAGAAGTGAGAACTCAGAGCGAGTTATAGTAAGAGTTTGATTGTGCCAGAAGGTGGCCGGTGAACTAGGAAGTAGAAGTTTGAGTCCTCCGGGAATGTAAAGCAATTTTAAGATGGAATGTTCTGACAATGTTGGGTGAGATGCTAATGATACTTCGTATACCCGAAAGTGAAGAATTAGAAAATGTCTAAGTTTGACCTGGAGCTTTGGTAGGAGTTGTTGTTGGAACGGGATTGTGATACAGAAAGGAATTGCATTCTGGAACGTAAGTGCAAGGCTACAAGATAAGGAGAAGTTGACATATGTTGAAGGTATTGGTGAGCTTTCAGGGATAGTAGTATGAGTAAGGTTTTAATGTTTGTAATGTAGTGTAAGGCGGCAGAGTAATAAGATGAGCTATTCGTAACGGAAGAAGTTAAGGATTTATGTTAAGAGTTAGAACGACTAAGGCATTAATTTCTGATGTGCTGAGAATTGTATCGATTGATGTTAATGTTGTCATGCAAGGTTATGAACTGTTTTTTTATGATGATCGGAATGAATGATGTGCATTGGGTTATTTGAGAAATAAGATTTTATGCAAAAACATGTTTTCTAGAAAACTGAGCTGAGGAAACTCGCCAATAGCGAAAATTTCGCTAATAGCAAAATTGCTCCAAAAGCATTCGCTGATAGCGAACCTGGGGCGAAATTTTTCAGTTTTTTTTTCGAAAACTGTCAGTTCGTCTCTAGGGTCCGTAGCAGCAATTGGGGGGGTTGTCTTCTCAATCTTTTACTAAATAAACACCCTTTATAACATCAAATAATGAATGCACGTTACATCCTAAGGTTTCCAAAGAAAAAAAGGCATGGACAACCATTAACGGAATCGATTCGATTTAAGGTGACTTTGGAAGTTAATGTGTCAAGAGTTAAGAAGGAGCTTAGACCAAGAGTTTAGAGGTTCCGGTTTAGAGAATGGACGTTATGGACGGGAAGACATGAAATAAGAAGTATAGTGGTGAAGAGTTATGCGAAATCGCAAGATTCTCGGATTTTGTGAAGTTATGAGTATCTCTCGAATCTATGTTTTGCTTGATTGACTTGTTAAGGCTCGTTATGATGATGAATCAAAAAGTAAGTTTACGAAGTTTTGAAAATAAATACATGCAAATGGGTGATTGGAGTTGACGTCCTTGAAATTTAAATGGAATTCTGCAGGTACCGGTCGGTCATGACTCGCGAAGAGTAAGCTAAATTCACTTGGAGTAAGATTTGATGGCACGGTTGTGTTATCAACTCATTCCGTGAATTTTATGGTAATGACTAGGACCCATATTCACTATGTTTTTATATATGATGGAGGAACATCAACGCCAACGACCCATGTGTTAATTTAAAAAAAATTCTTAAAGAGAGAAATCAACGAGCAAGCATTAGTATGATTAAGCAAAACATAGGATGCGAGAATACGAAGAAATAAGGGTTAGATGTTCAAGAAAGGCATGTACGAGTACATGATGAGTCTACCATGGGAATTCAAGATTGCTCGGAACAAGTTTAAGTATGATATTGATATATCAAGAGGTAAACCCAACCAGTGAGAATGTAAGGTCTATCCACAAGAAAGTAATATGATAATGCGATAAGTCTATCGTGAGATTCAATCTTACAAGGCAATGAGAAGTGCAAGATTACGGCGGTGGTTGCCACATGAAAGGTCTTGAGAAAAGTTCAAGAAGATGGTAAACATATAGGAAAAAGAATGTGAAGTTTCACTCGTCTCAATGGATTAGATTTTTGGTTAAAGCTAACTGGTGGGAATCAGAGTGGCGCAATGGAATTTGACATTAAGGATCTTCGTGAAGAATGTCTGGTGTAGTAATACGAATTCAGCGAGAAGCATTATGAGACGAGCGAGGAGTTCTCGAAACATTAAGTAAGTAATGAGACTTATACAGTCAGTGATGGATATGGTAAAGGTATAATGGATGTGTCCTCACCTAAGTAAGATAGAAAGCTGGAGTCACTATAAATTAAGTAATCGGGTTGCTTAATTGGTGATGTCAAATACGCGCAAGAACTGTTAGTCGGTTAAAAGAGTATGTGCTATGACAAGATAGATACATGTAAGAGTTGAAAGATTCCCTTTTCGTGACTCAAAGTAATGATCGAATCGTCAAGTATGATAACCGGTATTCAAAGAAGAGATGCCATACTGGAGAAGGTAACAACATTTGAGCGTCACCCGAATATGATGTTCCGAAGATTTAAGTTCAGTGTTTTTGGGACAGAGGAACAAGATATTGTCATGTGGGTCAAGGATCCTACATGATTTATGCTATGCAGTAATGTATGTCTCAGAGATATACATATAAGTTAAGAAGGAAGAGGAAAGAATCCACTTTTGAAGTTTAAGAATTTTATCGTGAAAGGAGATACAATTCCTGAGTTATGCATGATGAGATTCATACCTTTTTTATGCCATACTTGTTAAGTGATAATGATACTTGCTAGAATAATGTCAAACCATGATTTTATAACTTTTAAAGTTAAGATGGGTAGCAAGGGACTTGGAAACGAAGTATATTTTAAAAACATAGTATCTTTATATTCTGAAACCAATGATACACGTCGTAAGCGAGTAAGCTCACTTAAGACATGCGGGCTTCAGAACCAACTCGTCATTGGCGAGCTTGGGACGAGTTGTAAACCTTTTTCAAAAATATAGTGACTCGTCTTGTGGTTCTGAAGTACCGTTATGGGTTTGGTTTCACAATGTTCTTTTAAAAAGTTATGCATCTATTCGTTCCAAGGACCCAAATACTAAGGTTTAGAAGATTTCTTAAAGCAAAATGTTAGAACAAGTATCGTTATTATCTAACAAGATGTGACACTTGAGAGTATGCAAGATACCATGGAAGTTATGGTTTGATGAAGTCAGCAGCAATGTTTGTTTAAAGATCGTATGGAATGTACAGATTTTTGCTATGAATGTTCGAGTGCTAGCGGTCTAAGACGGAAGTTTCAAGAGCATGCAAACTAAAAGAATGGTTAATGGATGTCAGGTGTATCAGCGTGTTTGATTTCGCTTCTCTTGGACAAGTTATATGAGTTACCCATGAATTCGAGTGCAATGAGATTGTAATGAGATCGAAAGATTTCTTAAGACTCTGAAAAGAGATAAGAGATTCGTAGAATCATCAAGATAAGTAACGTAAGTAAGAGGCATGAGTCTCAAGGTACAATATGGAAGATTATGTATGAACTACGTGTATGCATGATAAGATGTTTTATATGCAATCGAGCACTGCAAGGCAAACCTTAAATCCGGTAGGACCCCAGTTAAATGGAAAATCCTGAGTGTTCCAGTTAATGATAAGTTGCTCATATGAATGGTTAATGTTAAGCAGTTAAGATATGGATCCGAGATAACCAGTCCAACCTACCGTAAGAATATGTTTTGACCATGATGTTTTAAGTTAAGAATAGACTATGAGAGAATCATTTCCGACAATATGAGGATTACTTCAAGATGCTATGCTTTGAACTCGGTAAATATTAGTGATCTCTAAATTTCGAGGACGAAATTTTTTTAAGGGGGTAGAGTGTAACATCCCGCTCTTCAACTATAAGAATTTTATCCATCGGATGTATCAGAGGTTAAGTGATACAGAATGTTAAGTACGACGGAAAATATTACTATGAAATATCATTCAAGCAAGGGTTAAGTATCAGTGTCAGGCTAAACATGTTTAAGACGAAGGGCATTTTGGGTATTTGCACGCAAGGAGTATAAAAGCAAGTTAAGACACAAAATATTCATTTGTCCTTGCTCTTTCTCTCCCTAGGTTTAAGAGAAAGAATTCTCTCCTCCTTCTCTCTAGAGGCCACCCCTTTTCCCTCAATCTTCTTCCATCGAAGCTTCTAAATACATGAAATTGGTGGCTTAGCAAGCACGAAAGCAACAAGAATTGGAATGGTAACTCATTGGAATATCACAAGCAAGAACATCAAGGACTAGGGTTTGGTGTACAAGAGGAATTTTAATATTGAAGCTTGGTGTTGTTGAATCATGCTAGGTGAGTTCTTAGATAGCGTAACCTTCCTCTGGGTTATGCAATTTTAGCAAGAAAACATGATTTGTGATAGTTTAGTCATGATGAGAACTTTAGTACCCCCAAAGAAATTCTTGTTGATTATATGTTAAATTGCCATGAAATATGTTTAAAAATGTCTCTATATGTTGATGGATGTATATGGTGCATTGCAGGATCGATTTGGATGAGTTTTGGGTCAAAATTGCAAAATCTGCACCACAGACCCGAAGAAACTCGCTATTAGCGAAATATTTCGCTAATAGCAAAATTCCTCAGACAGCCCAGGTCGCTATTAGCGCAAGTGTCTGTCCCAGTCAACATGCTTTTGGCTTGTTGGCTCAATGTAAGGCCAGTGGTGCATTCCGAAGCTTTTCTTTCATCGTTTTACAACTTTAGGCAATGCACATAACATCAAATGATTCTTGAAATGAAAATCATGGCAATCTTAGCATGTATGGCAAGGATGGCACAAGAGTGTTAAGCCGAGTTAATCAGGTAGTGATGAACTAAGAAATTGAATGAATGTAGAGCCTCGACATAGCTTGTCGAGAATTAGAATGATGTGCATGAGTCCTATGTATGTTAAGACGTAGAATGATTAGTGTATTCTCTACACACATGAATTAGGACGACCATGCACGCATGTTAAGCCGTGAATAGATAATTTAATCCCTTCACTAAGAATGATTACGACTATGTAGGTAGTTTACCGCCAAACGGGTAGTTCACGGACCCGTGGTAAACGAGTAAGTATGTAGTTTATCATTAGTCGGATCGAATAAGGACCTGAGGTAAATAAGAAAGCATGTATAGGTTAAACCTGTCATGAATGATTAAGACCAAGACTTTAATGAAAGACATAGGTGTCGTGTCTCTTGTGATCCATACTAGGCTGGATTTCGAGGGGTTTCCTCTAGGTGAAACAGGATAAGCTCCGCAAGGGGGGCCCGCACGTCACTGAGGGAGTTCTGATGTACCTTAGATAGGTTTCATCGATTAGATAGGGATTTGCTTGGGTTTACTCTATCCCAAGGCTCTCCGTAAAATGAATTCAGATAATGTTATTGCTCAACGCTAACCTTTAACTTAATGAATGCATGTGATTATGATCACGAGCATGAGATGACATTAGACACGTACAAGTTTATGAAATAGAGCAAGATATGAATGAGATACCGACGATGATCTTAGGTTTCCTTAATCGTCCGGTTTAGGACCGTGTCATGAATATGTTATGAGTAGACCTCGATGCGTTTATCGTATCTTTGCATAGTGGTCTTAGGTTCCCTCGACCGCCATAACACGTTTGGTGTTAGTAAAGACCTATGATAAGAAAGATGAAACCTATGACGGATCTAGTATGCACGACCGTCTAGGCAAGCATGACCACACACGTATAATCAACCGTCAGGTTGTATTGTAGACATGTGGTGACCGTAGGATTCCCCCGAGGTTACCTATAGCCTAGGATTAGGTAGAACTCACTGAGAAATTATGTCTCATCCCAATCCTTATTTGTTTCAGATAAGCAGGATGGTTTTGTTAGCTCGTAGCCGGATGGATATTTTAGCAATTGATCATTCGTACCCGCTGCAGGATGGCAGGGATTTCAAGGATGTATTTTCTACATTTTGGACTAGTAGTAGAGTGTATTTGATTCCACGAACACTCATTGTTGTATAAATTATTCATTCAATGTATTATTGTTGTAAACTTTAATGTATCCGGTATCGAATAAACGCACATGCTACACTTCCTAGGTACGTTTAGTATGGGTGTTACAAGGATCCTTGAGAGAGTTTGTGAATTTGGGAGGGAGAGGGGCGATGGGTTTCTAGAGAGAAGGAGGAGAGAAATTTCTCTCAAAACCTAGAGAGAGAAACATCCCAAAATTATGAAGATTTTGCCCAAAAAAATCACTTATATATCCCCTTTGCATGAAAGTACCAAAATGCCCTTCGTCTTAAACGTGTTTAGCTGACACTGATACTTAACTCGTATTTAGCTGACATCACATAACAAACATTTCTCGTCATACTTACTTTGCATAACATTATCCTTTGGTACGATCGACTGGTAATATTCCATTAGTTGATGAGTGGGATATTACATCATCGGTTATGCTATTTAGAAAATATATGGTGATCATATAAGTACCTTCACTAGCAAGCCCCATAAAGTATCGTGCTCTTGAATTTAAGAGTAAACAAGCCTCCGCCGTAAATGCTTTTAAATGAATACCTAAGACTAAAACAAATGTAAGCATAAAAGGAAAGATTGTATATGTAATGCAAAAGAACTAAAATTTTATTAGATAATGCAGGCTAACATCATGATAATGTTCATGTGTACAATCACTCCTTTGTCCTCATATCTATATTGAACATAAGGCATAGATTTTGTCACCCTTGTATAACTCAATATTTATATTTCTTGATCCCAAAATATATTAAATAACGAATAAGCCCAATATATCATATTGACTTAATTCGGCATGGTCATGCATCTTTACAATCATATTCCATAAAGAGGCCTAAAGTTATATCTAATGTTATGAAGGAGGGACAAATCCCATATAGAACACTCATGCCCCTCAGCATGATTCATCAAGTGCCCATTAACCAACGTTATGGTTATCCTGTTACAGACAACATTTGAATGACAATAAAGCACTTGAGTCCACATCTAGGGATCATAGTGGTTTCAAGTCTAAGAGTGGTATACACCATTATCATTGGGAGAATACCTTATGACACTTTCATAACATACTATGTAGTATTCTCATGGTGGGTCAATCCAGTATAAATATTACTCCTAATATTTATAACTGTGTATAGACTTAACATCTCATATTCATGACCCATGAGATGTGGTCATCAGTTTGCATGCATAATAGTCTCTGCGCTTTATTATTATCCCAATTATATTAAAGCTTGATTACAGATAAATTTAAAAACAGTGTTCTTTATGTTAATGTAATCTCGTGATTAAGTCACACTTAAAATTCCATCACACGAACTATCTATTCTAGGGACTTTATTAATCTTGCAACAATTATAATAAAGAATGTTATATATTATTTAATAATAAAAGTCATGATACATAACATTTAACGTAAACTATTGGCCTATAGGGCTTACACCAACACTTATAACCTAGGTTCTTAGAGTTTTAAGTTGCACGGAAATCACTTTGACTTCCCAAACCCCAAATAGTATGTTTAAAATTTTTCTATAAATAAAATAGTGGAAGGAAAATAAAATACTATTTTGAAAATTCTTTTCATGAGGTAATGGACATCTCCACTCTTTTACATATTCCTCAATTGAATATTTGATGTTTTATTGTGGTGCATATATTCTCCTACCTGATGCAACCTACCAAAGCAAGACCATTTCCTAAATTTACAGAAAAATGAAACAGAGTCTTCAAAGAAGGAATTTGCTTCACTCCAAAAACACAACATGTAGAACTATGATCTGCAAATGCAGGATCATGCCATACAAAAAAACAACGACGAGGTAAGTTTCAAAACAAGTAATAATGTAAAATAAATGTGAGAATACACAAAACATCAAAAAAAATATCGTCAAATTAATTATCACACTAACTCACAACATCAAGTTAATACAATTAGTCTACACTCGGAGTACTTTGTTGGAAATTTGATAGTAATGTACCTCTAGGTGGATGGACAACAATTCAATGGTCTTACTTCATTAAGTTTATCTTCTAGTCAAAGACTTTCTACTCAACATGAGACACTTACGTGACTCACTTGGAAGTATTTCCCCACTTTTCTTAGGCTTCTATTCTACATATATGAAGACTAAAAAATATTTACTTGAAGACCCCTAACATTTAGTTTCACCCTCATTATCCTAGGATACTCCTTTCAAGCTATATGTTTAGTTGCGTGAAAATTATCGTATTTCAATTTATGGGGTAACCTCAATTTCATTCGTCAAGATTTCAAATACATAAATTGTCTTTCTTATTAAATTTTCATCAAATTCATAACTCACAAAATTCTCATAATATTAATTCATATTATCGACATCGCATATAAATCACAACACATGTTCAACATATTAATCAAATACCATGTAACAATAAAATAACCATCCAAAGTTCAACCGTTCACAAATATCCAATCAATCTTGAACATATTGTCAACTTATCAAAGGTTTGTCTAAAAGTAGTAAATTTTCATATTTTTTTGACAAAAGTAGTAATTTTTCATTGAAAAACAACATTTATTTATTTAAAAGCTACCTCTTCAATATAAAATGCACAAGTTCTAAGTCAAAGTTACAACTTTAAACTTCTTAACATGTGCAAATTTGCACATGATAGAAAAACTCATTTACCAATTACATCATTTATCACATGTTTCAAATGCAACTTATAATAAAAACAAGAAGTTAATGTTAACAATATTCTAAATGTTATCTTACAATTACTTATTTTCACATTAATTTTATTATCTCTCAAATGGATATTGTTGTATGTCCTAAGCCCCAAATGTATTTTGGAAAGTTTGATATTCCTATTGCTGTCATATATTTTACATTTATTGCTGAAATAAGGTATATAAAAAGTACTACAATAAAAAGAAGCTCAATGATTTATATCCATTACTAAAATAAACCTCAATTTAACTTTCACAATAACTCCTAGTACATATATGTATACATATTTATAATATATTCAAGGTAAGTATTTATAAAATTTATCATTGAAATATAATGATATATAAAATAAATTAAAATTTAATAATGCATACAATTATACCTAAAAATAATAATGCATACAATTATTATTATTATAATGCACACTAAATCACCACATTAATTTTCAGCACACATATACATGTAAAATTACTTAAAATATTAACTAATGACTCATTAGATGAAAACACACACACACACAGATATATATATATATATATATATATATATATATATATATATATATATGAAAAATAGGGGTGTTGCATTTCTTCTTTTGTTAAATAAGTTTTGTCCTTAAAATTTGGGATAAATTTGAAGAAGGGAGAGACATTATAGATTTAAAAATGAAGGAATCAAATGTCTTAAATACAACGTGTTTTCTCAACAAAAAGTAGAATGCAATTTGAAAATAAAAGAAAAATTTTAAAAGATAAATTTTACACATCATTCCATAAAATTTTAAATACAAGTCAAGCACAACATTAAATAACACAAAAACCTTTTAAAAAAAATTGAACCACATTTTAACCCTACAAGTTCCCTATTTTACAAATTAACCAAATATTTTAACAACAAAAGAGCTCTACTCCATGTGTAATAAACTTTAGATGAATCTTTGGAAATTATATCATTCATGTTCATGCTTCATAGCATGATATTCATGAATAAAACTCTCTTATTCACTTACCTCAACAAGAAGAGTTTCACTAATCATGTAAGTAGGCTTGAAAATGCAGCTGAATCAAGTATAAATCCTCTGCCATACATAACATAATATTGATTAGTTTCAAAATTAAGCATTCAAGATAGTTTTGAATACGAACAAAAGACAAACACAGTGTTCTTCAAAAAACTTTTGCGATAACATCGATGATGACGGATCTATCGCAAATTCCGACGAAATAGTAATGTAGTTATGGTAAGGCGGCAATTCTTTAGCATGCACTAGTCTTACTATGTTAGGTACCGAAAGGCGGATCTGGACTTTCAATACTAGTGGGCCAATTTTTTTGTCAAATAATTAATTAATATGAAATATTTTTTATTTGTTGAAAATGAACTAAAATTATATCATTACTAGTTGTCCTAAGAATATCTCTTTCTATATAGGTTACAAGAGATATCAAATGCTCTAGCAACATGCCTGTGCATACGGACGGGTGAACGTGTTGTGCTCTTTTTTTGGAAGCAAGTTGCAGTTGCATAGAAATTATAAAAAAAATATATCTATGTATTAATATATGAACAAAAATATAGACATATGATTAAATTGTAAAAAAATTATTTATGTATTAACTATAAGTAAAAATATAGACATGTGTATAAATTAGAAAAAAAAGGTCCCCGTATTAATATACAAGTTAAATTATAAACACATGTATAAATTAAAAAACAAATAGGTTCTCTTATATGAATAAAAATATAGGCACGTGTATAAATTACAAAAAAACAAGTCCCGTATTAATTTATGAGTAAAAATATAGACAGATATATAAACATAATAAAAATTAGATGTATGTATTAATATATGAGTAAAAATATACAATAAATCGATCAAAACAAAATTATAAGGAAAAAAAATTGGACCTGAACTGGTGTGGCACTTGCCACACCATGCCTTGTTCAGGTCCGTCCTTGTAGGTAACTTAGAGGTATTGTGTGTGTGTGTGTGTGTGTGTGTGTGTGTGGGTGTGTGTATTAGGGATTTAAACCTCTCCATATCTTCAAGTAGGATAACTAACCAACCACATGATACAAGGTGAAGGAAAAGTTAAATAAACATCAAGAGGGTTAACCGAAAAAAAAATTATATATGTTCACATTGTAACACCCCAAATTTCTCAATACTATTTTTATTTTTTGTTCAAGTCTTAATACTATAATTTAATATTTAATACTACAAAATATTATATCATTTGTATTGTGGTGAAATAATTTCTTTTAAGTGTTTGTCATAGTAATTTATATAAGAAACTGTTTTATTAAAAATAATTAGATAGATTTGTTTTAGATTATACATGTAATAAATATGATGAATACTATGGTGTTTGATAGGAATCAAATGGGTGTGTGTATATATACTTTGTTAACTTATTAGACTACTAGACGAGCGGCAACTAAATAAGCATGAGCTCATTGCATATACACTAATAACCTAATTAGCCTAGTGACTACTATATATATGTAATCCAATAGCCTTATAAGAAGTTACGATACCAGAGCAAACCAACCCAAGATATATAGTGTCGTACTATCTAAAAAGAAATTGTCATTGTAAGTACTATAGCCATTTTTAATTACGATTTTCAGTTGATTCCTCCTTTTGATTCAGGGTTTTCTTCTCTAATTTAATTTCAAGATCCTCATGGTATTTCAAATTTATTTACGTTCATAATTTTGGAAGTTTCTGAGGTCACAAATTGAAACCCTATTTAAATTACAGCAACTCAAGAAACTAAATCATAGTCATTTGAATCCTATTTCAAAATAGAAAATATGTAGTATTTTGATCAGTTACGTTTAAATTTTGAATTGATAATAACTAATTTGATTTTAATTATTGTCGCGTTATTTTGTTACCCTTGCGGATTATTAGATATGTTGATTGATGAAGACGGGAAGTAAGTTGTTCGAGTTCGTTAGGTGAATCTTCAATCAAGGTATGGGGTGAGAGAGAAGAGTTCGAGTACATGAGTGTAAAATATTTGTGATGAACGGGAAAGCTATATTTCCCAAAATTCATTCGAGGCATGCTGCGATGGTTGTAGCCCTTTGAGAGAATAATTAATTAATGTGCAAAGCTAGAAGTGTGAGGTTAAAAGAGGAATTAGAAACATTATTAAGGTCTTCATTGATTTAAATTATGTTGAATGTGTGCTAATTGATGTCATGAATAAATTTTATGTTGTGCCCGTGTTTGATCTGCTGCATTTATTCTAATTGATGAATTATTCGATGATGAATATAAAAGTGATGTTGAATCTTGTTGAAATGAATTTTTGGTATGCAACATATATATGATGATTGCGGATACTAAGATATAATTAGTTGGACTATGAATAGATTTTGTTGAAAATATGATATGTGAATATAGTTTGACAAATGAGATGTTGACGTAAGATGAATGAATATTCTTGATTACCCTTATTAGATTCAGGTAGATGTGATTAATTGGAGACGAATGAATATTATTAATTACCCTTAAACCATGAGTTAGTGTTGATTTTGATTTGTGTTTTCTCTTAAGGTGTATCCTCGGCCAACGAGGGGAGAGATTAGATGTAAGACATAAGGAGTATGGGAGCGTTTGATTCATGAATAATAATTTATTAAGAATATGTTGATGGTAATAATGAGGATTAAAAATATGATTCAGAAACCTCCAAGCTTCAGTGAATGAAATTATGTGAAGATTGATTGGTATTTTATCTCTGTGGGATCATGTTTTAATGATTAATTATTGTGCGATAGATGTGTGCGTGCAGATTTATGTTAACTAGTATGAAATTATGTTTAAAAATGCACTGCCTGTCTGTTGAATCTCTTACTGACTGGTAGAATTTGACTAGTTATAATCATGATTATATATGTTTGAACTATTGAGACTTGATCGAGATTGATTGAAATATGTGAATATGGATTTTTATTGAATAGTGTGAAGCGTACATTGTGAAATGTGATTATTGAATGAATATGGATTGAATGATATGGTATAGGACCTAGTGGAGTGTTTGGTCATTATCTAGGTAGGGTCTGAATATCCCAATATGATTGGGGAAGTAATAATGAATGAGACAAATTGTCTCGGGGTTGAGGAGGGGGTCTATGAGGGCAGGGCCAATTTTGAATAGTCTGTAATGACTAAGCCAACTTTGAATAGTTCATAAGGGCTCGACCAATCTTGAATAGTCCGCAGTGACTCGGCCAACCTTGAATAGTCTGTAATGACTCGACCATTTTTGAATTGTACATCCACCATGTGGTGGCATAGTACTATCGACCTCCTAACCAAGTACTTCGGAGTAGATGTGGTACCAAATAAAGAGATGTCTAAAGTCTAAGAGCATGCATATCATTGTTTGACTTGTGACTGTGATATTATGAATGATGTAGATTGTTTCGTGAGAGTATGCTATTCATTGTTTGGAATGTCATTTGTGATTGTTCCATTATGAATGTTTTTGATTACCTTGTGAGAATATGTTCTTGACTTTCTTGATTATTATTTGTGACTATCTTGTTATGATTATCTTGGATTGAATTGAGACATTAGGTTTGTGAAGGTTTTGATTCGTATGTGTAATGATTTTCTTGACTAATGTGAATTTGCCTAATATAGTATATTCTTAAGGTTATAAATTTTGTAATATGATATGGTTTTGACTTGATTTTTCGTGTGTTCTTCTCATTTATTTTATACTTTTACATGTTCTCGAAACTCACCCTTCGTTGTTTGTGTTTGCTGGCTTGGCGATGCGATTGCGAAATCGCAGTCTAAATACAAGTTTACGAGTCTTAAAGTTCAAGTGTGGGAAGAGTTCCGCTCTAATAGTGACACTGGGAAAGGGATATACTTACTTATTTACTTTTGTGCAAGAAAACCATCTTCTATGATGTAAAAAAAGTATTTTCAAAAGCAAAGGATTCAATGTTAATATTATTATAATTTTCAAGGAAGTGTTTATGGGAATTATGTTTGTTATGAGTCAATGTAGTATCATAAATCTTGTGGGAGAATTCTTATATTAATAACAAAGTTTTATTTTACACTCTGTGTTGTGAATCAAACTCTATTTTTGAATAAAATAATAGGAATGATTATTTTGGGATTTAGGGTGTCACACACAAGGTACACCAATATCTACCAGGGATAAGTAAATATGGATAGCCAATTCTCAACAAGTGACTCTTAAGTGAGTGGTAATAAATGGTAGTTAATATTCATTGAGTAATTTATCACATAGGATATTACATCACTTTTTTTATAGTTTTTTCTTGTTATGGTGTGTTGTTTGTTCCAAGTGTTACGTTTGTGTATAGATATTCACTTTAATATTTTCTAAGAATGTTAATGAGAGTGCTTTTTATTAACATAAGAAAGAGTTAAAAGAAAATATGTTAAGAAATGCAATGAGACTTAACCAGTGGCGGAGCCAGGAATTATACAGAGCCTGGGCGAAAAATTTATCGCTAATTCACATGTGACATAATATATATAAATTCCTTCCTTAAAAATATATATATATATATATATATATATATATATATAAATAGTCATAAATCAAAATAAAAAAGGATCGTCATATTAAGTTGTTTGAAGGATTTATCGACAGTGGCGGATCTTGAGTTATTTTCTTGGGGTGCCAAAATTCTATGAAATATATATTAAGTTGTTTGAAAGATTTATCAAAAATGTTAACTGCTGTAGTGGTATAATTTACATGAATATGGCGTAGGGGGTGTGTGTTCAAATCCCTCCATGGACCATTTTTGATAAAAAAAAAAGTAAATATATAACAGAAATATAAAAAAGGGAGAAGATAGAAGAGTCAAACACACGACGTTTGGGAGACAAAGTAACTATAACTGCTTTTCCACTGCACTAACTGGAAAATAATGTGAATAATATGCCAGATATAATATATATAGAAACCTTTGGGGGTACCAAGGAAGATCCGCCACTAATTATCGATCGAGTTTGGGCGACCGCCTGGGGTCGCCATACGGTAGAACCGCCTCTGCTTAACCTAAACAATAACAACTTTGTATGGTAGAACAACACTAACTTATTTCTATTATTTGCTATGCCAATTGTATAATAAGTGACCTTGGTTTTATTGTTCATAGACGAGTGGATGGTTATATTTAAGTTTATCATCATCTTTTTCCTTGAGTTGGTAGGGGACGTGATGTAGTACCTAATATTAGGGCATCACCAAAGTCTTCTACAGTCAGAAGGGGACATGGTGTAGTACCTATGTGATCTCGAATAGATGAAAAATGGTGAGTGATAGACCATACCATTTGTTTATATTCCACCACAATCTTTTTAGGCCCGTGTGCAAGATTAAATATTTTGAGGTATTTTGATAAGCTTATGGGTGATCTTTTTTTCACCATATGTATATTATGTTGTTGAATTTTTACAAAATATTATGTACACTTTGATGTGTGCAATCTTTGTCTGAGTGCTAGTTACTAAATGCTATAATTTACAACTATTTTGATTTATCCACTAATTTATAATAATAATCATGATTAGTTACTTAGGTTTCACCAATAAGACAACTTAGCTTTTAGGCGAGGATGGCGTTTTGTGGATTATAATGGGTGATCCACTTGCTACATCTTAGTTTTTTCATTGTTACTATGGAAATCAAAAGTTGATTACTCTTATTATGTATTTTGTATAGATAAGCTCTAAAGGTATGTGACATCTAGACATATTTTTACTACTTTCAAATGGTTCTAAAATAACAATGTTTGTGGTGTTAGTTGTTTATTTATTTATGATGGTGACATATTCAATATGTTTTGTTTTATTGTGAATTTTAATTATATTGCGTATATTTTCTACAAAAGAATTATAATTCATATATATACTCATTTTAATCATTTCCAAAATAAATAGGGTCACACACTTATCATTTAGATGTTTTTCACAATTATTTTAATACATAGTATTATTTATTAAGTTTATATCATTCAACACTATTATGCTAAATTTATAAGTAGAATAAGTAATTAATCTACATATTCATATATTGACATTATACTTTGAAATTTTATTTTTGGTTTCTTATATGAATGAAGGTAATAATACTTGTAAAATGTCACCATACAATTTTGAGCTTGTAAAAGGAATTGACACACAAATAAATCAAAATATGAGAGAAATTATGACGAACAAATAAATTACAGGCTTATATATATATATATATATATATATATATATATATATATATATATATATATATATATATATATATATATATATATATATTATAATAATTTATCATATTAATTATTACACTTACTTGCACTCACAAATAGAATTGATGCACTTTGGAATTTGAGGACTACGACACATACTTAGCGGACAATCAATGTTATATGTGCAGGGTCTTCCCTCTGCAATGTTTAATAAAAATAAAGGAATGTTACCAAAACATTATAAATTATTGTGTATAATATAAAGAAGAAAATGTGAAAATAATATCAAAATTACTTACCACCATTGATTTCAACAAGGAATAGAGAAAAAAATATTATCAAAGCTTTGAGAAAATAGGAAATTTGAGACATATTTTTCCCTCTATTACATGCAATAAATAAAAACTTGTTTGAACTCTTTATAAGTAAAATATTTGTGTTTTCATCACATCAAGTAAATAGTTTTTAACACTTGATAGTTTCAAGAAACTATTCATAAAATTGAAGTTATTGTTAAATGTCTCTATAGTTTATCAATGTGTTGTGTTTATCCTTGAACTCTCTCAATTGATCACTTAACCTTAGTAAATATCTCTAATAAAAAATTTGATGCATATCAAGATTAATTTTCTTTAAATTGAGCTCACACAGTTCATTAAATGTTTCTCCTTCTTCTTCTACCTTTTCATGATAAACAAGAGAATAATTTCAAGAAAAATATTAGATTTGAATTATGAAAATAATTAGCTTTTAAAATAATTCATTCAAGAGGTGACCACACATTTGTTTATAAAACAAAACTACTACAAGATGAATTGTTGTTGCTTACAAAATTATATTATAAAAATTAAAGCATATCAAATGCATTTATTTTTATGAACTAAGAGTGAGGTTAAATATCAAGGTGAAACTTAGACATCTCAACTTTGTTGTCACCCCCAAGAATCCCCTATCTTTTGCCATGCACTCAAAAATATCTTCAAAAAAGGTCAAAAGCAAAAACAAAATAAAAGCAAAAGCAAGGAAAATAAACACCATAAGGTAAACAAAATGCAGGAAAATTATTACAATTCCTAAATACTATCCCTAAAAAACAGAGGCAATAAATCCCATCACAATGACTTTCAATGCCGTTCAACCACCAATGGGGTAATGTCATGGAAAATCCTAATATGTTGCTATTCTACCACATTTTCTTTCACCGTTAGTGTGAGTGTTATAAGCATTGTTTTTAGCAGTCTGATGCAAGTTCTTCAGCTGATCCTCAACAACTACCTTCACCGGTTTAAGAATAGCAGCTTGCAACACTCGATCCATAATAACGGGAGTCTCTTCATTAATCATCGATTATACCAAAATAGGAGTGTAAATTTTACCTTGAACCACCATATATGTGACATTAGTCAATGTAAAGGGAAAAAAATTGATGGCATTTAAAAATTGTGTTTACCGTGTGGAATGCTTTGGTTGCTAAACATTATGTTTCATCTTGGGCAACATGTTCTTCAAAGGTCTTGAACATACAAATATCCTCATCTTTGGAGGAGTAACTTGATGTTTACTTGAATCATGTCTTCATCCTATATGTTCATCTAAATGGCATCAACAAATTAGCATGAATGTGAGCAATTACTGTAACACCCATACTAAATGTACCTAGGAAGTTTAGCATGTGCGTTATATTCAGTACTGGATACATTAAAATTTACAACAATAAAAGTTCGAATGAATATTATATACAACAAATCACGTTCATACTACAACAAAACAATACATCTCATCTATACATAGAAATTGCATCCTTGAAAATATGTAACTTCCTGCGGCGGGTACAAACGCGCACTTGTTGAAATATCCATCCGGCTTCAAGCTTGCATACCATCCTGCTTATCTGAAAGAAATAAGGATTGGGATGAGACATAATGTCTCAGTGAGTTCTACCTAATCCTAGGCTATAGGTAACCACGGGGGAAACCTACGGTCACCACATGTCTACAATACAACCTGACGGTTGATTATACGTGTGTGGTCATGTTTTCCTAGACGGTCGTGCATACTAGATCCGTCATAGGTTCATCTTACTTGTCATAGGTCTTACTATCATCATATGTGTCTTGGCGGTTAAAGGGAACCTAATACCGCTATGCCAAGAATCGCTAAATGCATTCGAGGCCTAAACATAACATATTCATGACACGGTCCTAAACCAGACGATTAGGGAAACCTAAGATCGTCATCAGAACATCATTCATATCTTGCTCTATTGCACGACTTGCTCATAGCTAACATCATATCATAACATATTCATATTCTATCATACATAGTCATATTCATTCATTCATTATGTTAGCGTTGAACAAACAATCATTATCTTGGTTCATTTTATGGAGAGCCTCGTGTGGAGTAACCCTGAGAACAATCCCATACATACCGATGAAAACCTAGCTAAGGCACATCGGACTCCCTTAGTGAAGTGCGCCCCCCCCCCTTGCGGAGCTTATCCCGTTCCCTTGGCGAGAGAACCTCTCGGGATCCCAACCTAGCGTTGATCGCAAGAGACACAACACCTACATCTTACATTATGCCCTTAGTGACGTGCGATCCCCTCTTTCGGAGCTTATCCCATTCTCACGACACCTCCTTCTCAGTGACACGCGGGCCCCCTTGCGGAGCTTATCCCGTCCCCATGAAGAGGACCCCTTGAGATCCCTCTTGCGTGGATCACAAGAGACATGGCACCTACATCATTCATTTTAGTCATAAACTTAATCATTCATGAAAGGTTTCTAACCTATACATGCTTACTCATTCACCTCGGATCCGGGGTCGATCCGATTAGCGGTAAACTACATACTTATTCATTCATGTTCATGCTTATTCATAGTGGAGAGATTAACCTATCAATCCACGGCTTACATGCTTACTTATTCGTTCTTGATCATGTGTGAAGAGAATACTATAAACACTTCGCGTCTTATCATTCTTAGGGTTATGCTTTACTTTCTAGTTCTCAACAAGCTATGTCGAGGCTCTACATTCATTCCCTTTCTTAATTCATCTCTACCCGAATAATTCGGCTTAAACACTCTTGTGCCATCCTTGGCATACATGTTAAGATTACTATGATTTTCATTTCAAGGATCATTTGATGTTATGTGCATTGCTTAGTTATTGTTTTGGGGTTATAAAGTTGTAAAACGATGAAAGAAAGGCTTCGGAATGCACCACCGGCCCTACATTGAGCCAACAAGCCAAAAGCATGCTGGCAAGGACAGACAGTTTCGCTATTAGCGAAATTTTCTGGGCAGGCTTCTGAAGAATTTCGCTATTAGCAAAATATTTCGCTAATAGCGAATTTCTTCGGGTCTGTGGTGCAGAATTTGCAATTTTTGACCCAAAACTCGTCCAATTTGATCCTGCAATGCACCAGAACATCCAACAACATATAGAAACAATAATAAACATATTCCATGGCAATTTTATCATGTAATCAACAAGATTTGGCAAAAAGGGGTAGTAGGTTTCTAAACCATCCATAACTCAAATTCATAAATTCTAACATGAATTAACACAACCCAAGGGTGGAAAACTATCTATAGAATTCACCTTAACATGTTTCTTGCAACTTCTTCAAGTTCCTAGCTTCCTCAAGATCAACCCCTAACCCAAGCTCAATCCATTCTCTTGGGTGTTTCTTGTCCATGAAGCTTCTACGATCCTTGTTTGATTACCAATTGCATGATTTTGGAAAGCTTTGAATGGATTAGAGAGGGGAGGGTGGCGCCATCCTAGAGAGAAGGAGGAGAGAATTCATTCTCTCAAAAACCTAGAGAGAGAAAGAGAATGGAAAATGAAGGAAAATAGGCCCTTGCGGCCTTAAATAGCCCTTGCGGCTTAATCGCGTCTAGCCTGACACTGGTATTTAAACCCATGCTTGACTGATATCATTTGATAAACATTCTACGTCACTGATAGTTCAACCGTATTTCACTGACATTACATAATAATGCCTTTCGTCGTACTTAACATTCTTCATCACTTAACCTCTGATACATCCGATGGGTAAAATTCTCATTGTGAAGAGTGGGATGTTACAATTACTATCTTCATTTGCATCCTGAAAAGGCTTCTTAGTAATGTCAGGATTTGTGTTTTGCCACGTTTTCAGTTTGGGACAACAATGAGAATTGTCATGTTTGGATCTACCTCCTCATCAACCGGAGTCACAACTACCCATGTTGAATGTAAACTCGTGCAATTTACTTTACCACCACTATTAACCAAGTCTACAATTTGAATAGGCTCATTTGATGTTCCATCATTATTATCGAAATCGACAAGTTTTTTGAGATTTCCGCTCTATTTTCTCTAGCCTGAGCAAGTTCTTTTACAAGCTATTCACTAACGTTCTTCACAATTTTAACCTACATGTTATCTTTCTCTCATTCTACAGGATTGACATTTCAACATTTATCAACATGGTGATAAATATTTCTGCAAAAAGAACAAAATTCTGATAGAACTTCGTATAAATTAATAACTAATATTTATAATCATATGTTGATACTATTTATTAAATAACCAATTATAATTATGTAGTAACATTTTTAGAATACATTGTGTTGTAAATTTTTTATTTTCAATGTCATATATAAATGAACATAGGTAACAATATAATGTAATACATTTTTGAGCTTGTAAAAGAAATTGACTCTCAAATAAATCAAAGTGTTGGAGAAATCATGATGCACAAATAAATTATAAGCTTATATGAAACATATAATTATTTTTTATATTAATGATAACATTTACTTGAACTCACAAATAAAATTAACTCACTTCGAAATTAGATCATTAGGAAACATATTTGATGGACATCCATTTTATTTGAAGGACCTTGAATTTGCAAAGTCAAATAACTATAAGTGAAAAGCTAATATATTATTGTGTATAACATACAAAAGAAAATGTAAAAATAATGTCAACAATTACTAAATACCATTGGTTTCAACAAGAAGTATACAACAAAATATTAGCAAAGAATCAACAAACATTGAAATTTGAGCGATATTTTTCCTCTTTTACAAGTAACAGAGAAAAACTTGTTTTAAGACTTTATAAGTAAAATTTTAATGTTTTAACCAAGTTATTGGATTCAACTAGTTAACGAGCTATTCCTAGGTCGAATCATTCAAGAGAACTTGTATTCAATTTTTAGGGGAAAAAATTCTTTGTTAGGATTTACTCTCCTCTCAACTAAACTCTAGCTTGTCTGTGAGCCTTCCTTTAAAAATCGAAGGGTTAACACAGGAAACAACATAAAAAAAATCATTCTCTCTTCACATCTAGTAAATAGTTTATAACACTTACGCATTGCAAACAATCATTCATAAAATTGTAGTGATTGATAAATGTCTCCAAAATTTATAAATGTGTTGTGTTTGTCGTTTGGCTCAACCAATTGATTACATAACCTAAGTAAAGATCTCAAATAAATTTTTTATGTCCATCAAAGATTAATTTGTTTTGTTTTCTTTTAGCCTTTCATGATAGACAAGGAAAAAACCTCAAAAGATAAATTTAATTTTGATTGATGAAAATACTTGGTTTAGAATTAATTTATTGAATAGGTTACAACACGTTTATTTATAAAGCAATCATACCATAAGATAAATTTTTTTGTTGACAAAATTATAGGATCAAAACTAACATTTCTTTTACAAAAACAACCTAAGACCACTATTTTAAACAACAAATTATATTCATCCACACAACTCTTAAATTTATAAAGTACAATTACACCACATTATTAAAATCAAATAATTTCATAAATCAATCATGTTCAAATTATAAAAAGAGAGGAAGAAGGCATGTAAATTAAGGTGTGGCATGTAAGGAGGTCATTTTTATTAACCAAGACAAAATGAATATAATAACTACAAAAAGGGTTCTACCCAGTGCAAGAAGTGCACAGATAAAACTCGAGAGTATGAAAATTACATACAATACAACAACAAAGAAACCATGAAAGAACACAAGCTAAGTGACTAAACCCAAATATAGTAACATAATCACCCACCAATGATTAAGGTCAAAATCTAACAATGAGGAAAAAGAATGTTTTTTTCTTTACACAAGAAAACAAACAACACTAGTTTATTAGGCCTTTAAATTAAACAAACGAATACTAGTTTTCATGATTTCTAAATTAATTTAATAAATACTCATCTACCTTTCCCAATAACTCAACCTATCTCCACCGCCACCAAAATCCATCTCCAATTGCTACCATTGAATCAACCAAAGTCACACACACAAAAAAAAAAACCTCAAACCAAAACTGTAACATCCCGCTTTTCAGCAATAAGAATATTACCCATCGGACGTATCAGAGATTAAGTGATAAAGAATGCTATGTACGACAGAAGATATCATTATGTAATATTAGTCAAGCATGAGTTAAGTATCAGTGTCAGGTTAAACACGATTAAGACGAAGGGCATTCTGGTACTTGCACGCAAAGAGGTATATAAGTGTTTTTTTGGGCCAAAATCTTCATATTTTCTTCTCTTTATCTCTCTAGGTTTTTGAGAAGAGAATTTCTCTCCTCCTTCTCTCTAGGACCGCCCCCTTTCCCTCAATTTTCTTCCATCAAAGCTTCCAAATACATGAAATAGGTGGTCAAGCATGGATCATGGAAGCTTCAAGGACAAGAAACAACAAAGAGATGGATTGAACTTGGATTCTTGGACTAGGGTTTGGTCTTGGGAAAGCTAGGAACTTGAAGAATTTCAAGATTATGTTAGGTGAGTTCTTAGATAGAACCCACCTTTGGGATTATGTGTTTAACTTTGCAAGAAAAACATGAATTATGTTAAGTTTAGGAAAAAATGAATTTTATACCCTTGCCTTTGATCTTGATTTGTTCATGTTAAAATTTCCATGAAAGATGTTTTGTAATGATATTTAAGTTGTTGGATGTTCATAGTGCATTGCAGGATCGATTTGGCCGAGTTTTGGGTCAAAATAGCAAATTTTCCACCACAGACCCGAAGAAACTCGCTATTAGCGAAATATTTTGCTAATAGCGAAATTCTTCAGTGCCTACCCAGAAAAATTTCTCCATTGGCGAAAGTGTCTGTCCTGGTCAACATGCTTTTGGTCTGTTGGCCCATTTTGGGGCCAGTGGTGCATTCTGAAGCCTTTCTTTCATCTTTTTACAACTTTATAACCCCAAAACATCATCTAAGAAATGCACATAACATCAAATGATCCTTGAAATGAAAATCATGGTAATCTTAGCATGTATGGCAAGGATGGCACAAGAGAGCTTAAGCCAATTTACCCGGGTAGTAATGAAATAAAAAAGGGAAAGAATGTAGAGCCTTGACATAGTTTGTCGAGAACTAGAATGTTAAGCAAGAACCTTATGTAGGTTAAGACGCGAAGTATATTCTCTTCACATATGATTAAGAATGATTATGCATGCATGATAAGCTATGGATTGATAGGTTAATCTCTCCACTATGAATAAGTATGAACATGAATGACTAAGTATGTAGTTTACCGCTAATCGGATCGATCCCGGATCCGAGGTAAATGAGAAGCATGTATAGGTTTAACCTTACATGAATGATTAAGGCTATGACTTTATGAATGATGTAGGTGCCATGTCTCTTGTGATCCCGCTAGGTTGGATCCCAAGGGGTTTTCATCATGGGAACGGGATAAGCTCCGGGAGGGGGGCCCGCATGTCACTGAGTAAGCAAGACGTAGGTGTCGTGAGAACGGGATAAGCTCTGCAAGGGAAGCTCGCACGTCACTGAGGGAGTCTGGTGTGCCTTAGCTTGGTTTCCATCGGTATGTATGGGATTGTTCTCGGGGTTACTCCACCCGGGGCACTCCGTAAAATGAACCAAGATAATGATTATTTGTTCAACACTAACCTAATGAATGAATATGAATATGTATGATATGATATGATTATGTTATGATGTTAGCCATGAACAAGTCGTGCATTAGAGCAAGATATGAATGTATACCGAAGACGATCTTAGGTTTCTCTAATCGTCCGATTTAGGATCGTGTCATGAATATGTTACGTTAGGCCTCGATGTGTATAGTGTATCTTGGCATAGCGGTCTTAGGATCCCCTTAACCGCCATGACATGTATGATGATAGTAAAGACCTTTGACAAGTAAGATGAACCTATGACGGATCTAGTATGCACGACCGTCTAGGAAAGCATGACCACACACGTATAATCAACCGCCAGGTTGTATTGTAGACACGTGGTGACCGTAGGTTTCCCCCGAGGTTACCTATAGCCTAGGATTAGGTAGAACTCACTGAGACATTATGTCTCATCCCAATCCTTATTTGTTTCAGATAAACAGGTAGGCATTGCAAGCTCGAAGCCGGATGGATATTTCAGCAAGTGCGCGTTCGTTTCTCCGCAGGATGTTATGGATTCCAAGGATGTATTTTCTATGAATAGATGAGTTGTACTATATTATTGATTGCACGAACGCAAATTGTTGTATAAAATATTCATTCATTGTATTTTTGTTGTAAATTTTTAATGTATCCAGTATCGAGTGAACGCACATGCTAAACTTCCTAGGTACGTTTAGTATGGGTGTTACAAAAACCAAAACTAAAAGCAGAAAAACTGTTTGCGCAAGCATTAATCAACGTATATCATATTCCATCAAGCCAACTCCCTAAACCTACCCTGAAAAGAAAACGAATCTGAATTACTATACTGAAGGATGGATATTTACTTCGTATAGAAGCATGCAAGAACAATCTTCATGCACGAAAGAGAAACTAAAGCCTATATGGAAGAATATGGGACCTTAGGACATATGTGCGAGTGTAAGTCTCGACTCCCAGCTAAAGTCTATATGGAAGAATATAGGACCTTAGGACATATGTGCGATTGTAAGTCTCAACCCTGGGAGTAATACGACATCTGACGTCAATTACCTGGAACAACATGAAATTATGAAGTTATTGCAAATTAGTATGGAGCAATACGACATCTGGAGGGCCTAGAATCTTAGGCCCACAAGGTTAACCATCGTTATATAAACCCCATATAGTATTTAGTTTAGGACAAGCATTAATCCATTAAAAAAAAGGCTTACGTATACTTTTGGCCCTCTAACTTTTTAAATGTTGCGAATTTGACCCTTATTAAAAAAAAGGACAAATTAAGTCCTTTACAAATCTTTTTGATCAATTTTGACTCAGTCAATGCCTATGTGGCAAACCACGTGTATAATTACTAAATTTTTAAAAAATTAAAATGCCACGTGTGTATATATAGTGAATAAAAAAAGGAAAGGAAACTGGAAAACCTAGAAAATTAAAGGGTGGAGCTTAAACCAAGCAAAACCATCTTCCTTCAAAACCAAAAACACCATTCTCTTCTCCATCCATATCTTTCTGTCGCTCTCCCAACTAAGAAGAAAACTGTTTATTCTACCTAAATTATTTTGGTCACACATAAGTCCTTTAAGTTTACAAAAAATTTCAATTTAGTCCTTCTGTTAACCAAAATGATGATGTGGCAGAAGGACTAAATTGAAAATGTTTACAAACTTAAAGGACTTATTTGTGACCAAAATAACTTAAAGGATCAATCTGTTACAAACCTCATACTTAAAGGACTTATGTGTGACCATCATAACTAAAAGGACTAATTTATTACAAGCCACAAACTTAAATAACCTAGGTATAATTTAACCTAAAACGTTTTATGCTTTTCGTAATAACTAAATCTAACTGTCAAACCACACATGAACCGGTCTAATATAATTTAACTAGTCCTTGCACCCGTGCTGCCGCACGGGTCATACAAATTGCATATGTGTAAATCCTAAAAGCAAATTTTAATAGTAAGTATCAAACCTTGAAAGTACATCTTAGTGATCACACCTCTCTCTGTTGTTATGGATGAAATATAAAAATAAAACTGTATAGTCTAAGAAAATAATGTGTTCTCTATGTATAATCTTATATGCTATATGTGTGGGATATATGAACTTCTTTTTGAGAAAACATATCAACCAATTTACGGACCTTCCTTAAAAAAAACCAATTTATGGACCGAAAATGTATACCCAAACACAAGAAATAAGGAAAGGAAAGTAAAAGGAGAACCACATCACCTTAACAAAGCAGAAAAGCATAAATGATCATGGTAGTAGAGTTGGGCAATCATGCATATATAAGATAAGTTGGGGCAAGATTTTATTGAAAAAATTAAAACGTTCATTTTTAGAGTTTCCAATCTAATGAATGGAACTTTTTTTGGATATCATAATCATTTTAATCTTCTTATCATGTTAGGACTGACTTTTCCTAAATTTTCTGACAATTTGATTAGTGTATACGTTTTTTTATTTATTTTATGTGGACATATGGATTTAATTATTTAATAATTGTAGCATACATATTTTTCTTTGAGGTATATAGTACTAACTGTCAAGTAAGTCTTTGTTTTCTCCTTTCATTTTGTGTGACATGCAGAATGGGAAGTTCCTTTTTTTTTTTCAATAGTGGAGGAAACTATTCAATTTGATAATTAATTAATTCTTTAATTCTTTAAAGATAATTGGAAAGTCAAGTTGTTAATTAATAGTGTAAATTTTTTTTAGATGTACAAATTCAAAGATATATAAATATATAGAAAATAGAGAGATAGATGTGTAATCATATCCTTTAACCTTCTCTATATATTGTTTTTAGAGGCACTATTCTTTATTCATCTCAATTTTATCTATCTTTATCTTAATTACACATACACAATGTTTATCTCTATCATTATACTTGGAGTAATATGTTTATTATTATTTTTATACGAAAAAATGGTAGACACTTGTCTTCACCTTTATAAAAAAAACAGTATTATTTATAAATATACCCCTTATTTATATTACCAATTTGTATTAATTAATAGCCAAAAATTAAAGAGTAAAAAAGAGAAGAAAAACTATAACACCAAATAGAAGAGGAATCATCCAATAGTTTCATGGAGAAAGTGACGATAAACAACCATTTTTAATAAGCTTCTTCCTCACCATCAATGATGCAACAAAATAAAAAATAGAAGCATCATTTATCCTAATTCACAAAAAAAATCAAAAATCCACATACACATTAAGGAATCAATCTAAGAGTAACTTGACTCCTTATCAATTATCATATCATAGAAACCAGTTAATAATCAAGAGATAAGAGAAAAATTGTACCTACACTAATGAATAAATCGTCATATAATTAATACCAAGAAATATTGAAAAATGGATTCAAATCCAAATCCAACACCAAAACTCACTGGTTTCTAGCTTTCATCTTTTGCAGCGAATCAAGACTACTAGCACCACATAGTATTATTAGAATTGTGAATATTGTTATTTCCTTTCATATTTGAAGCTCTATGTCTCCTCATGTAGCCACCTAAAGCTTGTCCTATTGCAAACTCCAATCCACAAATAGAACACTCTTGTTTTAGACTTTGATAATCAAAAGATGAAGAGTAAAAGTGAGTGGAAAAACAACAATACAAAATTGAAGATAAACTATCCAATTGTTACTTGAAAGTGATGATGAACAAAACCCAAAATATGATGCACAAAATCACATATTTATACACAATGTTTTCAATGTAGAAACTAAAAATATTGAGATCATATTAGTGGTTGTATATATAATGAGTGAGTGTATGGTCATAATTAAAAAATGAGTTACGGAATAAAAAAAAAAAAGCAGTCCAAAGGTTGTGATAGAAATGAATCCATCCATCCATAATCCATAATAAACATGTAAAGAATGTGTGAAGGAGGTATAACGTAAAATGAAACAAAAAGCATAACGTCAAATTAAAAGTTAATCGTGCCTTGTATTACTTGACCTTGTGTATTCTTTTTAATTGTTGATATCAACCGCTGTATTAATTCATTGTTGGTTTGTTCATGATATGCTATTCATTCATTTCAATCATAATGTATTAGTGGAAGCGATATTATAACACTAAAACAGCTACTGGTCAAGTGGTTAAAGTGCTTGGATGGAGGCTATGGGTTGCGAGTTCAACTCCTTGTAGAGACTTTTTTCAGAAAGATTTTTTAAACCTCTCAAAAAAGGCAGGATTAGGTTTAGGTTTAGGGTTTCATAATGAGCATGCATTGTGAACCTTAGTATTATATATTAAGATAAGATGAAATATCTAATCATGTTATGTGTTAACATTTTTACATAGATTCTTTTCAACAATAATTCAAACATAAAAACAAGCTCTCTTTTTCATTGTTTCACTAGTTACAAACCCGTGCTTCGCACGGGGTTCAGTAACGTATTTGACAAAATATTATATTGGAAGGATAGATTGCAAAATGACAGATAATTATAAACCATAATACAATATTTAGAGTACTCTTGCATTACGGATTACAAAATTAAATCTTCAAAATGGCTTGATCACGAGTAACAAATGAAAACATATTTAGTCAGCGGTAGAAACACTTTTCTAATAATAATTGATATCTATCTATAAACCAATGAAAATCCTATTACCAAAGCTACCTGATTTATATCATTTTGACTTTCAGCTTCAACGTATATAAATCCTTTCACATGATCTACAACAAAGGCAGATATTAACTGCAATTTAGTATCCAGTTCTTTCAGGTGAACAAACTTCTGCATTAGACAGATAGCTGAAAGCCTCTCTACCTGATTTATATCATTTTGTGTTTTAGCTTCAACGTATATAAATATTTTCACATGATCTACAACAAAGGTTAGGGATGTCAATGGATACCCATGGGTACAGATAATACGATACCCGTCCCCGCCCCGTTGGATAAATATGATACCCGTGCCCGCCCCGTATCCTTGTAGGTACCCACTATACGGGTACCCGTGGGTATTGAGGTATCCATGGGTACCCATGGAGTTTTGAATTTATTTATTTTTTGGTACAAATAATAACTTTTTTTAAATGCCAAAAAACTTCAACTTTTAAACATCCATACATAATCCACTCAAAATTTCATAAATCATACATAATTCATAGAAAATTCATGATTCTTATATAATCTATATGTTTTATGATGTGAATGAAGTGGAAACGGTGAACTTAATAAGATGAATTAAAAAAATTTAAAATAAAAATAGGTTATTATTGAGGATTTTTAGGTGGGTGGTAAAATTTTCTTCAATAAGGTACCAACTTTAAGTAATAAGATATGATATATAAAGATATATTAGTAATTTACTTAATTTATTATCGGGTATGGGTACCCGTGGGTATGGATACAATCCAATCCGTGTCTGTGTCCATATAATAATGGGTAGTCAAATAGCCGTTTATTATACCCGTGGATACTCGTTTAGTTATTCGCCCGTGATAGATTTTACCCATGGGTACCCGTGGGCATGGGTATTTTTGCCACCCCTAGCAAAGGCAGATATTAACAGCAATTTAGTACCACGTATATTAATCCTTTCACATGATCTACAACAAAGGTAGATATTAACTGCAATTTAGTATCCAGTCCTTTCAGGTGAACAAACTTCTGAATCAGACAGATAGTTGAATGCCTCTCTACCTGATTTATATCATTTTGCCTTTCAGTTTCAACGTATATAAATCATTTCACGTGATCTACAGCAAAGGCAGATATTAACTGCAATTTAGTATCGAGTCCTTTCATGTGAATTATACGTACTTTTAAAAAACTTGTTTTAAAGGAGAGATGTTCAAATTATGGAATATTACCATTCTTCGTAAATTTGAGAATGAAGGTCGCATAATCCAAATATTTGTGATGCTTGGTCTAAGGCATGAGGTTCAGTAACGTATTTTGTAAAAAAGTTGTTCTAAAGGAAAAATGAGTAAATTAAGGGAGATAGCCGCATTTTTTTAAGAGATTTTTGTCCTTTATAAATGTGAAAATGAAGCAAGCATATTGCACAAACAAATGTGAAAATGAAGCAAGCATATTGCACAAACATTAGAAATGCACATCTTTCTAAAATATTTATCAAAGCATTACAAAGCCTTAATTCATGAAAAGAGCATATATTTTGTTCATGAGAAATGTGCAAATTACGGAAAACTAAAAAATTAATTTTTAGTTGAAATTTGAAAAACTTATCTAAACTTTTCCGTTAAAGGATGAAAGTTTTAGGACAAAACTTTTTGTAAGGTTCAATCCCTTCAGAATTTGGTAACATCAGAGAGCCTAATTTGCTCATGTTTCAAGGGAGAAAGCTGAATTCTTCTATTCATAGCTCACTTTCATATTTTGAGCCACTCAACCTTCATGATCTTTCCAATAATCCCTTCATTATTCCTTCTAGTTTGTGTGTGATGCTAGTATATGTCAATTCATATGATCAAGTGATAAGTGAAAGTCCACATGGAATAAAATTATTTAAACTTTATGGTAAGAAAAACCAAAATACAAATGCAAAACTTCATTTGCAACATTTTATTACTAAATTACATAATACTGCTGAAATTAATTTTCAGCTCATATACTTCAAAAAAGGGTTCATATAGTTATATAGAAGAGTAATATTTTATATTTTCAAGTGAGCCTTAGAATGAGTAAAAGAAAAAAGGGAGCCTAAGAAGGAATATAAGTATAAGCAACATTAAAAGATTCTTAAAATTATACAGACATGCTTATAATTTCTATTAAAAGTACCTCATTGAATGAGATGTGTTTATACATAGTGGTTAATCATCGCCTTACATGCAAATTTTGTAGAAATAAGATTCAATCCAAATTTTAAGTTGTGTTATATCCACAAATTATTCGAACTTTCAAAATTAAAATGACCTATTTAGAATCTAGAGATTTAAGAAATTATAAATAAATCTAATAGACTTTAAAAGTTAAATGAGAGGTTTTTTTAAAAATAAAAAGTAGAGAAAGAATGAGATTGTATATTGAACAAAAAATATTGCCACTTGAGCTTTAAACTCAATATATTATTCAAGGAGTTGAGATTGTCACTTGATTCAAACGACCTTGGTTCTTAATTAAAATCTAAGAAACATGTAATGGCGTAACATGATTCAAGTCATTAGGCCGCACACAAGTCTCAGTTTACAATTTCATTTATATTGATATTGATGAATGATCATGTTTACAATTTTGGCGATGCCAGTAGGCCGCACACAAGTCTCAGTCTTACTTCTACAATTGCAACAGCCTATCAAACTAAGAACCCTAGAGGAATTTGTTGCCCATAATAAATTAGTAATGTGTTCAGGTTGTTTCCTGAATCGAAACATGTCTATTTATCTATCTTTTGACAGTGGTAAATTTAAGCCAGAAATGCTCAGGTCTTTGCAGAAGATACAGTAATCTTCTGGCTAGCAGAATTTAAAATTCTTCTAATAAGAATCTTCAAATATCCAGACTTTAATGCAAACTGCCAATTATAAATATGATTGAGTGCAAACTTTCTTCTCAATTCATATGCTTCTTCCAGTATAGTTCCATCCACAGTTGTTTTTGATATTTAAAACTCAAATCAAATGGATAATTAAGTGGTTAATTTCAATATGAAAAAATCAGTTCTACGTACTACAAAGATTAATTACTAAAAAGGGGAAGCTCTCCAATAAATTGGAATAATGAAGTTAGACACTAATTAGAACATAGAAAAGGACATTATGATCATGAATACTTATCAAAACTAAGAGTATCTCGAGTGGACTCTAACTAAACAACACTAACTAAAATGTTTATGGTAACTAATTATAAAGCAAGGAAGCATGAGAATATATTTAATTTATTAAAAACCAATCTAGTTGCAGAATTTAAAATTTCTAATACTATCTCAGTTGAGAGTGTAATCATGCATCACCAATGCTATCATGTATTCTTTTTTTTTTCTGCATTGTATATACTAATAGTTTATTACCAATGCTGATTAAACTATTCATCGAGACAATATAATTACAGAGTGTGTGGTGTAGGGGACCAATTTGTACTTATTTTGGAGATTTAAGATGGTGGATTAGTGTTTTTATCTATTGTTTAATGTAATAAGTCACATAAAATACAAACAAAAGTTGGAAGGATTATGCCTATGCATCAATATTAGGTTCTAGCGATAGAAAATTCTATGGCAAACACATGATCACTCCTAGCTTACCGTAGAACCGATTCCTTTAAGAACACCCACAATCGTTGTAGTTAAAGCATAATTAACAATAGTGCACAAGAACATGATGAAGTTGAGAACAATGCCCATCACCAACGAAAGAATAACGATCACCAGAAATGAAAAAGAATAACTCTACGGATGAAAAAAAATATAGTAAAGTTAGATGCTAGCTTTCACATCAAATATATCACTAACATAATAGATACAACCATATCACATTATCAGATATATCCAAACTTTTAGTCTTTCCCAAATATGTTGCAAGCTATGGTTTCTGATGTTAACCATCACAACAAAGTTTATACAATCTATGATTTATTCTCATTTGAGGAATACACTTAGCCAATGATATAATTTAGAACTGAATAAACTTAAATAGTAATTTACTTAATTATGTGATATGTTGATATTTTATTGAGTGGCTTTATTTTATTATTTATTAGACTATATTTAGTGGGAGAATATATTTAGTGGAAGAATATATTTAGTGGGAGAATATATTTAGTGGAAGAATATATTTAGTGGAAAAATATAATTATTTAGAATAATGAGGCTTTGGGGAAGAATTGGAAATAAGGGAAAATAAGTAGGTTAAGGATTTATATATAAAGAGGAGAGTCAGAGTTAGAAAATAAGGATTACGTGCAAACTGTTTTTGGGAGAAAGAGGAGAAACCTAGGATTACTATCATAGAATATAGAAAAATAGGTGTTCAATTATTGGAAAAGACCCGTCTTATCATGCCAAAATTAAAAGTTACTTCCAGCGGAAGTCTAAAACTTGCTTTCCACCACACATCAAGTAATTTCACACCCTTTCCCTATTTTTCTTTCAGCAAGATTAATGTTTCATGCCTAATCCCGAGTTCCCAGAAACTTAAATTCTCTCCAAACCTCAATCCCTCTCCTCAATAGGTAGGTGTTATTTTGAGTGAAAAAATAGGTGGAATATTAGCGTAAGACTTCTCAGACCAAACTGAGGAGGGGAAGACTGGCGCTGACATAATTTATAATTCCTTTTGAGTTTCCCAACAACTCGGAAAGACAGGCATGGGACAACGAATAACTCAAAACAGTTAGTGTTGGGGATAACCTAATAGTAAGTAGATCAAAATCAAACTATAACTAAGGCTTTTAGCAGTTTCTTTTGAAAACATTATATTTATTTATCAGATTGTCTAGATCAAAAGACAGACCTTTAGTAGACTAAAAGAAGCCGAGAGAGTAATGAATCATATCTCACCTGCCCGGCAACATCCAGACCATCCGCAAGAAGGGACACTGCCAACGAAACCGACATATAGACTTCAAATGCAGCCACGGATGTTGCTCTGTGGTGTGCAGCTAATGATGCAGCCAGTGTAATAGAAAATCTGCAAGACAATAATGAAACGGGAAGGACAATCAATGGAACTACCAATTTGAACGAAAAAGGAGTGGCACAGAGTAAATTTCTAAGACAAATTTAACGTGTCAAATTTGTGTATAAACCTAAAATAACATTGAACAATTTGTTTCTATAATATCCCCAAAAAGTATATCTCTGGTAAGAAATTAATGACATCCATTTCGTATATATAAGCATAACAAACCTTTACCATTTTTGGCAAATCGGTCGAATTGCAAATGTTTGATTAGAGCTGTCAAAATGGGCCGGGCCGTACGGGCCGGCCCGAAAGCCCGAATAAAATGTAGGGCCTGGGCCGAATAATTGCAGCCCGAATTTTTTCAGGGCTTTTTAGCCCGGCCCGTTCGGGCTCCAGGCCGCCCGCCAGCCCGCCAAAAAATACTAGTTTTTTTTTTCACTTTGTGTGGACGAGGACTCTCTTGCAGTAGTTGCAGCAAGTATGCTTTTAACAAAACCTGAAGCATATATTTATTACTTTTAGATGGGTTGTGATTGATTTTTAGATGGATTGTGATTGATGTTTCTTTTTTTGTTGTCTTCATTACTAGGACATTCAATTCTGAAACTGGACTGCAACAACATATAGCAAGGCCTCTCTAAAAAAAAAAACATATAGCAAGGCCAAGCATGCTGCTAAGTGAATATCCTAGTATATGCATGAATGTCCCTAGCTGGAATTTCCTCCCACAATAATTTGGGTGACAGTGATGTTGTAAGTTGAACTACAAACAAAGTGATCATGTTAAAACTTCAAATACACAGTGCTTCTAATATAAACCTTTCAGAAAGATAACAGAAAGGACTCTGCCTCTCAGCATAAGGAACATACAGAAAGCAAAAGAATGGAAAAAAAAATAAAAAAACGTGCGGGCCGGGCTGGCCCGTTAGCCCGGGAGCCCGTGCAGGGCCGGGCTCGGGCCCCAATTTTCCAGCCCATATTCGAACCGGGCTTTTTAGCCCGGCCCTAAAAAGCCCGTTACCCGACCGGGCCGGGCCTAAACGGGCCGGGCCGCCCGTTTTGACAGCTCTATGTTTGATGCTTGGAGGTATAAGATTAACTTGTTTGTTCAAACTCCACAGGAGTATAGCTAAAAGTAGATACCATGATTTTGTTTGGCACATATATGGTATTCTTATAACAATGTAAATTGAGCAAAATAAAATCTTTTATCATAAGCTTTCAAGTCAGTATTTGACAAAGAGACATAAAGTCACATATATACTTTAAAATTATTAGTTATATTCATCCGTTGAATATAATTATTTGTTACTTTAAAAGTCAATAAGAAGTCAGTATTTGACAAAGAGAACATAAAGTCACATATATGTTTCTTACTACCAACTTTTTAAATGTAGTTGTTTACTCTCCTTAAAAATGTAGAGAAGTTTGAAAAAAGTCGGGTCAAACGATACCTTAATCTCCCACAACGACAATGTAGAAGCAACTGAATTTGGGAGAAAAAATTGAAAAATAATTAAAAGTTATTAAAAATATAAAAATTAGAAAATAATTAAAAAAAATTGGTTAGGGGCAAAAACGGAATTTCATACGCCAACCTTAAAAAAAAAACTCTAATAATTGAATTACCAAAATGCATTTTCTAGGGGAAAAATGGTAATTTCAAGGGACATGTCTTTTTATATTAGTTATAGATTAGAGACAGTATATTAAGAAAGAAAAAAATGATGAAAGTGAGGAAATTGGAAAAAACTTCATCCATTCGACAATAACCGTATACCATTTCAAACAAATTAATTTGAAATTATTAATGAATGAAAAACATACTTAATTAATTTTATTAAATCTTTCCAAAAAAAAATTATTAACCATTGACATATTTCCATTGTCATTATCGATAAGCAAAGAATAATTACATTGAAAACTAAAAATGACCGTTATTACCGGACAAATACAATAACTTTTTTTTTTTGAAAGGGACAAATACAATAACTCTTATTTATTAATTTCACATAGCCATCCAAAATATGTAAAATATATAATAAAGTATTTACCTACTTCTACATATTTGGTGATTTATTGATAAGAAACCATAAGATTGCAAGAATCTAAGCTATATTTTTCCAACTCTGAGGTACCCCAATTCCTTACCAAAGATATCTAACCATCATTTGAGGTAGGTCCAACTTTGTTCTGAGTGACAACCAATTCATTTTCAACAGTTTTAGCTTCCTCTTTGAACTTCTTGTATATGTCCCCTTTATAAAACTCTCTAGTCCTTATCACCAAAGTTAGAGACACAAGTGCCCCAAAAAGACTAACAACAGTGATTATAATGAAAGCCAATTTGTAACACTGACTTCCATTGCAATTCAGCTCTTCCCCTGGCTTCCTCTTTAACCCTAATGCTGCCATTTGCTTTATGGCTTCTTTATCATAGAGATGGCCAGCAACCCTAACACTTAACAAGTATGACCCTATTGGACTTGACATTAACCCAACATTGTACAATGTTGAGTAATATTTAAGACCAAATAGTTCAGATATGATTGAAAATAGTACTGGCAAGTTTGCTCCAAAGCAGAAACCAATAATAATTGATGCTACATAAAGACCATTTGGGACATTAAATGCAATTAGAAGGTGACCAAAACAAGATAATGTAAGGATTAATGTGAGAATGAGAGGTCTAGGGAGTTTTAATTTGGTTATGATAAATTCTGAGATAACCCCTTGTGCAACTTTACCTAGATAGATCCAAATTGCCATTAGGGAAACAAATGTGGTTATACTATGTGAAGGATATCCTAAAGATAATCCAATTTGACTCAAGTTATTTACCACAGTAAGAGTTCCACCAAGTCCACATATTGTGGATACAAAAAGAGTCATCATGTCAAGGCTCAAAATGGCTTGAAATATTGTATGATCTTCACCTCTACTTGGAGGAAAGAGTATGTTTCCCCAAAAGGAAACTTGCTTTTCATTCTGAGTACTCTCTCCTCTAGCTTGGTGAGTTTGTGGTATCTGTGTGGTTATATTCAAAGGCTTAGGAGAAGAATCTTCGCCATTGATGTGCGCTTTTTGGTTCTTCCAAATTCTTTGTTCTTCAACAATAACAACAACAAGAGGGAGGATGAGCAAGAGAAGCATTAGAATAGAAGTGACATAATACTCACTCTTAGTAAAGTTGAAACATTTTTGTACTATGATCATTATCATGAGATACCCTGCAAGGATTAAAGTCATGTAAAGAAAATTATAGAAAGCTTTGGAATCATTTGGTTGTTCAACTCTCTTGTGATGATGCTTAATAACCGGCGTAAAAACAAAAGTTACAGCACTTGGTAACCAAGCCATAAGCAAGATTAATGATTTTGAGTCATTTCCATAGAAAGCATAGTATAGTTGAGTAATGATAGCTCCACTCAAACCAAGATAACCACTCAAAAGGCCTATAACAATACCTCTACTACCAGGGAAATTCCTTACACTGGTGACTACAACTCCAGTGTTGGTTGAACAATGAGAATTGGCTCCAATGAATGTGTATAAGCACATATTCCATATTTGAGGTTTGGAGATTTTTCTTGTGACTGCAAGCCAAATCATGAAATAGCCAAAAAAGTTGAGAACACCACCAATTGTTAAGACAACCCAAGGGGGTGTGATTTCATTGAGTAGGCCTGAGAGAATTCCTATGGAAGAGCCTAAGTCCTTGTAGAAGCTTAAGAGAGTGAGAGTGGATTGGTCATAACCCAAAACTGATTTCATTTCTCTTGAGTATAGACCAAACATGTAGCTTGCTCCAGATACTGACATGATCATAAATGATGAAAATATCATAAACCATCTTCCTGTTAGGATTTGGAGGGTATAGTCTTTGGTTTTTTCCCATCCATGTTGCTTTCCTGAAAATACCATTTTTTTTTTCACTCTTGCTTCTTACAAGATAGCTTACAGCTTAACTTGCTATAAATAAAAACAAAAGTGATGAGTCCACAAGTCATAGCTCAACCGACAAAAATGTTAAAATTGTTATATCAGATACGATGATCGAGATTCGAATTCCAACTCATCACTTGTGTGTGTGAATTTTCAATGACTATTGTCATTGCAGTCTATCTACTAAAAATAAGTGATTCCTCTGTATGTGATAGTACCATTTTTTTCACAACCCACTAAAGTGTACGACTATATGATTGACAACATTAACCAATCTCCATTTCCACCACCCACTACCACTTTCAAAAAATTGTGATAGTACCATTTTTTCCACAATCCACTAAAGTGTAAGACTATATGATTAACAACATTAACCAATCTCCATTTCCACCACCCACTACCACTTTCAAAAAATTCAATACCCACTAAAATGTACCATATGACAATGACATGCATTATTGTCCATTTCCACATCCCACAAATAAATTACAGTTAACTTACCTTTGTAACATTGTAATAATAGTCATAAACACACCACTGCGAGAAAAGGTTGAAATAACGACGAAAATTAGAATTAGAGAAAATAAAAGGGTCATTAAATATAGGTGTCTCCAAAAGTTCGGAAAAAAAAATCCTTCAAAAAAAAACTTTGGAAAAATAGAAAGGTCAAATACCACGTTTGATCCTTTTAGTTTGACAAAATTTCAAAGTTAGTTTCAAAAGTTTCAAATAGGTCATTTTAGTTGATAAACAATTTCACCGTTACCCCCTCCTATCAGTTAATAATTAATTGAGGCTGATGTAAAGTTGACTGGGATCAAAACACTGCCTTTTAAAAGCTTATAAATGTCGTTTAATACTGCTAGAAAGGCATTTGTTGTTGTAAATAACTGCCTTTCTAACACTATAAATGATCATTTGTGACCATTAAACGTAGCATTTTGACATCCTCGAGTTTTTAAAAGGCAACATTTTGATCCAAGTTAACAACTTAACAGCTACATCAACATCAGTTAAACGGATACTGACAGCAGGGGTAACGGTAAAATAAATTATCAACTAAAATGACCTATTTGAAATTTTTGAAACTTAAAAGGACTAACTTGAGAATTCCGTCAAACTAAAAGAACCTAATTGAAACTTTCGAAACTTAAAGGACTAACTTGTAAATTATGTCAAACTAAAACGACAAAAGAGGTATTTAGCCGAAAAATAAAGTCAAAATCGTTTAGCTTAAAGTGAGTTTTCTTCACTTATCGAGCAAATAGTTTTAGTCTCTATCGAGCCAACAAATATTCTGAGATATTTTGCAAGAATGTTTAGAATATTGTATAAAATATATCCACAAACAATAATAATTTGGAGTGCAGTGATTCTCAAAATAATTTAAAGTGTACCGCATGGATGAACCCTAAAAAGTTACCCCGAACAATGGATTAACCTTATACAGAAAATTGAAAAATAAGGTCAAGTGACACTGACACATAGTCACAAAATATGATTATTAGAGTATAGTGAATAAACCATAGTTAGGTTATATGTAAACTATGGTTAGTTAGTTAGTTAGTTAGCTTGGTTAAGAGTTAGTTAGAGTTAGTTACACAACAAAACTCTATATATAGGAACACTCATGTATCATTTCAGATATCTTCTTTTATCAAATCTATTGATTCTCCTATGAGTCTCTATGGTTATCTTCCTCATGAATATCGCTACGCTCTCTTCCTTGCTGATCACTATGACCTTTATCCCTGGGAGTCCATGATTCGTGACGTGGTATCAGAGCGATACCCTAGGGATGAAGATGATGATGATGCTTCCGCTTCCGACATTGATGAAGATGAAGATTCCGTTGATGCAGATTCTGCTCCTGCAATTCAGGAACCTTCAGCTTCTCATGATTGCATCTGATTCGGCAGTTTCGATTCTCCTATCATTCCGGTTTCTACTCCTTCAATCGAACCAAAAGTCAATGGATTTTCCGTCAAGATTGGTGAGATTTCTTGCGTTCTTGTTACTTCTTGCAACGACATCGTCGATGATGATGATTCTGTGTTAGTTGTGCACGAAGATGATGAGAAATTGCAAGTTCTTGAACCTGAATTGAAGAATCGCTGCTTTGATTTCGTTGTTTCTGAAGCATCGGAAGACTTCGTCATACACACTGCTCCGGTGAGATTGAGGAGCGTTGTTTACGGCGGCGCCGCCTTGAGCCCTTTTGCCTCGTGGTTGTTCGTCGGAAAACAGTATGAACAACTTGTTTTCACCATCAACAATCAGCTTCGCGTTTTCGAACTACATGACGAATCAATCGTCGTTTTCGATCCCGGCGGAAGATTTGATTTGTGTTCACTGTTCTTCGTTTCCAAAACTCTCCAACAAATTCGTTTTCGCTTGTGGTGGATACCTTGGGATAGAGGAAGGAAAACGGTTATTTACGGTGGCACATCTTCGAGACAGTCAAGTTTGAAGAATCACTTTTGGTTAATTGCATTTACAACATAGAATTACTTTTCTTGTTTCCTGTTCTGAAGCTTTCCATAAGCATGTTTTGGAGAAGTTATTTTGAATCAGATTTTGGAAAAGTTTTTTTTTTTTGGAAAGACGTGTAACAGCCCGATTTTCGTTAGATTTATTTTATTATTTATTTATGTGTTTTGCATGTGCTCTTATGTGATTAATTGCCTCTGTGTGTATTTTTTGTTGGGAATTGTAGATTTCGGTGTTAGAAGGGTATTTTAGTCATTTTGGACTTGGGGGCATTTTGGTCATTTTGAGAGTAAGGGTAATTTTGTAATTTTGGTTGAGGATTATTTTTAGTGCTTAGTGAGAGTTATTATTTCACCAAGTTACTAGAGAGGGTGTAGTAATTATTTTATTTACCGGTAAGTGACCGTTAGTGTGATGTTTTACCGTTAAGTGAGTTAAACCATTTTGGGGTGTTAGAATAGAAATGGGTTAGGCCCATTAAGGTGTGGTGAGTTAAGCCCAATTAAGGGAGTCTATATAAACTAATGTTAGTGGAGAGATATGGTTTTACCACATTTTTCAATTGAGAAGAGAAGAGTTAGAGGCTAGAGAGGCGAACAAGAACAAGGGCTAGAGCTAAAAGATGATATTCATCATCTAGGAGCTAAATTGAAGCTTAGGTTAGAAAATCATGGTGCTAGAGGTAAGAGGGTTAGGCTTCACTCATGATTTCATAACTTTTTCTTTTTACCCATTTTGTGAAATTGATGAATTGAACCTAAATGTTGTGAATTCGTGCATGATTGTTGTTGTTATGTTTGAGAACATGATTTGCATGATATTTGTATGTGAGTATGTGAATTAACATGATGAAATGAATAAATATGAGTATATTGTGTTCTTGAGCAAATTTGATGAGAAATGAGGTTGTGATGTTTAATTGTGCATGAATTCGTGTTCATTAGTTGTTGTGGATGATTGTTGAACTGTTAGAATCGAATTGGTGTAATTGAAATCGTTGTTTATGGATTCATGAGGAGATTTGTGGTTATGTTGGTATTTTGAGAAAATTTTGTGCTATGATGTTGTTCCTAATGCTTGAATCATGTTTGTTTAAGTGTATTGAACCTCTTTTGACCCATAAACACTTTCTGGAACTTGGTTTGGGAGTTGGGGGATTTGAAAAATGGGATTTTGGGTAAAAATGGTGTGAAAACCCGTAACTGCTGAAGAAATTCGCCAGAATTTCGCTAATAGCGAAACTGTCTGGAGTTTTTTCACTAATAGCGAAAATTGAGCTAATAGCGAAATTGCCCAGAAACAGTTTTTCTGTTTTGTTTGTTTTGAGCTTTTGGGGACCAATCCAATACTTCTAAAATGTTTCTTTGGACTTAATTAACATCTGTTTATACCTTTAATCCTACTGGAACATGATTTGAATTAGTTTGGACTTGAATTTGTGAAAATCGTCTAACTTTTATAAAAACGGTCCAAACGTCGATTTTTCCGAAAACTCGTTTTTCTCCGGAGTTTGAGGTGGGATTAAAGTTGTATATTGTTCATATGATTTCTAAAATTGGTTGTGATTGGTGTCATCAAGTAGTAACTTGTTTTGCTTTGAAAATGAGAATTTTTGTGAAAAGTGATAAAGTGAGACGAAATTTGAGTTTTTCATGAATTCATCGTATTTGGCCGATGAAATGCTTATGTAACCTCTACTCCACATATATGTGACTTGTGAGAACACATGGCATAGGCAATTGAGCTTGTTTACTTGGTTTTGACTTAAATGCTCAATTACTTGAAATATTTTGACTTTGAGAAACGAATTTGATTAAAATGATTTTTGAGAGCCTATTGCTTATCAACCTTTTATGAATGGATTAATATGATTATGAGATGATGTATGAATGGTTGTTGAGTGAGGAATATGATGTTTGTGATCATATGTTGTATTTGTTCCTTTATTTGGATTGAAGGAATTGTGTGGAAATGTGGCAACTATATGTTGATTTATGTGAAGATGATTGTTAGTGTATTTATGTGACAACTACATGTTGCTTGTGTTGTGAATGTGTTGGTGATTGTATATATGTTATGTGGTGGATTGTTGTTGATTGCATATATACAAGTATTGTTGATGTTGAGGTGAATTGTTTGTGTGAACATATGCATTGTAGTTGAGTCATATGTTCATGCATACATGACTGATGGTGGTGGATTTTATATCCAATTGAGGTGATTACGATGTTTTTGTTGCATCGAAGGTGACGACCTGGAGGTGTTTTGGTACCACATGCATCTAGATGTGTCTAGAGTCATTGCATAAATTGTTGGTGAATTGAATTGCATTGAGATGTGCTTGATGGTTGCATTGCTAATTGTAATGGTGAATTGAATTATTAGTTGTTAATTGTCAAGGTGAATTTGTAATATGTGTATGATACACTTGTTGATATGAACTTGGAATGATGGTAATGAATGATATGAATGTTGTGGATACTTGCGAGTAGGTGTATATTAATTAATCATCATGCTTGAATGTATCTTTCATTTCCAATGTTCTTGATTAAGTCTTATATGATTATGATGATGTAATGCTAACCCTCAGTGGTTTACCACCTACCTTTCTGTATGGACGGGTAGATGCAGTGCAGGATGCTTAGTTTGTTTGCTTGATGATGCCGAGGAGTGGAGTCCCTCTTTTTATGCAAGTGTCTAGATTAGGGCTCTGATCTAGGGTAGTTCTTGCATGTTGTTTTAATTGACTATGTATTTTGGAGTTGAGATGGTACTTGTTAATTGAGATTGGGAGAATACATTTGTATTATGTTGAGATTTGAAGATGTTTAAGAATTATATGTATGTTCCGCTGCTATGTTATGTAACATGATCTTTATGCATGTATGTTTGAATTCGAAGACGTAGCATCTATTTCTAGAATATGTTTGTATATTGGCGCATTTTACCGCTTATTAGAAATAGGGTGTTACAAGACGCGTTCGGAATAAGTGGTTTTGATTCAGTAATTGCGTTTGGACAATCGCAAGAATCACAAAAGTGCGTTTTCTGGAAAAAGTCGTTTTCAGCATCAATTTTCTGCATTGGTTCAGAAGCATGTTTCCAGAAGCTGTTACCAGAAGCATGTTTCAGAAGCTGTTTCCAGAAGCATTTTTCCAGAAGCTGTTTCCAGAAGCATTCTTTGTTGTTCAGAAGCAGAAGCATACGCTGTTCAGAAGCTGTTCAGAAGTTGTTCAGAAGCTGTTCAGAAGCATTCTTTGTTGTTCAGAAGCATATGCTGTTTTTGTGTTCAGAAGCTGTTTTGTGTTCCTCCCATTTTACTTCGTTACTTCAGTAAGAATAAATTGTAATTTTCATTGTATTTCAAACTCAAATTGGTGAGTTTCCCCACTTTGAGTTTGAGGGGGACTATTAAGTATAGTGAATAAACCATAGTTAGGTTATATGTAAACTATGGTTAGTTAGTTAGTTAGTTAGCTAGCTTGGTTAAGAGTTAGTTAGAGTTAGTTACACAACAAAACTCTATATATAGGAACACTCATGTATCATTTCAGATATCTTCTTTTATTAAATCTATTGATTCTCCTATGAGTCTCTATGGTTATCTTCCTCATGAATATCGCTACGCTCTCTTCCTTGCTGATCACTATGACCTTTATCCCTGGGAGTCCATGATTTGTGACAATGATTTCAACATATCTCAATCATAATTCAATAGGATGACGGAAAGCAATAAAGATGTATCAAATGGCAAAAGAATAGAATAAATAAACCTTGTATTCATTCAGATTATGTCGAAACTTCAACGTGGAAGTTCACCGAGCCAACAATAAAAAGAATAAATAAAACAAAGTCATAGTTGAAGAAAAAAATCTTGCAAATTGCCAAAACCATCAAAACAAAATCAAGAAGACAATATTTTGGCTCTTTAAGAACTATAAAGATAAAACGTTGGGAAATGATTGTATGCACGACAATAACAGGCACGACAATAACAGGCACGAATATCTAATGGCCCTTTGGATGTATGAAGCATATCAATAGATTAATTTTCTCTCTCCTCCCATGTATTGTATGTGAGGCGCTTTATGCCTGTCGTGTGTGTTCGTGGGCCAAAGAAAGTCGTGCTATATAGTACCTCTCTAAAACGTTATAAAACAATTTTGTGTGCAATCCTTTAAGAGATGCATGAATATTGAACGAAATGTTAATCACGAAATTTCAGCTTGTCAAAACAGATTGCGAGTCAACATAGTGTCAAACTTTATGAAGAAAGTTTTGACAAAAATTGAGAATTCAACAAAGATGGCCTGCAAGGCACCACTGAATAGTATGGCGAGTTTCGGTGCATTTTCTCTATTAATGTCGATAGTCGATAGTTGATTTTTAAGCACCTGGTGTACAATATGACTTCAATTCGACAAAATATCAGTCGACGAAGAACAATTTTGGGATATGTGTCGACAATTTGCTAAGAATAGCTCATAATCATGATCGTGGCATGTCATTATAATGGCAATTACATAGTTTCTTCTCTGTAAATTAGAGTTCTCACAAAGAACAAATGATCAAATACTTGATTTCTGAAACCTACTCCAAACCAGAAACGGATTCTAGCTTTTCAAAATTTTCTTTTTTTGTTGTAAACCGGGTATCCTCCGCGCACAACAACGGAGACTAATCACTCGATCATTGTGGGACTTAAATGGACTGTAAGCTCTCCCTAAGAGTTTTAATGCTAGTGCATGCCCGAGGTTTTCGAACCCAAGTGGTTAAGCTAAAAGAGACTCGTGTCATCTTATTTAAGCGCTATCGATAGCTTTTCAAAACTTTAACTATACCTTTTATCATCCTTTAAATTCATTTGATTTTTTTTTTTAATTTCAATCCAAAATACTCTATATTAAGAAGCAAATTTTTAGTAACCAAAAAAAAAGAAGCAAATTTACCTTTCAAAGCACTATCTTTCAATTCCTTTACTTTCTTCCCCGTTTACATTTCAACTTCATTTTAAATTCAGTAAGTTAATTTTCATGTCATCTACATTTCAGTCTTTTAACTTGGAAGTTTTTTACTTTCACGCAATTTTAATTCAATCGCCATCTTACTTCAAGTCTATAGATTTTCAACAAATCAACCTCAAACCTTTTTTAGCTAATTTCAACCTTCAAACCCGAGCTTGATTTGGTGAAATTTTTCAAAATCATCCTTCAAAATCTTGACTCTACCTATTAACTTGTTTAGACTACAACAGTCGTACTGATTAAATATTTGTTTGTATTTCAAATTTGGTTGACTTTCCTTAAACCAAAAATAGCCGTAAACAAGAAGTTTATAGTAACTTAAAAGAGAACTTTGCAAACCGTTACAAGAGGTCTACTCAAAAGATCACTTTGTTACCCCCTTCACTTGATTGCCAGGGTAGAGGGCATGTGCATCCAGACATCTATGTACCATGCAGCAAATGCTATATTAGATATGCAAACTACAATCTCTTTCTACTACAGTAATAAATACACTTTAATAATACATACAAAACAGTTCAATATTCTTATACAGGTGAGGAAGAAAGTAGAAAGTCTGGTTGTTTTCTCTGTAGCAGTATCCCACAAAAGGGACACAGCGGTTTTGAGGGTACTGCTTGAGAAGAACTATTTGAAGAGTCTGAATCTATACAAAATGAAGACATTCTAAAAAGTGGTTCTGGCGCCAACCTAAACACAAACCTATGACAACATACACAAAACCATAGCGGGGTACTAGGACAAACCTCCATACAAACCGCACATCTCAATAACTTGCGACGTTTAACATTACCAATACTGCAATTTTCACTTTGACAAAAACCAAACTCTGGTGATTCAAATGGAACAGGTGCTGAACAATAATTGCATGACTCCACTGCTGAACATTTTTTAACCACAAACCTGCTATTTAAGAGAATACAAAATACTGTGATTAGCATATTTTAAGTTCCAATTGAATCCACAACATTTTATGACTTTATCCTTCGAGCATAGAAATAAGTTCACAGTTGTTAATACTTAAATTCATGTAAGAAGCTTTCTACTAACTCTAAGCAATAGGAAAAAGGAAAGCTGTCTAAAATATACAGGTTAATGCAAGCAGTACCTTTTCTCATGAGTAACTTTTGATGCAATGGATTTTAACTGGTCATGTATGTCTTCCTGATTTAAAGCAATCCATTGTTCCATCTGTGCTAATCCGACAGGATACCAACGGCCAGGCAGGGATGGAGTTGCTTCTTGATCGGACATGCTAGTTTGGAGAGCAGAGAAACTAAGACCCACGTTCCTTTCACGAAGCTCTCTTTCACTGCCTAAAAGAACTTCTACCCACTTAGTCATTTCCTCTTCAATGACAGGACATACCCCATCCATGTTTTGAAATTTGCTATTTATTCTGGTTAACTGATCAGCATCCAGCTGTGCCAACATTACACGTCTACAAATTATATTGAGCAAGTGTAGCAGTCGAGAAGGAATGTCCGACAATCTTGAAATGACACGTGATAACACTTCCTCAGGAGGAAGATTCATATGAGATCCCAGAAATGATAATGAGAGCCATTTGACCACTAAATGTTCTACATATTTTGACTTGTTTTCCTTGAAAGCCAATAATGCTGCAATTATATCCCAAAAAACCAGAGGCTTATCGACACATTGATAATGGTTTAAAGACCATATGATATTGGCCCCCCAATAAGTTAATTCTTTCTCTGGAAAAGTGGGAAGTTCTTCAATGTTGCATGAAAAGGGAGATTTCAACAAAACATCCACTTGTAGCCCACCAATCCAGAAGTATTCAATGGCTGCCCTCAGAATCCTGTCCAAATTTGTCAATTTTTAATTCACAATAAGATCTCTATTTAGAGAAAATACAAGGGACAAAAAGAAAATAAAAGAGTAGCTAAGGTGTGTAAACATGAAGCTACCATTTTTGCTTCTTGTTTAAACTTTCAGATAAAAAACATACAAGACTATCTTTCTAATCATGTTTATACCTTCCTTCATACATTCGATTCAGTTTATCAATATCAAAGCAATGAACCTGCAATAGACAACCAAAAAATCTCAGAAATAAGATGATAGTGTTTGGTAGTATATGAATATTGATATTGAATGTGCCACTGATTTATTAATTATTCTTAGCAGTAACTTCCCATCAGAGATGGTTACAGAAAACATTATTCTTAGCAGTAACTTCCCGTCAGAGATGGTTACAGAAAACAGGGGAAATACAAAATATTAAAATGCAATAGTTAACTGCAGAAAACCAACATGCCCTCAAGATAGTAGAGTTTAGTCTCCCAGCCTAAACCACACAAAACAACCAAATGGGACTTTGTTTCCCATCCTTATTCTATCATAATAACATGTTCAAAGAAAAAAGCAAGGGAAAAAATTTACAACTCATGGCCAAAAGTGCATAGAATCCATTCAACATATTCCCCTTTGAAAAGGAAAAAAAAGCATGTATGAACTACCAAAAGGTGGAATAAATAGTAAAGTAACAATCAAACATCTATAAACAACATTACCATTAGGAAGATCAATCAATAAAAAGATGTGATATAGGAAGTTACTGCAAGAAATAAATATTTGTGATTCAGACAACAAATTAAGGACAATAGAGACTCAAGTCCTGACCTATTGTGGTTCTCATATTTAAAATCTCAACATGAAACTAACACGGCTTGAGTTTATAGAATTGTTGGAAAGTATCTACTCAGATCCAGGAAAAATATACTAGATATTTCCTTTGTAATTGGTATGAAGAGTAAATTCAAGCAATTTCCATGTGTTGAAATTTGGGATGCAATTGTTCGAATTTTACGATATATTAAGAATGCTCGGTCAAGAGCGGTTGCAAGAAAACCAGGGAATTGCCAATATTGTGAGATATTAAAATGCGAATCAGGTATGTAGACTTTGTTCACCTATTGTGCATTTTCTCTTCTCATTACAATTTACATATGGTTCAGTCATAACTGTTGCAAAATGAATGCAAACTGTTACCGGCTCAAAAATGAATACAACTCTTTGTACTCATTAAGTACTCGATAGCCAAACATCATAAAATATAACATCCAGATAATGATTACTAATGTCATCTACACTTTGTATTCAGCGTACACCGATGATTCTTCCACATTTGGGGAGTTGCCGAATCGAAACATATATGCAAAGATTAAAATTAAAATGGTAAAGAAATACCATACAGTTGCAATGACAAGATTTCCAGGGGACACAGCTACGCCAAAACATGATTCAAATGTATCTCTTGAAGGCTGCAAGGAAAAAATGCATATTTGATACAGTAGGGAAAACAAAGACAAATCGAAAACAAGATAGAAACTATAAAGGATGATGAGACCATACACAGGTTGAATCGTTGCTACGGGGCATATCAGAAAAAATTGTTATTTCATCAAGGAGGCGCTCGTGCAAAATCCAGCCACGCAATATATTATCCTACCAACAATTGAGTAATCATCCATCAATCATAAAAACATCTTCAAATACTCATAGGAAGCCGGGAAAATTATTTAATGGACATCATCACAACAATATGAAGAGAGAAAAAAAAGGAAGAGGGACATGCAACACTATGCTTGAATTATGTTAGGCTGGGGATCCACTTAAAGGTTCATGTATATTATTCACAAAGAAATGGTTGAGATCAAGAAGAACTAAACCCAAGTACAAGATGAGTACAAATTCCCTAAGGCATTCAAGAGCCCTTTTCTCTCCCACACTACATGACTTAAAAAATGCTGCTTTCTCACTACTAACAGATTCCTACTTATCATTTCCCTCTGTAACTAACTTCCTCTCTTCTACAATTATTAATTCCACCCTAAGTCCTTTTTTTTCCTTTCCCTCTGAAGCTAACTTCTTCTCTTCTGACTAACCACCTGCTGTTGCATTTCTAACGGCATTAATTCCTCCCTAAGTCCTTTTTTTTTTTTTGTCTAACATTCACCCTTTTAACTAACACGTGAGATCAAAGTCCTTGAACTGTTAGGAGTTTGATGTTTATTTTAACTAGCTAATCTTGCATTAAAACTCTTCAGTTAAGGTTAACAACAACAACAAAAAATTACTGTAGTTTTTTTCCACATTATGGAACCAGTCCTAGTGATAACTTCAATTTTGAGTTTGATCTAGATATGGTTTATGATTTTATGATAGTACATTATGGCGTAATTTGATCCTTGTAGCCGACCCCACTTAGTGGAATAAGGCTTGGTTGTTGTTGTATGGAACCAGCTGAAATTAGCTTGGACTTTCCAGTTCTATTAAGTAGATTCATCATTTTTTGGATTCTTGCATGCATAGAAGTTTAAGAGAATCAGTTCAATATAAAAACTAAAAAATGACAAAAGCAAACGACACTCTAAACTGCAAATATTCAAGCAATTACATGAAAGGACCCATCTGTAACCCATGATTAAAACAAGAAGATAATTTTAATTCACTAGAAAAATGAAAATACAAAATGCAACTGGTAGAAGATAGAAAACTTGGTATGGATTAAGGAATGTATTTGTCCGCATAATTATAATTTTTTTGAAATATAATTATAAATTTAATGATATTTCATAGAAAATTGACCAAATCACTTGAGGCAAAATAAAACCTGGCTACAGCTGCACAAAAATCTTCCATCAAACGCCCAAGTCAAACTGGTAACCTGAAGGATGTAAAAATGCAGAAATCAATAGAGGAATACATCCTGAAGTCATCAACCAACTCCAAAAAAAAAAAAAAAAAGGAAAGACTAAACTTACAGCATAATAATGTGCATCATAAGAGCCAAGCTTATCAAATTCCCTAGAAGAAATGTCGCATAGCCATATCTCAATGGAACCAGAAACTTTGCCTATGGCTAAAAGCATCTTGGAGGGGTACTGAACATGCACAGTTACTGAAAGTACTGAAACTGGGACAGCATTTGCAGTTATAACCTAATTAGACATTGAAAGTTGCATAAAAGAATTATTCACAGAGAAGGGATAGAAATGAAAAGAAATGCAAAAAATAAGTGGGACGAACCTCCTTCAATAACAAGAAGGAATTTGGATCAACTGCTGATGATTTGAGCAATTTGTCATTGTCACCCAACCATACCTTCACACTACAAACACATATATTTCAGCTTAGATCAGAGAATAGGTGAAAAGGAATAATATCATACAAAGTTAATCTATAAATAATTGTGAGGGAAGTGATGATCAAACCTTTGACTACTTAGTACACATAGATTAGGTGCCATGTAAAGAATAAAATCAAACATTCCATAAATCTCTTTAGGTTCTCAACCAAAAGTAGTGCATCTTACACACACCTTGGGTATTTATATGTAACAATTACATGAGAAATGATAGCATTGTACTCGTGAAATTCATATAAGTCTCACTATATATGTGAATCGCATTCTCTACTTAGTGGGACCCACCCCCTACATGGTGGTTCTGACATGAATTTCACCAAATAATTTGTCTTAAAAAATGTGAGTTAGAGAGTATGTTGCTAATGTTCCTCCAATCACAGATTGAGGTTTGATATTAATGTCCAAGTGTTCTTCATTTACTTTAGTATAATAAGCAAATAGAAACTCCAAATCCATATATAACTACTTTATTAAAGCACAAATAATAAATCATGGAGCACAACTCTTATAGTGTGTTTTGGTAGCTTAGCAATATAAAATAATGAAGTTAGAATACAGCACAATTTCATATGCATACCCAACTCACCTCCCATCAGAGCTTCCAGTAACTAATATAATTTGAGGATTTAAGGAATCAAAAGCAAACAACAGCCAGCTCATTGTTGTGATCCATGAATTGTGTGCGTGAAGGAGACCAATAAACTTCACAACAGCTGGGGCTTTTCTGTCCTCAATAGTATAGCAATCTGGCTGGTGAAATCTCCATAAAGAAATTTTACCAGACTTCCCACCAACAGCAAGAAGACTGACAGAGGCATTTCTATTAGGATCGGGATAAAATTCAGATGCTACATACAGCAAGGGAGACCAAGAAACAACAAGTGAGTATAGCATTGCACTACGGGAAGCATATTCATCAGCACTTATCAATGACAACAATTGGCTCTCAGGCATATTTTTTGACACTTCATCATTAGGTGTGACAGAATCCACTTGGCCTGACGCATTTTTCAGCAGACACGGTCTATTGCTGGGAACCTAAAAATCACATAAACACAAATAATGGTGGTCTTAGAAGCAACTCAAACAAAATTGTTTCATGTAGAATTTAACCATGATTTGCAAGAGAGTAATGATATAGTGATTATAGTACAACTAACTGTAGGTAAAACTTAGTTTACAGTAACACCTAGTAAAATGGTGCATTTTACTTTTCATGAAACAAGTAAAAAACAACAAAGAATCTTTTTATTCTTAACTTCAATTGAAAAACTACATCACAATTGATACTCAAACTTATCTCTAGAAAAAGTAAATGTCATTGCAAAAATATTAAAATGCATACAAAAGTTGATTGCTTACAAGGAGGAAACAAAAAACTTCTACAGATATATCAAGCAGATGCTTGTATACGTGAACTACGAAATTTAAACACTTGCTAATTGTTACAAAGGCTCGTGGAGAAATATCACTTGCATTTAAAGCAAACTTTTAATCCGGGGCTTTAAGACATCCAGTTGCAATGTTATATGAAAGTAATGGGATTGAATGTTGGACCGAAACCAACAAAAAAGCTAAGACATTGCAAAGTGAGAACGTTATGACTTAAGATGGATGAGTGGACACAGAGAAAGTTAGGGAAGCTTCCATTGTAAGAAAACACGGTAGAATATCGCTTAGGTGGTTTGGACATGTGCGGACACGACCCAAAGAAGCACTAATAAGGAGAGTGGACCAAATGGACGATAGAAACGTAGTTAGAGGGAAAGAAAAACCAAAACTAACTATAGACCAAACTATTATCCACATTTCATTGATCTATACACAGACATGGTTTATGATATGACCTCATTTGATCCATGTAACTCACCCCACCTAATGGGAAAATTTCTGGTGGTTGTTGCTTTTATACATGTATATCTATATTTGACTAGTTACATATGAAATAATGGTATCATAACATTAGTCCACACATATGAAATCCCTTCCTTAAAACAGTTTATTGCATGCTATTTCTGCATGTTAGCTTTCCAACTGTTATCCAACGGATGATACCAGAAGTTGATCAATGAGGATAAAGAGTAAATGGATCATACCCCATGGAGAATTATTAAACAAAATCAACAAAGAAAATGGATGAATGAGATAACTTACTTCAGAAAAATCTAATGAATTACTCCCTCCTGTGCCTTGAAACTCAGTACATCGGAAATATTCATACAGCCTTTGAGTTATGTCCACAACCTAAACAGGATACAAATAGCATATTATACTAGCAACAATGTATGGATAGCATCATGTTAAAGTTTATAGCCCCCTCTGGATTCCAATAGTTTAAAGTTTCAGCATCATGTTCAATTATAAGCCAGAACAGATAGCATCAAATCAAATTCGACAAAATTAATCACTTCTATTGCACATACCTCAATCCATTCAGCACAAAAATCACAAAAGGGCGGACGATAAACTTTAACGTGTCCATCAGAGGTGCAAACAGCAATCAAGCACCTGTAGCAAATTAAATCTCAAAATAATATTTAAATGAATAAAAAGTAAAAACCTAACTTTACACATGAATGAACAAACTATGACTTCCAAGCAAAGTTATACTACGACTCCAAGAAAAATATATCTTCAATTTCAATTGTATACAACCTAGAGTCAACATGTTGTAATAAGAAAAAGCAAGCTAACCATCAACACCAATCCAAAACGGTGTAAGCTATTTGATAAACAACAACGAAACCTTGTCTCATTATATGGGGTTGGCCATAGGATTAGAAGACACCATAATTCCATAGATAGACCGTTTACCTCTAAATTTCTCATAATGGTTTGACCTATAATTTTTATTGGTCTCCTTCTCACTCATACTTCGATTGGTCTTTTGCACACATGTTCAAATCTTTAAGGTAAGAATCGACACCCTTTTCTACTGTGAAAGCTAGCCCAATTTTCTCGCTAGTGATTATATTTCTTAATGTCATTTTGTCTAGTTTGAACAATTCAATATGCACCAACAGAAAATTGAGTCATGATTTAGGGAACATAAGAACTCATACCCTGAGTTGGGAGCCATGCCAAGTGGAGACCATGATATTGATCGAACAACTGGTTTATCATCCCGATACAAAGATGTAGGCAGGAGGCACCCAGAGTGTAAATCTGTCCATTACCCAATTCCAACATGTTAATACTCTATTTAGCATCATAACAAGTGAAAAATTCAAACTCTAGTTTTACATTAGCACATGAATTTGTAATCATCATAGACACAAAGACTCATAAATACAACACACAGTTCAATTATCATAGAGATACTTCATAAAAAAGTAAACGTACACCAATGTAGCTTCATTAACACACGCAAATCAAACATGATCATGCTAGAGTTCAAAATAAAAGATGCTGGCATTAATTCAATTTGAAATACTACTGCAATGATCAATTTTAGGATAAGTCTTTCCCCTAATGACATGAACACTGATTCACTACAGTAAAACAAAATCCCACATTCATACCGTCACCATGTCAATGACCGTTGGATCCAGATCAGACTGTTAAGATCTCAAGCAGATCTTTTTTAGTCAAAAAACTAAAATACCAACCTTTTAATTTATAATCCCCAATCTCAATCAAACGATCAGCAACATGCTGACTGGTGATTGCGGACTTTTATGACTACATGGTTGAATTTCACACCGCTATTTCCCGCCATTTTTTCTCATTTTTTCTCGACAGTCTTCCACAAGATTTTTACTGGTTTATTTTCTAGTATCTATTGACTTTAAAAACTGAACTTTGAAAATGAGAATTGTAAAATTAAAGTATCTATCTAGGATTTAATTCGTATGCACTGTCATTGTAAAATTATTTTACACATCATTAGATGCACTTGTAAAATAAACTTCACATTGATGTTGTATATATAGAAACTAAACTCATCTATCTATCTATCTATCTATCTATCTGTTTATTAGTTCTTAGAAATATGTGTTCTTGAAATGACACGTGGCAGAATATTATGCAGCTGCCAATTTTTACACACAAAATCTTTGAAATTTCTTCAACAACTAATCATTAATGAAATGAAATGTGGCAGAACAGAAATTCACACGATTATTTCCCGCCAATTATTTAAATCAACTGTAAGAAAAATAATTTGCAGAATTTGAAGGTAGTTAACTTAAAATGTACCTTTTCTATCTATAAACCCTAAAATAAGAGGCTCGTTTGGGATGACTTTAATCAAGCCACGTGGACCGTTAGGCAAGTCTGGTCTCTGAAAAAAAAAAAAAAAAAACAGGTACAAAAAGAGTTAACTGAAGAAGAAGAAGAAGCAGAGAGAGAGAGAGAGAGAGAGAGAGAGAGTACTAACGAGAATGGTAACGAAGTGACCAGAAGCAGCAGCAATGAGATTATCATCAGACCAAGCAAGTGCGTTTGGAAAAGAAGGCGAACCCATTAACATAGCTGGCTGTAACGGACTCGGTTGACTACCCATCTTCTGTGGCGTAGCGGTAACTGCCCAAATTTTTGAAGAGAGATGTTGGAAGTAGAAGATGAGGGTTCGAATCTGCCGATCTACAAATCAAAACCAATTAAATAAATCATTATTTAATATTACTTTAATATTACATAGGGGTAACATCCATTATAGGGGTAACATCCAATAATTACATAGGGGCAACATCCACAATGGAGACATCCATTACATAGGGGTAACATCCACAATGGAGACATCCATTTTTGTGTATAGGTTATAGGGGTAACATCCACAATGGAGACATCCATTTTTGTGTATAGGTTGTACATATCACTTATTTTTAGAATTTTTTACATAGGGGTAACATCCACAATGGAGACATCCATTTTTGTGTATAGGTTGTACATATCACTTATTTTTAGAATTTTTTAATCGTAGTACCTAATAAGAACTCAATGTCTCCAACCCAAGATCTCACAAAAATCTTATATGAGACTCACTAATCAACTATCAATAATTTTATATCACTACATTATAATTTTTTAATATTAAAAGAGTGCGGGTCCTGCTTAATAGTGGGAGTCTTAAGTAAGACCTCAGGTCTTATAAGATTTGGGTCCTTAAATGGGTCGTATATATCACTTATTTTTAGAATTTTTTAATCGTGGTACCTAATAAGAACTCAATCTCTCCAACCCAAGATCTCGCAAAAAATTCTTATATGAAACTCACTAATCAACTATCAATAACTTTATATCATAACATTACAATTTTTTAATATTAAAAGAGTGCGGGTCCCGCTTAATAGTGGGGGTCTTAAGTAAGACCCCGGGTCTTATAAGACCCTGAAAAAGATTCTCCCCAATGAGGGTACAATGAAGGTACCTAATAGGTACCAGGTCTTAAATGGTTAAGACCCTCCTATTGGAGATGGTCTTAAGTAAAATAATGTTGGTCCTGTTTTTAATTTAAAAGTTACACGTGTTTACTTTTTCTCTCGTAATAACAAAACTTACAAAAGAAAAACCGACCATGTTAATCCTGAGTTTAATGGGATCTTGAGTTTCATCAAAAGATAAGTAAAGTTTGATTAAAATTTGTTCCACTAAAAATCAAACTTAGGTTCATATAAATAATTCGTCTTTAGTGAATTTTATTAATCACTTGAGTTTAATTATTTGGTTAATCTTTTTTTGTTTTTTGATAGATTAATTGTCTGGTTAATCAATTAGTCATTTCATTCACAGTAACAAATTTATTATAGAGTGAAATATGATAAAAACAAAATAATAACAATATCTAGAATGAAATGAAATTGATTACGCCCTCAAAATGACTAAAATACCTCTAAATGAAATGAAATTATGATTATATCTAAAATCTTTTCAATCTCATGATGGGTTTGATCTGCTAAAAGATGAGTATTGGATTGCACAGCGTTAGACACACTTTTAAGGTATCTAACAACTTGTTGTCTTATAAATGTTAGATGGACAAAAAGTTATTTTGGTATTTTAGACAATTTGTATTTTGGCCAAAAAGTTGTGATATGGTTTGGTGAGGGACAAGAATTTCAACTCTTGTCTAGCCCAGTTTTAAAATCAAACAAATTTCAACTAGAGTTGTCATGTATAGTCCCTTATTTTTTTAGCAGATCAAACACACCCTTAATCTACTTTGAAACATTGAAATCTAGTTCATGTATTCATGTAAATTAAGTATGTGGTGGTGTTTGTATACTTAGTTTACGCAAGTCATGTAAATTGAGTTTACTACAGTGTACGTAAATTGCATTTACGTAAGTTGCGTGAACTGAGTTTATGTAAACTTATTATATGTACACTTCATAAACTCAATTCAGGTAAATCTCTAAAATTATAAACTCAAACAATAAGAACTCATGAACAGTTCCAAACACAATCCACAAAAATAAATTAAAAAAAAAAACATGAAAACACATAAAATCATCATCAAAGCTGAACGTTCACTTACCTATGCAATAGAGCGTAAAAGAAAGACCTTGTAATACAATCTATAATTTTTCATTAAGATTAAGCACACATCAATGGTTGTCTATGAGAGAGGATGTGAAGATGTAGAATGAGATCTAAAAGAAGGTTTTTGACAATGGGCAATTTCACTATTAGCAGCAAAGTTTAATGAAATTTGGGTGCAGTCGGAAATATCTGAGGTTTAAATAGAAAAGTCTAACGAAACATACAGTAAAGTTTGAAAAATGATTTAAAATGTTAAACCAAGATCTAGTATTGTAATATCCCGAACTCCTGAAACATTACGACTTGAATTTTAAACTTGAACCACCACCAACCGAGAATCGATTGATTGCTTGACCAAAATTAATATCAATTAGTATATTATTAATATTTTGACTTTTTACTTTTTATAGTATTGACTACTTTTTTTTAACGCATTTAGTATTGACAATTTGACTATTCAACTACGATGTTGCCTTAAAGTTTTGTTTTCATATTTTTATTATTGTGTTTGTTTTCTTAACTAATGACTAGTTATTAAACTTTATTTAAGGTTTGTAATCATATGGGCCTAAAAGGCCCTATCGAATTACCTCATGAAAATTGTTGTATACATTTCTAACAAAGCTGAAACACACCAAAAAAAGACGTAAATGTTCATCGGCAGTTAACTGCCGCAAGTTAAAATTCATCGGCAGTTTGTTGTCGATGAGGTTATATTGGTAAATTACTGGTGTTTTTCAGCCAAACTCTATGTGTGAACAACATTCTTCTTACCTCATGGATTGTTTAACAAGAAAGCCCACATCAAGAACACTATAATTGTAATATCCCGCTCGTCAGTATTGGCATATTACCAGTCAAACGTGCCAGAAGACGAATATTCATGGAAAGCAAGTACGTGATGTCAGTTAAACACGGGTTGAATCATCAGAGTCTGTGCAACACGTTTTAAGACGAAGGGTATTTCGGTAACTTGGCCACAAAGGGGTATCTAAGAGAAATTGGCCCAAAATATTTCATTATCTCAAGCTCTTTCTCTCTCTAGGTTTTGAGAAAGGAAATTATCTCCTCCTTCTCTCTAGAAACCGCCCCCACCCTTCCCTCTTCAAGCAATCAAGTAAGCATCATGGTAGCTTCATGGCCAAGAATCAAAGAGAAAGATGAATTGAAGTTGGATTGATGAGCTAAAGCCATGGACGTATGATGAATCAAGAGCTAGGGTTCATGGTTAGAGGTTAAAGTTGGGATTAAAGCTTGTAGAATGCTGCAAAACTTCATGTGAGTTCTATAGATAGATTACCTACCTACGGGTTTGTACAATCTTATGAAGAAAATATGATTTATGTTAGTTTAGTTTTGATGAAACTTTAGCACCCCTAAAGCAAATCCTTGTTGATTATATGATAAAATTGTCATGTAATATGTTTATTAAAGTCAATATATGTTGCTGGATGTGTATGGTGCATTGCAGGATCGAATTGGACGAGTTTTGGGTCAAAATTGCAAAATCTGCACCACCAACCCGAAGAAACTTGCTAATAGCGAAATTACCCAGATGGATTTCGCTAATAGCTAAAAAAATTCGCTATTAGCTAAACTCTATGCTCTTGCCAACTTTCTTTTGGCTTGTTGGCTCATCTTGGGGCCGGTGGTGCAGTCCGAAGCCTTTCTTTCAATGATTTACAACTTCATAATCCCTAAACAACAACTAAGCAATGCACATAACTTCAAACGATTCATGAAACGAAAATCATGGCAATCTTAGCTTATATGGCAAGGACGGCTTATGAGAGTTTTATACGAATATGATGGGGGTAGAAATGAACTAAGAAAGGGAATGAATGTAGAGCCTCGACATAGCTTGTCGAGAACTAGAATGTTAAGCATGAAACATATGTATGTTAAGACGCGAAGTGATTAATGCATACTCTTCGCACATGAACAAGAACGACTATGCAAGCATATTACTCCGTGAATTGATAAGTTAATCTCTTCACATATGATAAGTATGAACAAGAAGGTAGTTTAGCGCTAGTCGGATCGATCAGGATCCGAGGTAAATGAGTAAGCATGTATAGGTTTAACCTTTCATGAATGTATAAGACTAAGACTATAATGTAATATGTAGGTGCCGTGTCTCTTGTGATCCACGCAAGGTTGGGATCTCAAGGGGTTCTCGCCAAGGTAACGGGATAAGCTCTGCAAGGGGAGCCCGCACGTCACTGAGGGCATAATGTAAGATGTAGGTGTCATGTCTCTTGCGATCCTTGCAAGGTTGGGATCCCAAGAGGTTTTCGCCAAGGGAACGGGATAAGCTCCGCAAGGGGGGCCCGCACGTCACTGAGGGAGTCCGGTGTGCCTTAGCTAGGTTTTCATCGGTCATGTTTGGGATTGTACTCGGGGTTACTCCACCCGGGGCTCTTCGTAAAATGAACCAAGATAATAATGTTTGTTCAACGCTAACATCTAACCTAATGTATGTATGAATGAATGAATGAATGAATGAATATGATCATGATTATGTATGAATGAACTTATGTATGACTATGAAATGATCAAGAACACGAGATGTTATTAGACATGTACAAGTTTATGAAATAGAGCAAGGTATGAAAGTTTTACCGAAGACGATCTTAGGTTTCCCTAATCGTCCGGTTTAGGTTCGTGTCATGAATATGCTATATTTCGGCCTTGATGCGTTTAGCTTATCTCGGTATAGCGGTCTTAGGTTCCCTTGATCGCCATGACACGTATGATGTAAGTAAGACCTATGACAAGTTAAGATGAACCTATGACGGATCTAGTATGCACGACCGTCTAGGCAAGCATGACCACACACGTATAATCAACCGTCAGGTTGTATTGTAGACACGTGGTGACCATAGGTTTCCCCGAGATTACCTATAGCCTAGGATTAGGTAGAACTCACTGAGACATTATGTCTCATCCCAATCCTTAATTGTTTCAGATAAACAGACTGGTATCAAGCTCATAGCCGGATGGATATTTCAGCAAGTGCTCGTTTGTACCCGCTGCAAGATATCATGGATATCAAGGATGTATTCTTTATGTATGGACGAGTTGTATTATATTGTTGGTTGTACGAACGTGTTTTGTTGTATATAATATTCATTTGATGATTTATTGTTGTAAATTTTAATGTATCCAGTATCAAGTTAATGCACATGCTAAACATTCTAGATACGTTTAGTATGAGTGTTACAATAATGGATCAATAACAAGGTACAACAACAAATACATTCGAGGTGGTCAGCGGCGAAGCTAATACAATTTTTACGAGGGGGCCAAATATAAAGAAGAAATAAAATATATTTTAAGAATTAATATATTAAACTTAATTAATAAGTAAAATAAGTTTGCAATAAATTTTCCTTATATTTAATGAAGCGACAACGAAGAAAATAAAATCTAACAATAATTATTTATAAAATTTGTACTCTATGAAGTTTTAACAAGTCAAATTTATTTATAATTGACACTAAACTAAATAGATTATAAGTATTTTCTTTAAATAATCTCTCTTTAAACCAACAAAATTGTTTAGAGTAGCCAAGTAATATATTAATGGGGTAGCTATATTTTAAAACTATACAAATTATGCAAGGTTTATTTTTCTTTTGGGGTAGCCAATGCTACCCCATTGTTATGAAGGGATTCGCCCCTGGAGGTGGTCACCTCAACATAAAGGATTGCGCAAAGCAGAATCCTACTATCAATGTCATATATGGAAACTACCTCGTTTTCATGTCGGTATTTCATAAGCATCGATATACTTCGTCGTCTTTAGCACCAAGGAACTATCAAATAATCATCAAAGTGTTCCTAACATCAATGAGCCCATTTAAATGAGACGGGTGCCACCGCCTATCTTGAATTAAGATTAACTTTCCATAAAAAATTGAACGTATCTGAAATAAAGTCATGAATCAAAATAGAAACAACCAGGAGTGCACCACTTGGAAGCAACACTATATAACTAGGAAGTCATACCCCATGTGTGATCGTAACACTTTTACTCACTTACTATCTGCTAGCTCACTGTCCAACTTTGTCATTGAAGTGTCTTTTGCAGATACATCATCCCCATCTCTAAAATTTTTAGAAGGAGCATAAGTACAGCCCATAAGTACAGACAAGGACAATGTTTATTTATTATTAAAAAATTTAAACTTCCACTACATAACTCTATTTTTTGTAAAAGGTTGTCATAAATAAAAATATATATTTTTGAATGGGTCATAAAGAAAAATATAATCTCTTAAAAGAAAATATAAAACAAAAATTATATGCAAAAATATAAAACAAAAATTATATACAATAATATTAATTGAAAACCAGTCTGATTTAATCCAAAAATATCAGATCAGATTTGGTAGGTTCTGATTTTAAAATAGGCTTAAACGCATGTTTACACCAAAAATTTGTGAAAGTAGCAATTTTACCCTATTAAAAAAATAACGATTCAACTCCCTAACTTTACTCCCTTTTGCAAGTAGCAATTTTGACCGGCCAACGCCTGTATGTCACCTGGCTTATGTGTTTTTGAGGCCACATGTGTAATTTTTTTAATTTTAAAATAAAAAAGCTAAATTACATTTTATTTCTTAAATATTTCAAGACTTAGACTTCCTTAAAATTTCTTGAATATTTCAACACTTAGACTTCCTTAAAATAAAAACATTTATTTATTTTTATAGACAAATTTTAGCGGTTAATTAGTTAATGAAAAAATAATGGCCAACCACTAAAAAAGTAATTTGGAGTCGGGGCAAACTGAACTCAAAACCATTCTTTCTAGCGCTCGAGTGTGGCCAGACTATCTTTTAGCCTTGTGAATGCAAAGCTCCTTAAGCCACAAAATGGTGTTGTCTAATGTACACAAGCAAATTAGTTTTACACAATGCACAAGTCTATTTTCAACCATTAGATCAATAAATATCATCATACATAAATTAATGGTGATATTTATTGATTCAATGAAAACAAGTTTGTGCATAGAACAAGGCTTACATTACTTGTGCAGCACAGATTTAGTCCTCATTCCTAAACAATTTGGTTGATTTGCAATATGAAGAAGATGAAAGGTCTGATTTGCAATATATACTTCCTCCCTTCCTATAAGCACTCCCGACTTAGGATCATTAATAGGGGTGACAAATTTTTTAAACGGAGCTTATAATTAGGAACTGAGGGAGTAATGTACGGCCACAAACAGTTTTTAATTTGATGGGCGATGATAGTATTGACAGTTGATAACGATGATGTAGGATGCAAACGATTTGATGCTGGCAAAGTCTCAATTCTGTACTCCAATGCTATGGAGTATTAGTGCTGTTGTTGCTTGCAAGTTGAAGAATTTGGCAATTCAGTTCAGCATAAGGTTGGCATTTCGGCTATTTTTCAACCAAGAATTTGTGGTGTCAAGTGTGTTGGTTTCAATGAGAAGAATGAAAAAGCTGCCCCAAATCGTAGCAAAATAATTATAGAAGAGCTACCAACACTACTTTTTCCTCAAATTCGTTTGGATCCCATTAGTACAAAGTTTTAAAAAATGAGTATTGATAGTTTAAAAACGTATCTCACTAAATAGATAAACTCGGGTGAATTTCACTCAATCATGGAATGAATGTTGAGAAATGCTCATGAATGTTAGAGGTAGTACTAGAGAGAGTCTTGCTATTACTCCTAAGCAAAATACAAAACAAAAAAAAAACTATTATAAATTGTCTCCCATTTAATAAGGGTATTTTAATTCACTCAACATTGTCATTTAGATGACTCAAGATTAACTCGTCCAAATTGACAAGGAAAAAAACCTGATAGTTGATTAAGGTTCATATATCTGCAGTCTGTAGATGACAGCATAAAACAAACAAGAAATTGAAATAAACTCCAAGAATATTTTCTTTAGCAATTGTAAAAAACTACAACAATCATCATCTTTAGGGAGACCGATACAATGCAATGGCGGCAAAGAGGTGGGTGGGAATGACCAGATGAATAAACCACCTTGTTAGAATTCCCTTTCCCCGATCCCTTGTATACTCGACCAAGGTAACCAATAACTAAATTTATCACAATGGCTTTGCGAATTCAATCACCTTTAGCCAACCTCGAGAAACCAGGCTTGAAAAATACTCAAAAGCATTCGTCAGAACATTGAAAACAGAAAACAGGTTACCTATGAAATGGACAACAGGACAAGCTCTCTCCAAATATGGAAGAAACTATCTCAACCAAAACTCGAGGAGTTCACCACTTGACAATTTGAACCTGTCCACATCCTCTCTTTTACACTTCAGTGTTATATCAAACCAAACTAACAAAGCAACATGGCTACAGACAAGTTGAACAAATAGAATAACATAACATTATAAATTTAGATGAAAGCTGGATTCATAATTTTTGGACTCACTATATTCACCGCTAATTCGAAGCAGTTCCAAACAGGCGCTTAAAAGACAGCCAAAAATATTGATAGACGGCACTATCCTAATACCCCACTTATAGAATAAGTTCAAATTCAATGTCACAATTGCCAATACCAAACTTTACTCAAGTCTGGAAACCTAAAAATAGATGAATTGAACTTGTTTGTTCACATATACTGTATAAGCTTTCTGGTTTAGTTTACTCTCCCCATATTACTTATGCTAAAAAGATGTGGAGTAAAGCATGCAAAAAAAATGTGGAGTAAAGCATGCAGCAAAGATGTGGAGTAAAGCACGCAGCATTCCAACTACCGTGTATGTCAATGACTCAGTGATCTAAAGCACAACAAAATTAATAAACAGAAGGTCCGTAGTCCCCAGGTGAACTAGTTTCAACATTACCCTCGCACACATATAAGTACTTCTTTCTGCCATCTACAAACTGCTCAATGATTCTTGACACTAAATTCAAATTGATCCAAACAGAAAATCTACCACTAGAATTTTGAAACTACTATAAAACACAGCAAGGTAGTAGAGCTAGACCCACAAGTCCATAACCTTATAAAGAGAGAATGAACGACTTGTACCACACAAACATAAACTACTACGAGAGTGTTTAGATGAACGTTTACACCTTAAATATCACGTTTCGAGGCACTTTAGATGGGAAAATGGAGAAGCCACAATATGCAGCTTCTTGGCAGATACAAGTTTACAACAAATGTGCCGTGTTTACAAACGAGCAATACTACTGGCATTATTAATTGATATGTACCAACCTTAGTTAAAAGTGTATGTTGAATCAACTCAAAAAGATCTATTCATATTCCCTGTCAATGATTAGCACCTTGCAACATTTCAATAATTTGAATGTAAAAAGGACCAAAATAATGTAGGTTGAAGATTCTACTTAGGAAAACATTGAAATAAGCTTGGATTTTCAACCTAAAGAAGACAGCCAGCTAAACAATTTCCATGTTCCATAATCATCATGGGAAAGAAAAAAAAAACCACGCAACAATCAATGAATTTAGTTCATACAATTGCAACAGATGCATACATGAATCAAATGTCAAAAATTGACCAACCTAAAGTTAACTTTTAACACTAATGATCTAAAGCTAAGTAGAACAATTTCAAATTTGCAAATCCACAATAAGAAATTGCAATAAATTCTACCTTTATTTCAAGTATTCCTCCAAACATACATCATTGGTTCATAAGCAAGCTATGCTAACTAACGAAAGACACATTTAGCTTATCAAAGACTACTGTAATGGTGATCGCAATTTCGATGAAGGTGTGTCCGGTGTCCAACATGATTACATTGATGTAATCATGTCAATTTCTTCATAGTGTCTAACACATTTAAGAACCGAAATAACATATAAAAACAACAACAACAAATTGAAACCAGAAAAGTAACACTGGAATACCTTATTAACATTCAAACAAAAAAAACATAATTAACAAAATAATAATAACAACAAGCGAGTCAACAATCTCATCTTAACAACAAACATGTGCAAAAAAAGTTAGAGAAATTCAAATCCCATTATTACAGCAAACCTTCTTAATTTTTTCGTCTTTAACCTAAACCCGATTCCGATCCAAATCAAAATCATCTCTATTCATCGGAATCTTCAACGACGACAGCGGCGTTTGCAGCAGCAGCAGCATCTTCCAATTTGAGACGTTCAAGGGCTTTTTCATGAGCCCAAGTTTCAATAGTCAAATCAGGCTTAGCATTAAGGCCAACACCGAGGATAACGATGGTGAGGAAGCTAGTGATGTAGCAAGGAAGTTCCCAATCTTCCCATTTGCGTGATTCACCTGGAGCGAGTGGTGTTTGGTTGAAGAGGTAGCCTTTAGGTCTTTCTTCGTGGCCTGGGCTTGTCCATCGGCTTGCACCGGTTCCTGAACCGCCGCGGAGACGGAGAGAGGTGAGGAGACGTTGGCGGAGCATGGTGGATGGTGGCGATTGTTGTTGTGGAGGTTGTTGTTGGTGTTGGATCCCTCTTTTGTGAGAGAGGAGTGAGAGAAAGAGTGAGACCTGGCTGGCACAACGCAAACAAAGGAAATTGGGCGAAAGAGAGAGAGAGTGTGTTTAGAGGGGTTTGGGTTAAACTGTTTTCAATTGGGCCTATAACTAAACAATCAAGAAAATTGCTCTTTAGACACCTCTACTTGCTCACAAGCACCTCAAACTTCCGAAAATACCTTCATCAGGGGTTATAAAACGTTCTCTACTCAACGAGAATTAGGAACCAATCTGCCTTGCATACACAAATAATAAGAAAACTTATACCACCATTTGCTTTCAAACATACACTTTCCCTTCCTACTAAACCAAATCTAACCGCCATTTTGAATTCTGCATTTTGCTTCTTGCTACCGTATCTAAGTCCCGATCATGGGATCATTTCTTAACTCTTGATCCATTCATCAAACCAACGTAAATTTCTCAATTGAAGTCTATACTTGAGTTCCATTAGTGGACAATATGATTGATCTCTCAAATTAGTCGGTCATTGAGTCAATAACGAATTTTTAAAATAAATTGGAACAAGGAAATAAAAATAAAAGTGCACAGATAGAGGGACACAGTTAGGGCTGAAAATGAGTCGAGTCGAATCGAACTTGTCTGAACTCGGCTCGACTCGATAAGAATTAACTCGGCTCGAAACTCGACTCGAGTTCGACACGAACTTTTTTTTGAGCTCGAGTTCGGCTTGTTTAAAATTCACGAACAACTCGGTTCAGCTCGACTCGGTTCATTAGGCTCAAATTTTTAGCTCAAATCACACAATTTAAAAATCTTTTATTTTTCAATAAAACTACTCCTTTGGCCTTTCAATTTAATTTTTTTTTTAAAAGGCAAAGATTGAACTAAAATAAAACTAAAGTACCAAAACGTTGTGTCTCTATCAGACTATCAGACTAGTACATGATAACTCATATCCATATGGAAGAATAATATGTACCAGAAAACAAAATAATAATACCAATGTCCCTCAAAAATAAATATTACCAGGGGAGAATGGTAGTTGAACTTTATATTTGCTGTAGTGCTCACCATCAGAAGCTTACTCCAGTGAGGTGATGCGCTTCCGTTATATAAGACACACCTCCTCTCTATTGTTTACTAACTCCCCGATGTGGGACTATTATAATTTAAATGTTTGAACTATAAAGCCTGCCATTGCATCAACATTCTATTATAATAATTAGCTTTTATTTTTTCTCTTATATATTATCGAGTTAATTCATGAACCAAACGAGCCGAACTATATATAGCTCAAGTTCAGCTCATTTAATTAACGAACTTAATTTTCAGCTCAAGTTCAGCTCATTTGGTTAATGAACCAAGTTCAACGAGTTAATTGTCGAGTCAAACTCCGAACTTTGTTCGAGTTAGCTCGGTTCATTGCCAGCCCTAGACACAGTACAAAATAATATTTCACTAAATTTTTTAGAACCAAAATGATTGGAAAATCTAGACTCAATAATTTTAATTTTAATGTTAACTCGCAATTATAATTTTAATGATAACTCAAGATTTACAAGTCAATAATTTCATTTTTGTTAGTAGACAAAGTTATTTAACTGTGCATATACAGATATGTGAAGTGACATTATGTCACTTAAGTGACTTAACCCTAATCAAGCTAGTTTCAACTTAAAAAAATGAAAAAGTTGATTTGTTTGCACATTGGTTGAAGAACAAAACATCTAGTTAGAATCAATATAAAAAATTGGGTTAAATATGTTTTTGGTCCCTATAAAATTGCGACCTTCTAAGTTTAGTCCTTACTTAATTTTAATAGCATTTTTAATCCCTACAAAAAAAATTTACTTATAATTTTAGTCCCTGCTAAAATAAATTTTGTTTAATTATCCTTAAACTCTTAAATTTTTTAACGATTCTTTTTATACAAGTTTAGAACACTATGACAGGTTCATTTACTAAAATCTATAATTTTTTAACATGAAATAAATTAAATATGAATTTTTTAAAACGACAAAAGTTTAAGATATAAGTAACAAAAATATGGACGTAGAAATCAAATTTTTGCGATATTTTTTTCGGAGGACCTTTTAATAACGTTCTTAACACGTCTGTAAAAAATTGTTGAAAAACTTAAGAGTTTAAGCATAAATTAAACAAATTTGGATTGAATAAGGACTAATATTGAGTGCAAATTTTTTTTGTAGGGATTAAAAATGCTATTAAAATTAAGTAAGGACTAAACTTACAAAGTCGCAATTTTGTAGGGACCAAAAACATAATTAACCCTAAAAAATTTGAATAAAAATAAAAAATAAAAAATCATTGGCCTCACGGCGAATTTCAGATTATCAAGACCCCTTTCTCTCGACCCAGATGTTTAATACCAAAAAAATATAAAAAAAATCATTGGGATGTATGTATGAAGGAAGCATGCATCTGATCAGTATGAATAACTATGCATCTGGTCCTATAAAAAATGTTGAACAAGTTTTACTAAAAGGGCACTGCAAGATCATAGTCTCAGTATAGCAGTTGTGTTCTTAAAACTTAATTCTTAAGAGAAATTTGAAGTGAATCTCAAGAACTCTCGAGAACAAGGTCTCGGAAGCCAATAAACTGAATGTCCAAAATTTGCTTTTATAAAAAGCTTGGGAGTGCCTTTTATGGTGGGCAACACCTTACAAAGTTATTTAGAGCGTCTTTAGCCTTCTTAGATCTTGTCCTTCTCAGTGGGGTTCTAAGGTGTAGAAAAACATATGGGTGATAATTGTCTGTTTTATTATTATGAAGAAAAAAGGACTCCTTTTATAGGAGAGAAAATACAAAGTCAGCTCCTTTATTTTAGGAGTAATATAACGACTCTTAAACAAGAAAATAAAATAATACTAAATAAAAAATATTTCAACACCCCCCCTCAAGTTGGTGCATAGATGTCAATCATGCCCAACTTGCTGATCAAGTATTCAAATGTTGTTCTTCCCAAGCTTTTGGTCAATATATCAGCGGTCTGTTGATTGGAAGGGACAAATGGCAAGCAGAGAGTACCAGAGTCTATCTTTTCTTTGATGAAATGACGATCGATCTCAATATGTTTTGTACGATCATGTTGAACCGGATTATGAGCTATGCTTATAGCCGCCTTGTTGTCACAGTACAATTTCAATGGAAGTTCTACCTCTATCTTCAGTTCTTTTAGAACTCTGAGAATCCACATACCTTCACAAATTCCTTGGGCCATTGCTCTAAACTCAGCTTCAGCACTACTTCTTGCAACTACTCCTTGTTTTTTGCTTCTCCAAGTCACTAGGTTCCCCCACACATATGTGCAATAACCTGAAGTTGATTTTCTATCAATAACGGACCCTGCCCAATCTGCATCAGTGAATATTGTCACATCTTTATCATTGGTCTTCTTGAAGAGTAACCCTTTTCCAGGAGTTGCTTTTAAGTATCTCAAGATTCTGTGCACAGCTTCAAGATGTTCTTCATATGGTGCATGCATGAATTGACTCACAACACTAACAGAGAAAGCAATGTCTGGACGAGTATGAGCCAAATATATTAATTTTCCAACCAACCTCTGATATCTTCCAGTGTCAACTGGTGTGTCCCCTTTCTCCCAAAGTTTGGCACTTTGGTCCATCGGCGTGTCAGCCGGCTTACAACCACTCATACCTGTCTCTTGTAGGAGATCAAGAACATATTTTCTCTGAGAAACAACAATTCCTTTCTTTGACCTTGCTACTTCCATGCCAAGGAAATACTTGAGGGGACCCAAGTCTTTGATTTCAAAATCTGCTGCTAAGTTTCTTTTTAATCTCTCCATTTCTATCTCATCATTACCTGTAAGAATAATATCATCAACATAGACTATCAAAACAGTTATCATTCCATTTTGACCTGACTTTGTGAATAAAGTATGATCTGCTTGTCCTTGAGTATATTCCTGTTTCTTCACAAACTGAGTAAACTTTTCAAACCAAGCTCTCGGAGATTGTTTCAGCCCGTACAAGGACTTTTTTAGTTTACACACCTGTGACCCAAAACTTTTTTCAAAACCTGGAGGACAATCCATGTATACTTCTTCTTCTAAATCACCATTGAGAAAGGCATTCTTGACATCTAGCTGATGGAGAGGCCAGTCTAAGTTAGCAGCAAGGGATAAGAGTATTCTGATTATGTTAAGCTTTGCAACAGGAGCAAAGGTCTCTGAGTAATCTATGCCATAGGTCTGTGTGAATCCTTTTGCAACCAATCGAGCTTTGTACCTTCCGATTGATCCATCAGAATTGTACTTTATTGTGAACACCCACTTACATCCCACAGTTCTTTTACCTGCTGGCAGAGTTGTGGCATTCCAAGTTTTATTCTTTTCAAGAGCTTTCATCTCCTCAAAAACAGCTTCCTTCCACTTTGGAATTTCTAGAGCCTCCTGTACATTCTTAGGAATTTTGACACTAGATAGATTAGAAGTAAATGCAGCAAAAGAGGGAGACAAGTTTGAATATGAAACAAAGTTAGACAAGGGGTGCCTAGTACATGTCCTACCTGGCTTCCTAAAGGCTATGGGAACATTAAGATCAGTATATTGTTTCCTAAGTTCTATGGGGACATCAAGGTCGGTATATAGAGAATTAGGATCAAGGAGAGATTTACCTGTCTGAATTTGTTGACTTTCACTCGGTTCAGATTCTTGGCTCAGCTGAGGAACAGGGTCTTCTACTACTTGATCATTGTTTCTTCTTGCATAAATTTTGCCTTTCCAAATTGGATTTCCTTCCACAAATCTTTTTTCTGTTTCATTATAAGGATCTTTATCTGGTGCATTTTGATTAATTTCAGAAAAACTATTTGTTTGATCTTTGTTTTGATTTGTTGCCTCAAATTCTGATTGATCCTTACTCATGGAAGGAGTAGGTTCATCTAATTTTTCCAAGGCATTTTCTTTAGGTGCAGATGTAGGAACAGAATTATGTGATGTATACACATCTTCTGAGATAATTAAGTTTTCAAACAATTCAGGAGAATCTTCATTTGTTTTCCCCCCTTGAAGATGATCATTACCAAAAAAAGGTTTGTTTTCAAAAAAAGTAACATCCATTGTTACAAATATTTTCTTTGTATTAGGATCAAAACATTTATAACCTTTTTGAGAAGATGAATACCCAATAAAAACACATTTGATTGCACGGGGTTCAAGTTTACCAAGATGCTTGTGTTCGTGAACAAAAGTTGTGCATCCAAATATTTTAAGTGGTAAATCAGATAGAACTGAAGCAATTGGAAAATATTTCAAGAAACTTTGCAAAGGAGTTTGAAATTTCAAAACACGGGATGGCATACGGTTTATTAAATGTGCAGCCGTCAAGACAGCCTCACCCCATAAATATTTAGGGACATTGGTAGAGAAAAGTAGTGCTCGTGCAACTTCAAGAAGGTGCCGGTTTTTTCTCTCTGCAATCCCATTTTGTTGGGGTGAGTTAACACATGAACTTTGATGCACAATTCCATTTTTAAGGAAAAAATTTCCAACAATTTTATTAAAAAATTCAGTACCATTGTCAGTTCTAAACACTTGTATTTGGGTATTAAACTGTGTCTGCACCAATTTACAAAAGTTTTGAACTATTTGACCTACCTCAGATTTTTCTTTCAACAAGTATACCCAACAAAGTCTAGTATGATCATCTGTAAAAGTGATAAACCATTTTTTGTTGGATAAAGTACTTGTTCGATTAGGCCCCCAAACATCACTATGAATCATTGAAAAAGGTTTTGAAGGTTTATAAGATTGAATTGGAAAAGAACTTCGATGATGTTTAGCAAACTCACAAACCTCACATTGAAGTGAAGAAATGTCTTGCTCAACAAAAAGTTTAGGAAACAATAAACTTAAATACTTAAAACTAGGGTGGCCTAACCTTAAATGCCACAACATAATGTCATCCTTATTATTTGAAACAAAAAAAGATTTAACGGAAGAAAAACTTATTGGTCCAGATTGATGTCTGGTTTTTGGTTCATCTTCCAAGTAGTAGAGTCCACCACTTTGCTCAGCAGTGCCAATCACCCTCCCCGAGATCAAATCCTGAAATACACAATGAGTATCAAAGAAATTAACTTGACAGCTTTTATTTGTGATTAGCGTACTGACAGATAATAAGTTGCAAGACAAATTTGGGACATGTAACACATCTTGGATGGTTAGTAAGGGAGACAAAACAATAGAACCTTTTCCTGCCACGGCTGAAAGAGAGCCATCAGCTAGTTTTATTTTGAAATTTCCTGCACATGGTTTGTATGAAGAAAATAAACTGGATTCACCGGTCATATGATCGGTGGCTCCAGAATCAACGATCCATGTACGAGTAGGAATGACACTAAGATGGGCTGATTTTGGGAATTTACCTTTCTGGGCTATGGAGCACGAAGGTGTTTGAGACTCGAGGAGTTTGTACATTTGGTCTAGCTGTTCCTTAGTGAATGGAAATGCATTTGGGGAAGATTGTTGCTTTTGATCAGAAGTTGCTTGAAGTGCACGACCCTCACCCTTCTTTTTCCAATTAGGAGGCCTTCCATGAATTTTCCAGCAAGTCTCACGCGTGTGATAATAACGTTCGCAGTGATCACACCAAGGTTTACCATCTTTCTTAACATATTTCTTGCTGTCTTTGTTGAAGTTGTTTGTGACAAGGGCTGAACCATCAGTTGCTGAGTTTGACTTTCCCATCATCACTCTTTGTCTAGCCTCCTCCCTTCTGATTTCTGAAAAAGTTTCTCGGATAGTTGGCAGCGGATTATTTCCAAGAATTCTACCTCTTACTTCATCGAGTTCTTTGTTGAGACCAGCAAGAAAAATAAAGACACGGTCGTTCTCTTGCGTCTTAGTAAACTGAACACTGTCTTCAGTGCACCACCAGTTATAATCATAGCACTGATCCAACTCTTGCCAAAGGGCCATCAATTCATTATAGTAGGTAGTGACATCCCTGTCATCCTGCTTTAAATTCCATAACTTTGATTTTAGATCATAAATTTGAGAGAAACTTTTAATATCAGAGTAAGATAGTTTTACAGCATCCCAAACATCTTTCGCTGTAGGCAGATACATGTATGTTTTTCTCATACCTACCTCCATAGTATTAATAAGCCAGGCAATAATAGAAGAGTTTTCAGATTTCCAGAACCTGTAATTAGGATGTGTTGTTGCAGGCACCGGAACATCACCTGTCAGAAAACCCAACTTCCCTTTGCCATCTAGAATAAGTCGAACAGTTTGGGACCATTCAGCGTAGTTTGAGCCATCCAGTTTCTGAACATTAACTTGAAGAGAGTTATTTTGACCTCCACCTCCTGAGTTATTGTAACCACCATCAAGTGGGTAGCCATAACCAGACCCAAAAAGGTTGTTGTTGGGATCACCTCTGCCATAACCTAATCCACCGTTAAAATTGTTGTTTGTCATGAAACTTGGCATTTCAGGCATCTGAAATTCAATTCCTCTGCCGGAATTGACGTTGGCGCCGCTGCCGGAATTGACTCCACCGCCGGAATTGACGTTGGCACCGCGGCCAGAATTGTTGTTAGTGCCTCCGCCGCGACCTCCGGGAGGGGGTGGTGGTGTTTGTGTAGGGTCCACCATAGTTTGGATCGGTCGGGTCGAAAGAAAGAACGGGTCGTCAGAAAAACCCTAACCCTAACAGAGCTCTCGATACCATGTAGAAAAACATATGGGTGATAATTGTCTGTTTTATTATTATGAAGAAAAAAGGGCTCCTTTTATAGGAGAGAAAATACAAAGTCAGCTCCTTTATTTTAGGAGTAATATAACGACTCTTAAACAAGAAAATAAAATAATACTAAATAAAAAATATTTCAACATAAGGCCTTGTAAGTCCTCTATGTTTCCTTTCTTGTTTAATGTTCTCATCAAAATTTGAGATGCTGTAATAAGAGGCAAAACAATCAAAGAATCGCTTCACTTTTATCTCTGAAAATATGACCTCCTTCTGCATGACTAAGAGAGAATCAGCAGCTCCTTTTGCATTACATTTATCCAACTACAGGGTGGAGCGATCCGGTCAACTTGAATGATATAAGAAGCTTTGTTAATATTTCCGACAGTCCGAGTACACAGAAGAGCTTTAAAATGGACATATGACCGTTAAAGCACAGAAGTAGATGCTACAATCATGTTAATGGCTGACTTCCAATCGAAATTCTGATTGTCAAATTTGCTTGAGTTGGAACAACACCAAACAAACCAAAAGGTGTGAATGAATACAGCCAGAAGGGCATTTGAGAGCTCCAAGTCCTGTTACAAATAGAGAATACAGATGCAAAATCAGATAAATCAATGTTAATATTAATAATAAAGCTCAGCCAATCCCAAATTGCTTGAGCAAAAGGGTATTGCAAGTAAAGGTCAGAAATGGTTTCATTTCAGCTGCTGTTCCGCAGACCGCAAAGACTACAAACAGAGACTGTAACACATCCTTCTCTTTCTGGGGTTATGATCAGTTGGCAATTTATCATGGAAAATTCTTCAGACTAGGAATAATCTCGATGGATTAATGATAAGAGACCAAATCAACTTAAACCAGGATATAGGAATCTGCAAAGGATGCAAGAAATGAAAAGCTTATTTAAAGGACAAGATACCCAGATAAGAAGGATCTAAAACTAATTGAACATCCTCCTGAAACAAAGGGATAGTGACCTGCATGATATTTTCATAAAGGGAAGGAAACTTCAGGGATAAAGCTCGAGGAATCATCCATTTCTTGTCTTGAGTAAAATCTGAAACTGAGGAATGCGGAAGAAATTTCTTTCGTTCAAAAACATTTTTGGAGATCAAAGCTATCAAGAGGCAGCTCTACTTAACTACAATTAATAAACTTCAAACACTGTCACAGAAAGTTCAGTACAGATTACCCATCGTCATTGAATCCATTTACAGCATAAATGAAGCCTCTATAAGTATAATGCATCAAATTTCATCAGAAAAAAACAGACCACACATCGCACCGTGAAACAAGTGGAGCACTTATCAAATTTGAAATGAAGAATCATAAAAATGAAACAGAAGGAAAGAGAAGAGGATATGGGAGATAACTAACATGAAGAATTTAATGCGTGAGAAAAAAGATATGGAGAACATTGTTTGCGAGAGACTAAGACAGGCTCAAAAGATTGTGGTTTACTTTGAACATTATGTGTAACAGACACAGATGACACCCACATCTCCAAAATTCAAATACTTAAATTTGAGCCAAAAAACTGTAACATAAGCAACATTACAAGTTTTACAAGGAAAATACCCAGTAAAGAAAATCCATGTGCAGAACATCCTAACAGTACCACAAGTTATAACCATCACATAATCGCTTACCGTTGCAGCTTCCGAATAAAAACCACATAACAAAATCAAAATATGACATTCAAAATGAGTTCTTCAACATGCAAGGATGATAGGTGAAGCCCTGAAGATGAAAAATCTATCAGCTATGAAGGAAAAGCCATAAACATTGCAAATAGAGCAATGGGCAGACCCAAGGCAGATAAGACATAAGAAGTCAAGGTCGAGGTTATTGAGGCTAAGGGAAGAAGTTCAAGGAATTCTGAATATTCCTGCACCTAAGGTGTAATTTTTCAATTCCCTGATTTTGGGTGAAGATAAGTTCTGAATTTTAATTCTTTATGACCCAATTGTCATGCCATTTTGAATCTTCTCATAACTTACATCCCACTTTTGGTAGGCCAGTGTTTCCTTTTTCAACTACCTTCCTCTGTTTCCCCCTCATAAATTGCACAATACCAAGAACCTAGTCATTGAGTGCTCTCTATCAGGGTCTTCTCACCAATAATCTCCACACGAACATTTTCCTCCCACAATTCGATGAAACCTATTTTTGTCCCGCAAAGACACTTCTCTGCAATAAACTTTTGAGATATATTTAGCAAAATTATGGCAATCAACACAAACACGGAGATTTTTTACGACGCGTATTGGCACACTTGCAGGAGTAGCAATTAGACCAAAAGACAAAGCCAATTTTTCACTGTGGCCTAGAAGTATCTTCTCCTTCTGCTCCTCATCCACATCATGTAAAACACAACTCAAATCAGGAACATAACCAACCTCTTTAAAACTAGTTGATAATTCCTTAACTTTCATACATATCTCCTCTCTCCTTGGATGTGAGCGATCACTTGCATGGAATGTATGAAGTACTTGATCAAACTCAATCCAGCTTCTTCCAGGCTCTTTTGTTACTGTCTTCTTCAACATGAGGTCCCTTAGTGATGACACATCTTCCCATCTTCCTGCTGAAGCATATAAATTAGACAGAATAACATAATTTCCAGCATTTCCGGGCTCAATTTCGAGAAGTCGTTGACCCGCAAATTCACCAATGTCAACATTTGAGTGAACCCTGCAAGCACCTAAAAGGGAACCCCATATAGCAGCTGTTGGTTCAAAAGGCATCTTTTTAATGAACTCAAAAGCTTCTTCTACTCGACCAGAACGACCAAGCAAATCAACAACACACCCATAGTGCTCCATCTTTGGCTCAACTCCAATTTTTCCACTGCTCATATCATGAAAAATATTCAATCCCTTGTCTTCCAGTCCTCCATGACTGCAGCCAGATAAAACAGCCAAAATAGTGACACTGTCGGGTTTGACTTTGGTTTCTTCTCTCATTAAAGTAAAAAGCTTAAGCACTTCCCTTCCCTCTCCATGTTTGCTATACCCAACAAGCATTGCATTCCAAGAGATAACAGTTCTCTCATACATGGTGTCAAATATCCTTCTTGAGTAAGTGAGATTTCCACATTTTGAGTACATGTCAATCAATGAGTTTTGGAGAACCACGAATGAGGGAATTTCAGAGCGAAGAACATGGTTGTGCACTTGTTTTCCGAGATCTAGAGCAGCAAGCCCAGAAAGTGCAGTTAAAACACCAGTATAAGTAACATAATTTGATTTCATTCCTTCCCCTTGCAAACGGCGAAATAACTCCAATGCCTCTTCATCTAGACCAAGTTGAGCATATCCAGAGATTATAGCAGTACAAGAAACTACATCTCTTTCTGGCAAGCATTCAAACACTGTTCGAGCTTCATGAATTTTACCATCTTTGGCATACATGTCAAGGAGCGAGCTGCCAACAAAAACATGATCTTCATAATTTAATTTTATGATAAGAGAGTGGATTTGCCTCCCCAAAATGAAACCCAGAGAACTAGTACATGAAGTAAGCACCGTTGCAAAAGTGAACTCATTAGGTTCAGTACCTGTGAGAAGGCATAGTTACCGTCAACACTCGGAAACCATTGACAAAATAATGACATAAAAATAAAGATTCCAAAGTGGACACACTCACAAAAGAAAATTCAAATTTTCAACTTTTGGCATCTTCACCATGCTTATTTCAAGATCAACAGGTCTTTCATATTCAATGAAGGTCAAGTCAACACAAGTATTGGCGGTCAACTCTATTTTTGAAAAGACCATTGACATAGAATTCCATATTATTGATTTTGGGGTAATAAGTGACAAAACGTCTACTCCCACATACAAAGCCACTCTTGATAAAGCAAAGTACAGGACCAAATCTAGATTAGTTTCACAATCACTTCATTTGCGAGATTTGTTTGATTTGAAAAACCATTTTAGTTTTTACTCCTAGTTTTCATTTTACTAACAATTACAACAGTGGTACTTATTTCGTTTTCACTTTATTATAATTTTTCAAATATTTGTAAAGAAAATTTGAAGAACAACTTTTATTTCGCATACAAATCTCTGAAAAAGGAAACCAACATTTACATTTTGATAATCATATGCAATGTGTCCTAAATTAACAACTACCCATTTTGATGTAGTTGTGCAAACATATGGCCTGTTTGGATTGGATAATTTGACCTTATCTACTGACACAAACAATTGTGAGACACTTTGAAAAAGCATATAGAAACAGTTTCTAACATGTCAACAACGGCTTATTTCATAAGCTATCCATGATAGCTTATCAAAAGAGCTTCTAGTTTATATGAAAACGATTGCACTTCAATTTATCTTTTCTTATAAAAATAGTTTATAAATAAGTACTTTGTATCATAAACGTTTATGTTATAAGCGTTTAATTAAGTTGTTTATCCAAACAGGGCTCAAGTATACATATACCTGATTTTAACATCTGCAAAAAAAGATTCAAAGCTTGAGAGGCATACCCTCTTTGAGAATAAGCGGAAATCATAGCAGTCCACGACACAACATTCCGTTCAGGCATTTCATCGAACACATTGCGAGCATCACCCAAAGAGTCGCATTTAGTGTACAATACAATCAACCTTGTCCTTAAGAACACTGAAGGAAGATACCGTGTTTTGATCATGTGGGCATGAACTCTCTGACCTTCTCTGAATGCTCTTTTATTCACGCATTCGTTTAAGATTGCGTTGTAGTTTTCGAACTTCATGTTAAAGCCATGAAGGGCCATTTGAAGAAGTGGTTGTTGTAGTTGAATGTGAGTGGTGAAGGTGCTGAGAGTGCGCGAGTTTGAAGGGAAGACATGTCTTGCGAGAAACATTGATTTGGAATTGAAACAACTTTGGTGGATGATAATGTGTAAGGTTAACTACGTTTGGATGTGTTTTTGAATATTGTATGGAAAATTTAGATAACAATTTATGATTTTTTTTTTTTCCCCATAACTCCTCCTTTTATAAACCCCTTCCCTCCTTATTTCATGAACTTGTATCAATTATCAATATTAATAATTTTTTTAGGGGGAATATCAATCAATCAATATTAATATTATTTTTGGTAGCTTGGTATCAATTTGGATCAAAATTTAAAATTATATCCGGTGTGGCAATAAGTTAGGCCACTCCTCCTACTCTAATTTGATTAGACCTAGTTCGTTTAGTAAAAATGTATTTTGAAGATTATTAGGTTTTAGACATTCATGAATTTTGACTGTATAAAATCGATGATATGGTAGGGTGTAAATCGAATTTTGCTCAAATTATAGGCGGTGAAAGTACCATAAATTTTGTAATTTGATGTCATGAAGGTCCAAACCAAAGAATCTTCAAATTACAAGGACGTCATATTTTTTTTTACGGGGGATAAACTGCAAATAACATATATTACAGGGGGTAAAATATTATTAACCCTTTTTTTATAAGCAAAGGAGGCGCAAAAGGAGAACCTACTACAACACCCTAAATACGTATAAGAAAGAGATAAAAGATAACAAAAAAAAAAGAGAAAAAACCCAAATTCTTCTCAAACGATAAAAGATAAACAAGAAAGAAAGAGAAAAAAAACCAAGTTAAAATAAACATAACAACAAAAGAAAAATAACCAAAGAGAGAAGTCAAACTCAAATCAATATGAAATCTTGCCCTTAGTGCCGGTAAAATGAACCGGAAAACCCCTTTGCTTCTTGTTTTTCTTGAACACTACCTCAATGAAAGGCTCTTCCACAACAGCAGAACGTATTTTTAAATAATTGTTGTCTCTCTCCTCTCACTCTCTCTCTTCCCCGTCGGTATGAACCCGAGGCACACTAGCACCGTCATCTTTGTCTTCCAAAACGACTGCAGAAAAACAACTAAGTCATGATCGACGTTGGAATTTATGTGATCTTCTTCGATATAATCTAAATCTGTCACTGCATCACTCCGTGGGCCACTGATATGCATGTTAGGGAATTTGTTATTTTGATGATCCTCCACTTGTTTCTCAGCTTGAGCTAAGTTGTCTTCCACCTGCCTTAGTTGCACAGGAATTGCACTAACAACGATGTGAGATATCTCTATCACCTTAGTAAAGAAAGATATCTCCTACATAACTAGTAGCTGCCATGTCCTTGGACCTTAATATATCAACAAGAAGAGGATCCTCTTCTATAACAATTTTACCTGCCACAATGTTTGGAATTGGACTTAAAGGCGTGACCTCAACAACCTTCTCAGCTTCAACATTTGATGCAATAGGCTTAGCCACATGTTGTTTCTGAACAACTACTGAACTCGTAGAAGCTTTTGGAATCTGATACTTGCAGATTTTAATAATGTGCCTGATTATCTGACATTAGTAGCAAAAAGGGGGAAGCTTCTCATACTCAACATTGACGTAAAAATCATAACCATCCCTTTTCAACAAGGATTCATTCATGTAAAACATAATTCAAATCAACCTCTACTAGTACCCTAGCGAAGTGACCGAAAGTCCTATTCTTAGTGGCCTTATCAAAAGTCAAAGAAGTGTCTAATGCCCCTGCAATCTCAAACAAAGTTGTGGACCGCGAATACTCATGGGTAAGACCACGGATGCATATCCATCTTTGAGCATAGGTATGCTGCATGGTGTGAGGATTGAAATCAGCAGTCCAAGCAAAAGTTTTCAACAAACCGGGTTCAAGATTCCATGATCTTATGGATCTTCCTGCACTTAAGTCATCCAAAGAGTTTATTTATCATAAAATACATCTCAATCACATAACTCACTTGAGATTCTAAAGATGAGTCGAAGACGATAAAAATGTGCCTTCTTGCTCTAACATAACAGAAACTTGTACAAAAGATGATTTTCGATCCCTCTCTTCAAATGCACTAAATATCTACGAAATATTTCCTTAATGATGACAAATCATTTGAAATTATTGTTTATTAAATTACACCACTCGTCTCGTAACTTAGTTTCAGTTAACGTTCTTGTCCGTTACATTTTTCCCATTTCAATCGTTTATCTTTTGAAATCTTGACACAGTTATTGTTTTTTAATATAAATTGTCAAAAAAAAGAAAACCTAGAAATTCACATCACCTCCACAAATCTTTGTGCTACATATTCTAAAAAAAAATTATTTCCATAAAATCTTGAAGACTAAAAGAGCACCCCAAATTCTGTTATCAGGTAGAACTTTCATTTTCAATATTACGACCGACCAACGCCTCTTTAAGCATGGCGCATCGACTAAAAAGATTGATGATACAAGTATGGTGATCCAAACATGGTTCAAGACCAGAAACCCATTTCATAGAATAATAAGTTTTGCAGATTTCACTAACAAGACCAGAGTGGCTGCAAGCAGACAGTAAGTTCAACAATGTGATGGAATTCGGATTCACACTTTGCTCAATCATTAAATAAAACTAATTTAAGGCTTCAAAAGCAAAACTGTTGGTGCCAAGTTCTTCAATCATTGTTGTCCATGCTACAATATCTTTGACATGAATCCTATCAAAAACAGCTTTAGCTGAAGAGATGCTACCGTCTCTATAAGTACATGTTTAACATAGAAGTTTCTAGGTGTACATTACCTTCAATAGATCCAATAAAAAAGTGCTTAATAAGGTAACCATGGACCACTTTGCCCAATTTCAAAGTTCCTATGTTTGTTGTTCCTACTTGATGGGGTTTCTGGGATTTTGATTTTGTGTTTGTTTTGTCACAATTGTTTATTTTATGAAACCATCTTACCACCTGAATTTACATGTAAAATAGGAGAAAAAAGAGGTGGAAGAAGTTTTTAATATGTAAAATAGGAGGAAAAAGTTGTCCGATATGTGAAAGACAGTAAAAACATGAGATTAAGAAATGAAGAAAATCCATTTCCATGTATTGATTGCTTGTTCTTTCTGTTGTTATGCTGGATTTTGGGGTGTTTCATCCCCTTCTTCTTATTGTTATCGAAGGAGAGTAATGAAGTGCCTTGTTTTGCTGTTTTTCAATAGGCTCTTGGTTAAAAGAAAGATTTTAAGTGTTATTTTTGTTCATAGTTGGTGTTTTGTCTTGCACCTTGATATGCATTTTCATTTTAAGTGTCATGAAGTACACATGCAATGATTCAGTAGAAAACTACTTGCGTTTGTTGTAAGAATATTTTCGTATTTATGTCAATTAGTTTACATGATTTGCAAATTCTACTCCTTTCTGATCACAGCTAAAAGCTTGATTTGGATCACCTTGCACCTTATTTTACGAACAACTAATATAGTCTTTGTCATTCCTTAGGAATCATGATAAGTTTAGATTATGTCTTGCAAAGGATGCACTTAAATGAATCATTTAGCTAAATAATCACATTTCTCTCGCAAATTAAACAACCAAAATCATTGCATGGTCAAGGCAATCCAAGGCCAGCAACTATTCAGCGTGGGTTTTGTACTGTTGTGGTGGGGATCAAAAATGATCGATTTTTAACAAAAATGTAAAACTTACTGAAAAAAAAATCATATAATCATGATATTTGTCATAATATATGAAATCTAGCCATTGAAAATATTCAGAAGTAGCATTTAGTGAACAAAGCAACAAACTTCAATGATAGTTCAATAACAGTCCGTTCAATGATTTTACAATCTGAATCAATCAATCACCTAAGACTGAATGACCCCTATAGTTAGTATACATACTGATATTAATTAATATATAATAAATATCATACGAATTCTTCTTCCTTGCTAGCCTGTTGGCTGAATAAAATCCAGGTTTTCCAACCGACTCTGACAAACAGAGGACAATGAAATCCTGCTGAATGTTGTGCCTGCTCAAATCAAGGCTAATTTCTAAAACTATATTTGTTATATACACTACTAGACTAATTGCTACTATTACCACTGCTTCTGTACCCCTTCATAGCTCCATCTTCATCTGATTTGAGTGCAGAGATACTGTATGCAAATTATTAGAGTTGTTAAATTCAGATTCATCAGCTCCTTATCTTAAGGACATATTAATATCTTTGTACTTTTGAATGAAATAATCCCTTTCAATCAATTTTAAAACTTTCAACAATAAGTTGATTGAATGCCAATTACTTATTAGCATGTCTCTCGGATTTCTTTATGCCTTTCAATTTGTTTATCCCTCACATCACACTCCAATCCTTGTCTTATGAAAGCTCGATGCCAAAGGAAATAGCAACCATGATGTGATTAAATTAGACAAATAGAAGATTAACTCTAATCTACCTGAATTTGCCGATGAGTCATAACTTAGAAGTGAGTTTTCTGGGGTCATGAAATTAGGGTTGTTTTCTTCTCTCCCCCAAAGTGGTTGGTGGAATGCATCAGATTGCCACGATTGCTGAAATTGCTGTCTGTTTCCATTGTGTGGGATTTCTGGCCACACAGCGGGTGAAACTGCGTTAGGGAAGTTACTGTCCATGAGAGACATTCCCTACAATGTCACAATGAATTTTTATTAGCAGAAGGAAATTAAAATAATATCTGAAATTAAATGGAGAAGGCTGAATTGGCTTTATTTGTTCATCCACAAAATCATACACATCGCATCAAAACACCCTTTTCTATTCCATATACCAGCCCCAGACCTTGGTAACTAAAATGTAACAAAGATGAAGATTACACAAGAATTTATAACCACTAGTTAGGATGATCTAAGCAATCAAGTGCAAGCATTTATGTTTTCATATTGTTGATTCCTGTTAAGTACTCTATTACATTGTTTCCCTCAAGAAAAAAAGTATTTACATTGTTCTTAGTTTGTCTATCATGACAGCCTACAGAGTGGAATGAATGACGGTGACTATAAGCCATCTCTCTCTCTCTCTCTCTCCCCATTTTCATGTTCATCATTTCAGTGTTAGAGCATGAACGTATACAATAGTTAAACTCAATTAGATGGCCAAGTAAAAACAAATTTGATGAATAACTCTAACCAATGTGGAAACTTAGAAGAATTTCAGAAAGTAGTCTAATAAAACTAAATCAGGACTACTCATACGCACAACTGTAGATAGGCCTCGATAAATTCGAACTAAAAATTAAAATGTCAAGAAGGTGATGACATGTATTATTCCTCAAATATTTTGAGCCAAGCCAGAAAAGTACATGTAGTTCAGATTACTGCCCAACCAAAGACAAATAAATAAATTCCTTTTTTCAATAAAAGAGAAAAAATAATACTTACTTCTGCAGCCAATATGCTGTCAAGGTTGAAATCAATTATTGGGTTAACTGCTGCCAGTTTCATTGATAAAATCTGCAAAACAGAGAAACCAATGAGATCGAAATCACATTTAAGAAGTAACTCAAATGTTCCTGCAATGTGTTCCAACAGAAAGATCCTATGAAATATTTTCAATTTTGTTTTAGATATCTTCACAGTGCAAATACCATTTATATTATTTTCTAACTTTCAAGGATACGAACAACCAAACAATGCAGAAGTCTAGAAGCATGAAATTTCAAGCCTGAAGTCCAAATTAGGCAATGTGACGATCGGAGTCAAAGCCACTTTTGTAGAAAAATTTGCAGTTTATAATGTCACATAGAATAACAGGGCAAAGCTAACTGCTTTAATGCTTATAAGTAAGAACTGTTTTATTTGTTTACATGAGTGCAAAAATGTTCTAAGCACTTTTGAAGGATCAGATAAATACGGGGAAGAAAGGAACAGCAGCCACTAATTTTTAAAGTTCTTAAGCACTATCTACAGGTTGATGATATAAACAGAAATCAGATTGCTGCAAACAACTTCATGCTTATATTCTTTTGTCTAAACAATTGCCTAGAATGTCAGTTATATAAAATCTGACCTCCACTTCATTCTGTAGAGATTGCACATGGTTGATGATTTTATCCAAAACCAATGCTGTTCCTGATATCTGTAAAGGAAATTTTATCATGTCATCTATCTTTGACTTACTAGATTAGCTCTTCTGTTAGAAAATGTATATAAATACAATCTAAAGAAGGGCCGTGTTTAAGGTTTCTTAATTTAACATAGAAAAATCTATGATAGTTTGAATCAAGTCGTGGTCGAACATACTTATAATGGCTTTCAATCAGATTATTTTACCCGTATTGGTAACACCCCCCCATTTTCATTATTTACATGATTGGATCCTGATATTGACAATTGACAAACTATATTTATCGAAAGCTAAAACAAAACTCAAATTTCAGTTTTGAAGATTCAACAACAAATGATGCTGGAAAGTCATTTAGATTGCAAAATTTTGGTAGAGTAATCAAATCAAGCATGATTTATTAACAGGTGAAGTTGTATGTGTGGAGAGCCCCACAAACACTCAAAAGCCTTACTTGAAAATAAAATTATTGTAATAACCCTGAGACCACCAAAGAAGAAAGAAAAAAAAAACAATGTAGCATAAACTTTAAATTAAGGAAATAATTATTGAGGTGTGTATATAACTAAAGTTTAGGCAAAATTAATTAAAATATGTAAAATGTTGAAATGCTGAAACCCAGTTAGGTTTATTGTTTGGTAGATATTGCCTTCTAAAAGTTATGGTTTCTTTTCCCACCCTATATTCATTATCCCATAAATGATTGATAGATACCAAACAAAGTGTTGATGGTAACCATCACCTTCCCAAAGATGGATTAGTATTTCACTTCCTTAGGGGACCCATGAATACATGTATCAACACACTTCCAATTGTTAAAGCCAGAGTCCAGCTAGAATAATTCCCTTTCACACCCCACACGCCCACACCCACCTCTCTGTCTCTCCAATAAGTCAGAAAGCCAAAGAAAGGAACAAGAGGGGATTACCTTAATTATCCTGTACTACAAACCATGACGTATATTTTTCTCTGTCCTTTTTCATAAAACAATGGATTAATTTATGGCCAAAAAGAATCACTATATTACTTACTTTTATGTAACGTTTTTATCTTGATATCAATTTTTGTAAATGTTTTGAGCATCTTCCACTTTTAGAGTAAAATGTTAGAGGAATAAAATCTGTTTAGGAGGATTGTAGGATTAGTAAATAAAAGTACTTTTTGGGTGTATTAGCCACTAACTTGTAACTTTGTAAGAGGTAACCAATACTATTTCCCTTCTTATGTATAATTTCTTTGATAATTTTCACATATATCTAAAAAACTTTGTGGTTTATTTAATGGTTTAAACACTAAAGTGTGTAAAAACACAGTGTGTGTGATGTGAGGCAGAAAATTACAAAAATGCCCATGTTGCGGTGGGTGCTGTAGAGCACTTTTCTTGGTGGAAAAGCATGTACTTTAATTTTTGGTGAAAAGGTGATAATGACATGGCATAATCACTTAAACCCCATAATCCAAAGACACAATAGTACTTTTAGGAGACAATTTAGACTAAATCATGGCATAATCATGATTATTAAATAAAGTACACAATTAATTAATTATAGTAAATGAAGATTAACATCTTAAAAAGGAATGAAAAGGACCAAACCTTGTTGCAACCTGGGACCAGCTCTTGCAACAGTTTCATTCGAGCATTTATCTTCTCTCTCCTAGCCTACAACACAATCAAATTAAAATGAAAAAATATTACTAATTTTTTAATTAAAAAATGAGTTAGTGTAATTTATATACATTCATGTGCAAAAGTTTTACACATACATATATGTATCCGATGATATATTATTACATTAATTAATTAACAAGTTATAAAAAGTTATAAATTTAACAGTGGTGGGTTGATGGTCTAGAACCACAGTATCAATTAATATTTTTAATTTACTTAACAATTTAAAATATTTTGATCGGTTGTGCATGTAAAGTTGTTTTAAACCGTCAATGCACCACCGTTAAACTCAAATATTATTTAATTTTAACTATATTATTGGATTATTGGATACATGTGCAAAACTTTCATATGCATGTATAAATTATTAAACTTTAAAAAATGAAGAAAACTTTATGATAAATAAATGTGATTAAAGAAGTGAATTAGTGATTAATTAAAGAGTTTACCCTTTCTGCTAAGCTATGGCTATCAGTAGCTTGACCTCGTCGAACTCGAACGTGAACGTACGGAAGCTCATCGCCGTTGCCGGAATTCTCGTCGGCGGCGATACTCTTACTCTTCTTAGACGACAATTTCACCTGCGTTTCACAGAACATGAGAATTCCCTCAAATTAGTAAGAAATTCAGAAAACCCTAATTTTTCAATTGAGTTCGTTAATGATGATTGATGAACCTTCTTTTCTCGTTCCTTCCTCTTCGCACTCTTGGAATTCGTGTTTTCGACCGTTGGATCAGAGACACATCCACCTTCTTCAGTCTCCTGTAGCTCATCCTTCACCTGCGGCAAGCTCGGCGAGTTTGTGGAATTTTCTCCGGCGAAAACGGAGAATCTCGCGGCGCGTTCAACCAACGCGGCGTTGGAAGGGAAAGTTAAATTACCGGTGTTGCAAGTCAGTGGATAGGGTTTCGGCGGTTTTCCGGTAATCTCCGACGAGTGAAGAAGCTCAACAACCTGCGTCGGTGGAAGTTCAAGAAGTGCGGTGAAAGAGTTCGCTGTTTCCGTCGCCGGAGCCATGATTCCTTGAATTTCTTCGTTGAATTGAATCGACTCGAACGTGGTTTGTTCCATCGTTCAACTGAACCAAACCGAAATGAACCGGTTTGAGAAAACTTGAAAACCGGAGTTAACTGTGTAAGTTGTTGGGGGAGAATGAAGGAGGGGAAAGAGGAGAGAAAGAAAGAGAGTGGAAAAAGAGTGAAGTGTGTGTGTTTTATAATGTGCTTGTTCTGTGTTGGTTCTTCTCTGGCATTTGAAGTAAGTAAGAAAACAACGTTGTTACGCTACGGTTTTGTTTGGTTTGGATATCTCATATAAACGGGAATGAATTTCCGTACTGTTGTAACGGAAGTGTTGAATAGGATGTTTGTAATTGTAATAAAAAGGATTCGAATTCGATGGTTGAGGTATCAACGTCTATTGTTAATTCTCGATCAGAATTGTAAATAAACAAAGCAAAAATGCCAATTATTGGTTGCTTTGTTGGATTTGGTAAATCTCTTGAAAAATTACTTCTTAAAAGTATCACTTTCTTTTGTTGGATTGGGTGTATAAACATTTAACATTTTTTGTTACACCTTTGGTCAAAACGAAAAAGGGTAAAACAAAAAAACATGATGTTGCGACCCCAAAATAGGTTTAAACCTCAAATTTATAAGCTCAATCCATGATAAATAGAAAATCACATAATTTATTGCTTATCAACTTGTTGAGGATCGCCTCTATATGCGAAAAATTCTTGCAATGGCTTTTAGCATAGCACAAGAATACAAAATTAGATTCTCATTCATTGGTGTCTCAAAGTTCATTCATAAAATAAAAATGGTATAAAGTTATCATTAGAGGACAAAATAAATAAGGATATTATTCCAGACAATTAGAAGTCCAATAAGTTAAAACCCAAGACAAACAAGGCAAGAGATGATGAAGGAGCATGCGAAGCCCTGTGCGCATTACCACACGAGAGTGTATCATAACTTCATCTCCATCCTCCATGTCATCTCAAACGGCACCCTAGGATGATGTCGCATTTCATGGAAGTCGTTAACGCTCTCCGCGTCTATATGGGTGAGTCAGTGTCACTCTCAAGGTACATTTCACTTTTACCACTTTTCGCACATAACTATCTCTCTCAAATACTAACTTGAGTGTTGGAGTGCTAATGTGTCTGTAGAGGAGTTGATAAAGAGGGGTTTTAGAGAAGTTGATCATTGTTTAAGAGAAGGTTACTCAATTGTTGGATTTGAGAATTTCTTCCATTTTTCTTGGTCTTTTTGAGTGTTTTCTCCCTTGAAACTTGTCTTGAGACTTGTAACAGAATTTCTCCACTTTGTAATTTCTCAACTTGTCTTCCCAAGTCCTCGTGAGATGCTTTGCTTTTCTGATTTACATGATTTTGCACTAAATTACATTAAAAACACCTAAGAATTGCTTGGTTTCGGGAAAACTAGAATTGCATGACTCGAAATGGAAACATTACAAAATATCTCGTAAATCATAGGCAATCATTCTAAAACTCCTCTTATTTGCATCAAAACATAATTAAAATGACTGAAAAATATGCTTAGAATAACATAAGATGAGATGTGGTGTCTCCCAAAACACTATGAGTATTTTAAGATGGAAAGACTTAGTGTAGGTATACATTGTCCACATTATAGTATAAAATGATATTGATCCCACATGGACTAGGGAGCTATAACTCTATAGCTTTCCAGTAATAAACTTGTTTCCAAGAAAATAAAGTAAAGCATTTGTCGCAACAATAAAATAAAAGTCAAGGGTTTGAGAAAACAATTAAAAAGATTTAGAAATTCTCAAAGTTAAAAGTGTGGTTTAAACAAAGCTTCAGTTATGATTGAGTTTTACTGCGATCTACAGAGCTATAGCTTTCTATGGTTTTCTAGCAATCTCGTGGCCACCGGGAGTGTTGTGCACTCATCCTTCATGTTAAACATGCAACGTTGCTAGATTAGGTCATCAATATTTCCCACTCAAGTGTAAGATGTCAGTGCTTCCAGGCTTTTCCAAGATCTAGTACTCATGCAAATTAGTCTCTCTTGATCCATTTACCTCTTGATGCATATGGACTAACTCATATCAAACAAACATGTTCTATTCTTATACACTTTCGGACTTAGGGAACTATAACATTGAAAGCAGAAGAGATCAAGTTTTACTTTCAAAGATTTTGAGTTAAATCAGTTTGCTTGAAAGAAACGCGAAACCATAGCTTTATAAATCCTAAGAAAAAGTATCATAATCTCACCATGTCTAAACCACAAGAAGGGGTTTAGCTCATGGTGAGCTGAACCACGAAGATGGAGATGAAATAAAACATAAATGAAAACATGAAAAACTAAATTTATAGATAAATATAGCTAGTACAATATTACAGTTTTGAAAGAAAGTGGTCAGCTAAAAGTATCACCATGTAACCCTAACTCTAATTTGCTAAAAACTAGCACTCATTGTAACAGCCCGATTTTCGCTAGATTTATTTTATTATTTATTCATGTGTGTTATATGTGCTCTTATGTGATTATTTGCCTCTGTGTGTATTTTTGGTTGGAAATTGTAGGATTCGGTGTTAAAAGGGTATTTTAGTCATTTTGGACTTAGGAGCATTTTGGTCATTTTGAGAGTAGGGGTAATTTTGTAATTTGGTTGAGGATTATTTTTAGTGGTTAGTGAGAGTGGTTATTTTACTAAGTTACTAGAGAATGTGGTAATTTATTTTATTTACCGGTAGGTGACCGTTAGTGTTACATTTTACCGTTAAATGAGTAATAACATTTTGGGGTTGGAATAGAAATGGGTTAGGCCCATTAAGGTGTTGTGGGTTAAGCCCAATTACATAGGACATATATATATATATATATATATATATATATATATATATATATATATATATATATATATTCTTGTTACTAGGGAAAATAGGTTTTCACCAACATTTGCAATTGATAGAGATAGAGGTAGAGAGAGAGAGAGAGAGAGAAGAAAAGGTTTGAAGAGAAAGAATAAGAGAAAGGGGTTGGAGGCTAGAGCTAGAAGAGGAATTCATCATCTAGGAGCTAAATTGAAGCTTGGGTTAGAGATTCTTGGTGCTAGAGGTAAGAGGGTTAGGCTTCACTCATAATTTCATAATTTTCCTTTTTACCCATTTGTGAAATTGATGAATTGAACCTAAAATGTTGTAAATTCGTGCATGATTGTTGTTGTTATGTTTGAGAACATGATTTGTATGATAATTGTGTGTTAGTATGTGAATTAACATGATGAAATGAATAAATATGGGTAAATTGTGTTCTTGAGCAAATTTGATGAGAAATGGGGTTATGATGTTGAATTGTGCATGAATTTGTGTTCATTAGTTGTTGTTGATGATTATTGAACTATTGGAATCGAATTGGTGTAACTGAAATTGTGGCTTATGAATTTGTGAGGAGATTTGTGGTTGTGTTGGTGTTTTGAGAAAATTTCATGATTTTGGTGAAATTAGTTGAATTGTTGGTTCCAATGCTTGATTCGTGTTTGTTTAAGTGTATTAAACCTATTAGAACCTATAAACACTTTCTGGAATTTGTTTTGGTGATTGGGGATTTGAAATGGGGATTTTTGGGTGAAAATGGCGTGAACCCGTAAAACTGCAGAAGAAACTCGCTAGGAACTCGCTAATAGCGAAGTTGTCTGGAGTTTTTTTCGCTAATAGCAAAAATCTCGCTAATAGCGAAAATGCTCAGAGACAACTTTTGCTGTTTCACGTTCCTGTGTCTTTTTCCCTCGTTTCTGTTTTGATCTGGCCTTTGGTGTAAACATGTAAGTTGTAGATATTTGAGTTGGCTTTCCAATGGCTTTGGTTTGACATGGAAATGATTTTTGGTTTTTGAGTTATGAGGAAAATACTCTTAAAAGGTTTTGGTGTATTTTATGAAAATCCGCATAACTATTTCTAAGTCGACCCAAACCTCATGGATTGTTCTTAACTTTAAATTTATGTTCTATGAGTTCAATTGAGGTGTTTAAACTATCATGTGATGGATTTAACTTGTTTTGTTTTCAAAATGGTATTCATTTGGAAAAATGATAAAGAGAGCTGAACCTTGTGATTTTCACGAATTTATCGTATTTGGCCGATGAAATGCTTATGTAACCTCTACTGCATGTATATGTGGATTGTGAGAATACATGGCATAGGCAATTAAGCTTGTTTACTTGGTTTTGACTTAAATGCTCAATTATTTTCAACGTTGTGATTTTTGGAGACGAACTTCGTAGAAAATGATTTTTGGGAGCCAATTGCTTATGAATCCTTTATGAATAGATTAATATGAGTATGAGATGATGTATGATCGGTGGTATATATATATATATATATGTTGATTTATGTGGAGATGATTAGTGGTGTATATATGTGACAACTATATGTTGCGTGAATTATGAAGTTGTTGATACTTTATGATAAAGTAAAGGTTGGTATAGCCGTTGCTTATATCCGTTGAATATAGCCGTTGAATTGTTGTGAACATATGCATAGTGGATTGAGTCATATGTTCATGGATCATATGTCGTGTCGGATGTTATATCCATATTGTCGTTGACTATAGCCGTTGATGATGATGTTTTTGTTGCATCATAAGGTGACGACCTTAGAGGAGTTTGGTACCACATGCATGTATGTGTCGAGTCTAGGTGCATAACATGTTATCATGAAGTCTTGCTTATTGCTGAAGTAAGAAGTATGTTGTATATTGTGGTATTTGTGATTGTGGTGTGATTGACTATGTGGAGGTTAACTGTTTATGTAATTTATTTGGAAACTGAATTGTTTTACATCATGCCTAGTTGTTTATGTTGATTATGATGATGTAATGCTAACCCTCAGTGATTTACCACCTGCCTTTCCGTATGGACGGGTAGATGGAGTGCAGGGTGCTTAGATTGTGTGCTTGATGTTGCCGAGGAGCGGAGTTCCTCTTTTTATGTGCAAGTGTCTAGATTAGGGCTCTAATCTAGGGTGGTACTTGCATGTTGGATTTTATTTGACTATGTAGTTGGTGTTAAGACATTGATGTATCTGAGAGATGTATTTATTGTCATGAGATTTGGAGATGTTATTCACATGATTATATATGTTCCGCTGCTATGCTTTTGAGACTTGACAATTTATACATGTATGTTGTTTTTGTTTTGATGACGTAGCATCTATTTCTAGAATATATTTGTATATTCGCGCGTTTTACCGCTTATTAGAAGTAGGGTGTTACACTCATGCTCATCTATGGAGAATATGAGATGGAGTGAGAACTCTAAAGCTTCTAACCCTAGCTGGAACTTGGCCTCTTAATTCATCATGACAATTTTCGGACCATTGGCACTATCATTTGGTTGTTTTTTTTATAGTACAATGTATCACTTTAATCCCAACAAGTATTTTCTAAATTAAAGTACAAATAATAATTCAACACAAAATGATGTCACACATTCCCATCATTTAAAAAGTACTTCAAATTAATTAAAAACAGTGCAGCGGAAATAAGTTCAAAACATCGTCACATTATCTTAACAAATAAGCTGAATTCAAATACGAATTCCAAAACGAAGTGAAAATAAAAGAAAGACCCCAATTCCCTAGTGTTGCAGAATCAGAGCATTGACCCATAATAAACTTCTAATGAAAAGAAGGATTGACGAGAAAGACTCGTCGTACTCCAAGCTGTAACACCCATACTAAACGTATCTAGAAAGTTTAGCATGAACGTTATTATTAGTACTGGATACATTAAAATATACAACATTATAAATTTCGAATGAATATTATTTACATCAAGTCCCGTTCGTATAAAAATAATACAATACTTCTCATCCATACATAAAGATACATCCTTGATGTCCATCACGTCCTGCAGCGGTACGAATGAACCCTTTAAGTAATATCCATCCGGCTACAAGCATGCATAAACATCCTGCTTATCTGAAACAAATAAGGATTGGGATGAGACATAATGTCTCAGTGAGTTCCCCTAAATCCTAGGCTATAGGCAACCTCAAGGGGAAACCTACGGTCACCACGTGTCTACATTACAACCTGACGGTTGATTATACGTGTGTGGGGACTTCCATACTTAGACGGTAGTGCATACTAGAGCCGTCATAATCTTATCTTAGCTTGTTATAGGCTTCACTTCCTATACGTGTCATGGCGGTCGAGGGGGAACCTAGGACCGCTTTGCCAAGAGTACGCTCTACGTATCGAGGCCTAAACATAACATATCATGGCACGATTCTAACCGGACGATTAGGGGAAACCTAAGATCGTCATCGGCATAACATACTTTACTTGTTCTATTCCATAACTTGCACTTATCTTATAACATCTAATGCTCTTGTTCTAAACCATAATCGTGCATGGAATCATTCTACATATCCTAACATATTCATAAACATGAGAAACATAGTCGTACATAAGTTCATTCTTTATTATGTTAGCGTTGAACAAACAATCATTATCTTGATTCATTTTATGGAGAGTCGCGGGTGGAGTAACCCCGGGAACACTCCCATACATGACCGATGTACGTACATCGGACTCCCTCGGTGTCGTGCGGGTCCCTTGCAGCTTAAACCGTTCCCCTTAGGTCGAGAACCTCCCGTATCCCCCTGGCGTGGATAACAAGAGACACGAGCACCGCCATGCGGTTATAAACTTAGTCTTGCGTACACATAAGTTAAACATATTCATACTTGCTTATTTACCTCGGAACCTTAATCGATCCGATTAGCAGTAACTTATACTTATTCATACTTGATCATATGCGAAGAGAATACACTTCGCGTCTTATCTTACATATGTATTCATATCCTATACTTGACATACTTAGTGATTCATGCTATCTTGCTATTTCTCAACAACTATGTCTAGGCTCTACATTCATGCCCTATCTTATATCATGCTACCCGAGTAATATCGGCTTAAACTCTCTCTTGATTCACTCTTGTCATTCATGTTAAGATTGCCATGATTTTCATTTCAAGAATCGTTCGATGTTATGTGCATTGCCTAGATGTTGTTTTAGGGTTATAAAGTTATAAAACGTTGAAAGAAAAGCTTCGGAATGCACCACAGACACCACATAGAGCCAACAAGCCAAAAGCATGTTGGCATGTCCAGAAGCCTGCGCTATTAGCGTACCTGGGGCGTGGCCAGCCTGAAGAATTTCGCTATTAGCCTAGATTTCGCTAATAGCGTAGTTCTTCGGGTCTGTGGTACAAAATTTTCAGTTTTGACCCAAAACTTGTTCAGTTTGATCCTGCAATGCACCATAATCATCCAGCAACATATATATACATTTATAAACATATTTCATGGCAATTTAACATCAAATCAACAAGAATTTATCAAAAGTCCATTAGGGTTCTAAATCCCTCATAAACATAAATCAATCCTTGCTAACATGAATTTACACACCCAAAGGTAGGTAAACTATCTATGGAACTCACCTAATCATGTTTGCTTGCTTTCCTTCAAGTTCCAAGCTCAAGCCCTAGATTCCTCTTCATTCTTGATTCTTGACTTTCAACCCAAACCATGCTTAAATCCCTTCTTTCACTTGTTTCTTGCTTGCTAAGCCATGCTTGATCATGTATTGAAGAAGTTTGGATGACTTAGAGAGGAAAGGGAGGCGAAATTCTTAGAGAGAAGGAGGAGAGAATTGTTTTCCAAAAACCTAGAGAGAGAAGTGAAATGGGAAAATGAATATTTTTGGGTCCAAACATACTTAAATACTCCTTGCGTGCAATTACCCAAAATACCCTTCGCCTCAGTCGCATTTACCTGACACTGATACATAAGTCCATGCTTGACTAATATCACATAATATTGTCCGTCGTACATAACATTTTCCATCATAAACACTTTCCATGAACATCAGTCCTCTGATACATTTAACAGGTAAAATTTCCATTAGCCGACGAGCGGGATGTTACACTCTACCCCCCTTAAAAAAAAATTTCGTCCTCGAAATTTAGATATCCACTATCAATCATCATGACAAAACTTACCATCTATGGTCTGAGCCAAACATTTTCCAGTCATACATATCCAAAGGGTTCATCGTATCATGTCCTCATCTTGGTTCTTAATCCACATACAACTGAACACAACCTTTTTGATCTTAATATCACTCAAAATTAGAGTCTTCTTAGCATATCATGATTTAGAACTTACCTTACTACACATAAACTTATTGTCTCAGACTCGGATCTTACCCGTTTGAAATTTACTGAGTTCAAAACATAACATCTTGAAGTAACCCTCATATTGTGGAAATTAACTTTTTCATAAACCTGGCTTAACTCGAATCATCTTGATCATAACTTATTCTTGTGACAACCTGGCTAATTATCTCAGATTCATATTACATCCACCTAACGTAAATCATCCATATAAGTAACTTATCATAACTGGAACACTCAGGATTTGCATTTTAACTGGGTCCTCATGAAGTCCAGGTTTGCCCTGCAGTTCTCAATGGCATTTAAAGCACCTTATCATACATACACATAATTAAAACATGACTTTCCTTATCGTACCTTGAGACCTGTGCCTCTTTCTTACATTACTTATCTTGTCGATCTTATTACCATTCTTATTGCACCCAAATTCATGGATGACTCATAGAACTTGTCGTAGAGAGGTGAAATTAAATATGCCGACACTTAAGACATTCATCAATCCATCTTGCAACTTACATGCTCTTAAACTTCTGACTTAGGCCACTTGCATTTGATTATTCCCAACATAAGCTTGTATGTCTCATATAACCCTTTTGGAGAACCTTGTTGTTTACTTCATCAAATCTTACTTTACATGGTGTCCTACATACTCTCAAGTGTCACATCTTGTTAAATAATGACGATACTCATTCTAACATATTACTTTAAGAAGTTTTCTAAACATGAGTATTCGGATCCTTGGAACGAATAGAGACATAACCTTTTAAAAGAGTTTTGTGAAAAATATCATGTTAAAAACAATTTCGTTCACAAGTCTCTCAATACCCATTTTCAATTTAGGAGTTTTTAAATCATAGTTCGAGATCTTCATAACGAGTATCGTGAACTCTTAACAAGTTTGACATAGGAGAGTATGCACTTCCTCGTGCATAACTCATGATTTATATCTCCATCCATAATGAAATTTTGGAACTTCAAGAGTAACTTCTTTCTTAACTTACATACATATCTTGGAGACTTACACAATTACATAACATAAATCATATAGAATCCTTGACCCTCATACCATTATCTCATTTCCTCGTTCTAAGAACAATAAACTTGAATCTTCAAAACATCATATCCGGTTATGATCACATATTGTTACCTTATTCTGCATAACACTTCTCCTTTTTAATACCGGCTCCACACTTAATAATTCAATCATTACACTGAGTCACAAAAGGAACCTTCCGACTCTTACCTGCATTTTCCTTGTCATAGTACATACTCTTACATGTATTTCTCTTATCATACTTAGATGAAAACACATCCTTATACATCTACCATATACATCACTAACTGTATCGGTCTCATTGCTTATTCAATATTTCGAGAACTCCTCGCTTGTTCCATAATGCTTCTAACGAAGGCTCTTACCATCACATTCCATGTTCCATGATTACTATTAACAACTCCGTCTATTAACTTCGTTGTGCCACTCTGATTCCCACCAGTTGGCCTTAACCAATACTTTAATCCATAGACGACTGAACTTCACATTCTTTTTCCCATATGAACATCATCTTCTTGAGCCTTTCTCAAAACCTTTCATATGGAAACCATTGCCATAAACATGCACCTCACAATACCTTGCAAGGTTGAATCTCACGGTAGACTTGTCGCATTACCAGAATACTTTACTTGGGGATAGATCTTATATTCTCACAGGTTGAGTTTACCCTATGACATATACTTATCATACTTAACTTGTTTCCGAGTACATCTCAAATTCCTATAATAGATTCATCATAAATTCATACATGCCTTTCTTGATCTTGCTTCATTGCATCCTTGTATTCTCGCCTACTATGTTTTGTGTAATCAACTAATGCTTGCTCGTTAATTTCTTTCTCAAAGAAACTTCACAATTTAGCACACGGGGTATTGGCGTTGACGATTCCTCTTTTATATAAAAACGTAATAAATCTGGCCCCATTTGTTACTCTAAAACTACGGAATAAGTTGACAACACAACTGTGTCACCCAACCGTAGTTCCGGTGAGTTTAGCCCACTCTACGTGAGTCGTAACAACCAGTACTTGCAAAAATTTCTTTTTAAATCCAAGAACGCCATCTCCAATCACCCATATGCATGTATTCATTTTCAAAATTTTGGCAAACTTTAGAATTCATCATCATAACGAGCCTTAGCAAGTCAATCAAGCAAAACCTAGGTCCGAGGGGTACTCATAACTTCATAAAATCCATGCAACTCATGTCCTCATATAAATATTTACCATTTACTTTCCATCTCATGACTTTGCATTCACTTTATTCGTTCCATAAGCCGAAACCTTAAAACTCTTAACCCAAGCTCTTCGTTAGCTCTTGCCATGTTAACTTCTAATGTTACCTTAAACCGGATTGATTCCGTTAATACTTGTCCATGCATTCTCTTCCTTAGAAATCATAGGGGGTGTTGTGCATTCGATACTTGATGTTATAAAGAGTGTTTGTTGCATAAAAGATTGTGAAAACAACCCCCAATAGCTACTACTGACCCTAGAGACGAAATGACAATTTCCCGAAAAACTGAAAATTTTCGCCCCAGGTTCGCTATTAGCGAAACTCTCTGGAGTAATTTCGCTATTAGCGAAATTTTCGCTATTGGCGTATTTTCTTCAACTCAGTTTTCTAAAGATCGTATTTTACATAAAAATCTTACTTCCTCAAGTACTCTAGTGCACATCATTCCTTCTAATCATCTTAAAAACATTTCTATAACTTTTCCATGGCAAGCATTAACATCAATCGATTCAATTCACGGCACATTAGAAACTATTATCTTGTTCATCACAACTCTGCACCACTTTAACATCTTACTTCATACCTCATACATATACATCTGTGACTTCCTTCTAAATATCGGAACGTCTATACTCTTGATCCTGACTCATTCTGGACTCTTAATACACTAATTTCCAAAGCTACCTTAAACCGTATCAGTTTCGTTGATAGTTGCCCATGCCTTTTTCCTTGAAAATACTAGGGTATGATATGCATTCATTACTTGATGTCATAAAATATTTTTGTCACATAAAAGATTATTATGAAGACATCTCCCCAATAGACATTGCAAACCATAGGAACGAACTGGTAGGTTTCATAAAAAAAAACGGGAAGTTTCGTTCCAGGTTCGCTATTGGTGAGCTTCTCCAACTTTATTTTTCGGAAAACATTCTTTGCATGAAATTTATATTCTCGAGTATAAAATGCACATCATTATTCCCTATCATCGTGAAATATCCTGTAACATATGCATGGCAACATCAACCTTTTTCGATACAATTCTTGGCACATCGGAAATCAATGCCTTAATCCTGATAACATAAATCTTTCTTTTAAATCCTTATCTTGTAATCTTGTTCTGACATTCCAGAATATCATAAAACCGTTCCAACAACAACTCGAAGTATTATTAGCATCTCACCCAACGGTGTCGGAACATCCTGCCTTAACATTGCCTTACATTCCCGGAGGATTCACACTTATACTTATTTAGTTCACCGGCCACTCACTGGCTTGATCAACCTCTTGCTAATACTCATTCCGAGTTCTTACTTCTGAGATCACACTTTCCAGTGCATCTTCACTACATACTTCATTCCTCCTGGGTCCTATTCAGCTCTCAGGCATCCATTCTAATCGTTGAATGCTAAATTGAGTTGATCAGGCTCAACTAACAACAACTAGAACATTTAACCAGAACCCAATGGTCCAACTACCTTAGTTGTAACTTAATGACCCAAGACACGGTCTGAATTGATCTGCTCTGATACCAATTGTAACATCCCAGACTGCTTACAGGATTGCCGACTAACCCCACAAACCAACACGAGTCTTTTCAGCATGCTTTGTCCTCACTCACATGCTTACCGGGAAACTTCCCGGTAGGTCACCCATCCTAGTACTACTCCAAGCCAAGCACGCTTAACTGTGGAGTTCCTATGGATTGAGCTCCCGAAAAGAAGATGCATCTTGTTGATATGGGTAGTACCTAACAATTCTTATAAGCCTTCCTTCAACCATGTAGTCCCATACCTACACGCCCTCCGGATCCCTCTCATTCCGATGTGATTCGGTTCCTCCTATCAACGTGGGGTAATCCTGTAACAGCCCGGTGGTCCGACTCATCCCGCTTAAGTCCGGGGCCGGCCTGGCTCCGCCACTGTTACTGTGCCACGTTGTGGGTGTTACACAAGCTCGCAACATCTAAAGTTCTTCGTCCTGAATATCTGTACCAAACAAGGGTACAGACGTCCAATCCGTAATCGGGGTGATTATATATCCAAAATAAGAAGATTGCATAAACATAATGAATAGACTCAGAGATTAAATACAAAAAACACCATCAATTATATATATATATATATATATATATATATATATATCATAAGATGAACATGCATCACTTGCAGAAAAGAAATTATCATTCATGAAATTCACATCTTATCAAAGGAACATCGTTATGTGTGCAATGCTCCTAGACTCGACCGTATATGCATGTGGTACCAAAGCTACTCATCGTCAAATATTTTGGATATCATAGGTATGTTATTGATTTATCCCCCATCGTTAAATCACTTCGTTAAATAGACTTTGTAACACCCATACTAGACGTATCTAGAAAGTCTAGCATGTGCATTAGTTTAGTACTGGATACATTAAAAATTTTACAACAATAACACTTCGAAGGAATATAATATACAACAAAGGCGTTCATACAATAATATTACAACTCGGCTTTTCTAAAGAATAATAAATGCATCCTTTAAAATCCACATCATCCAGCAGCGGGTACGAACGAACACTTGTCGCATCATCCATTCGGCTACTAGCTTGCTAATCCATCCTGATATCTGAAACAAATAAGGATTGGGATGAGACATAATGTCTCAGTGAGTTCCACCTAACCCTAGGCTATAGGCAACCACGGGGGAAATCTACGGTCACCACGTGTCTACAATTCAACCTGCCGGTTGATTATACGTGTGTGGGGACTTGCTTTCTTAGACGGCGGTGCTTGCTAGGGTCGTCTTGATATTCTTAACTTGTTATAGGCTTCTCTTCTTATACGTGCCATGGCGGTTAAGGGGACCTAAAACCGCATTGCCAAGATACGATCTACGCATCAAGGCTTTCACTTGCTAAAATCATGACACGACTCTAACCGGACGATTAGGGGAAACCTAAGATCGTCGACGGTATAACTCTCTTAACTTGCTTACTTACTTACTTGGATAAGATGTATTAATAAACTTTCTTAATCTTGCCACAAAAGTGACTCTTTCTAGCTTGCTAGCTCTTGACTTTCTACTTCTATATTCTTTCTAGTTCTTGACAGTCTATGCCAAGGCTCTATGACATAACACACATAAATGTATGATGAATATGCATAGTTAGCTTCATTGATTATGTTAGCGTTTAACAAACAACATATCTGAGTTCATTTTACGGATTAGTCCCGAGTGGAGTAACCCCGGAAGCTAATCCCTTACTACCGGTGAAGTGCTTAGCAAGAGCGCACCAGACTCCCTTAGTGAACATGCGGGTCCCTTACGGCTTACCCCATTCCCCTTGGAGAACCTTTTGTACCCAACCTTGGAAGGAATACAAAAGACACGACACCTTAACTTAGTGAAATGCGGCTCCCTTGCGGCTTAACTATTCCCCTTGGGGAACCCCTTGAATCCAATTTGGATAACAAGAGACATGACACTCTTTCTTTCTTATAGTCTTAGTCTTATGCACGAAAAATAAACTTAACATGTCTTTTCTTTTACCTCGGACCCTTAAACGATCCCACTAGAGGTAACTTAATGCTTGCTTAACTTACTTTGTGAATGGATATGAAATCGATTCACGCTTTACCATACTCGTATGGTACTTAACTTCTATGCGAGGAGATTACACTTCGCGTCTTAACATTCTAGAGATTCTTTCTTAAGTTGCTAGTTCCCAACAACTATGTCGAGGCTCTAGATTTCCCTTTCTTATTGGTTAACTTGCTACCCGTTCTTAACTTACTATTCTTTCATTGCCATGCTTTGCTAACTATGCCAAATACTTGCTTCTTCTCAAGAGATCTTTACTTAAAATTAGCCAATAGAATCTTGGTTTGAGGGGTTTATTTCATAAAAGACTGCTCGGGTAACACCGGCTTAAAGGACGTCAACAAGACCTGAGGCGAGCAAACAATGCCGTAAGCACTGTCTTGCTCGCGAGGCGAGCTAGGGGCGAGCAGTACCCCTAGTTCGGTTGTCTTGCTCGCCATGGCGAGCTCACTTGCTCGCGAGGCGAGCTATGACAGTCCAGCCCTGCATAAAATGTGTTATTGACCCAAAACCTCAAAACCAAATATCTTTAGGCATAGCATGATTCTAGAGGTCATAAAATACTTATAAAACATTTAAAAGGCAAGCATTGGCAAGCTTAACAAGCATAACATGAAAAGGGATAATTACACTCCATGTAAAAGCCCTAAAAATTCATTTCTTATCTTACAAGTCAAAAACATAAAATCAAGGTGGGAAAGCTATCTAAGGAACTCACCTAACATGATTCACACATGATTCCCAAGCTTCAAGCATCATCTTCACTTCACATGACCAAACCCTAGCTTTTTGCCCCTTTTTGCTTTCTTTGTTCAAACCAAACCAATCTTGTTGTTTCCTTGCAATCCATAGCTTCTTGATCTTTGCTTGATCATCTTTACTCCAACCAAAGCTTTCTAACCTAAACCCTAGTCTTAAAGGAATCTCTATGTGAAGAAATAGAGATATCAATCCAAAGCTTCTTGTTGTTCTTGAGAGAGGAGGAGAAGGAAACTATGATGTTTGATCCATGGGGGAGAAGATTTGAAAAGGATTGATTGTGAGAAAGAGAGGAAGAGGGCGATGGAGAGTAGAGAGAAGGAGGAGGAAAGTTTTGCCAACTTAGAGAGAGAAAGAAGATGAAGAATGAGATATTTTGGAGCCTAATCCAAATAAATATCCTTTCCCGTGCAATTACCAAAATGCCCTTGACTTAAGCGTGTTATGTACGCCTCTGATACTTTTCCCGTGTTATGCTGACATGTCATAAAATATTTGCTATTAATCCACTTTCCATAAATTATTTCCTCTGGCACGATTAACGGGTAATATACCGATACCGACAGGTGGGATATTACATTCTACCCCCTTAAAAAAATTTCGTCCTCGAAATTTAGAAACCAACTACCAATCCTCGCAACTGCGACCTACCTTCTCTAACTTTAATTACATAAGGTCTGATTAAACTCACTTCACAGAGTTCGAACATACCTTCCTCGCCAAAATACGTAACTCGTCCTCTTTCTTTATTTGCATAATGGATATGATCTCTTCAACCTTAATATCTTTCTCAAAATCATAGAACTATCTTAGAACATTGTGTTTGAAACACACTTTTTGCTACTTGTGAACTGGTTGTCTTAATTTCCATATCTCAAATGCTTAGCATAACTATTCATGTAAGTAACTTCTCATTAACTAGAACACTCAGGATTTGCCTTTATACTGGGGTCCTACCGGAATCCAGGTTTGCCCTGCAGTGTTTTCTTGCATCTGAAACATCTTATCATGCATATATCTTACTATGCATACACAATCTTTCTTACCGCATCTTGCGATTTATATTTCTTACTTATGTTACTTATCTTGATGATTATATAAATCTCTTAACTCTTTCAAGCTCTTCAAAAACCTTTCTAACTTGACACAAAGAAGCGAAATCCATTACGTCGGTTCACCTGACAACTTAATAACTAGTTATTGTGGTTCACTTTCCCTCAAAACTTTCTACTAAGTCCTTTTGCACTTGCATTGAACACTTGAATACAAAATCATGCTTCCTGTATGATATTGGTATCACACGAACATTGCCATTTCCTCTTTAAAACTTTATCCTCATAATGCTTGCACACTTCTAAATACCGCTTCTTGTTTGTTAATAACGATACCCAATCCATTACTTTACTTCAAGAAATTTCTAATCTTTGGTACATAGGTTCTTGGAACAAACATTTACTTGAATAAAGAAAATCTCATTTTGAAACCAAGTTTGTAATAGTACCTCAGAACCACCGGACGAGCCTCTAAATTTTATTAAAAAGGTTTTACAACTCGCTCCAAACTTGTCTATATTAAGTTGGTCCTGAAGTCATTACGTCTTAAGTGAGCAAGCTCACTCACGACACAACTCATCGGTTTCATCAACGTTAAAAAAAAAAATCATATTTTTAAAACAATTTCATTCCCAAGTTCCTCGATACCAATCTTAACTTTAAGAAAGTTATGCTCATAGCTTGACACTATTCTAACAAGTATCGTTATCATTTAACAAGTTTGATATAGGAGGGTATGTACTTCATCGTGAAAACCTCATGTATCATATTCCATTACCACAACACATGCTCTTTCCGGACTAGCCAATAGCTCATCTACACATTTAACACTACCAGATAGGCAATCCGATTACTTTCTTTGTGATAACTCTAGTCTTTCTCATCTTACTTAAGCAAAGATACTCCCTTTATACTTCTACCTAAATCAACACTGACCGTGTGAGTATTAATACTTACTTGTCACGTCGAAAACTCCCAGTTCGTTTCATAGTACTCCTCACTAAAACTGTATTACCGACTCGAATATTCTTCACGAAGATTCTTACTGAAACATTCCATGTTCCAGGGTCACCGTCCACAACTTTACCGGTTAATTTCCGTTGCGCTTCTCTGATTCCCATCAGTTGGCTTTAACCACTACTCTAGTCCATTGTTACGAGTGGACTTCACACTCCTTCTATCATTTCAATAATATCTTCTTGAACTCTTCTCAGTACTTCCTATGTTGCAATAAATTCTTCAACCTTGCTCTACCCTTAGCTTGTATAATTAAGTCTCGAGGTAGACTTTTCTCTCGACATATTAATGCCCTACTTACACTTGTTCTCGGGTAATTTCTACTCATAGTATATTTCTTTGCTGCTACTACTTACTATTTCCATGATTCGTCCTTCCTGACTTCCCAAGATAAACTCATCTTGCATTCGGACATGACTTCTTATGCATCTAATCTTGTACCTTTGTATTATCGCATGCTATGTTTTGCTCGATCATACTATTACTTGCTCGTTAATTTTTCTTTTAAAGAAAACTTTGTAAATTAGCACATGGGTTATTGACGTTGATGGTTTTCCACTATACCCATTTATAAAATATACTGAACCTATGCCCGAGTTGTTACTCTAAATTCACAGGACGAGTTGACAACACATACGTGCCATCAAATCTTAGTCCTAGTGGGTTTAGTATACCCTATGCGAGTCGTAACAACCGGTACCTGCAAAATTCCTTTTCAATTTTCAAAATCTCAACTTCAATCACCCATACGCATAAATCTTTCTAAAATCATGTAACCTCATTATGCAACAACATAATGAGTCTTAGCAAGTTAATCAAGCAAAACATAGATTCGAGGAATACGTCATCATTCCACAAAATCCAAGAACCTTGTAATGTCTTGTAACTTTGAACCACTTTAACTTCTTTCTTCAAGTCTTCACATCCGTGGCTTCCATTCTAAATACGGAACCTCTAAACTCTTAGTCTAAGCTCCTTCTCGACCCTTGACACAATAACTCTAAAGCCACCTTATCCGTATTGATTTTCGTTAATAATTGCTCATGCCTTTTCCTTTCAAAATCTTAGGATGTGATATGCATTCATTACTTGATGTCATAAAAGGTTTTTATTGCTTTAAAGATTGTGAAGATAACTCTCCAATAATTACTGCAAATCCTCGAGACGAACTAACGGTTTTCAAAAAAACTGGGAATTTCGCCTCAGGTTCGCTATTGGCGAATTTCTTCAGTTCAAACTCCTTATAAATATACTTTACATGAAAATTCTTATTTCTCAAGTAGTCCAATGCATATCATTCATTCCTATCAACATAAAATATTCTACAATATATGCACAACAACCATCAACCTATTTCAATACAGTCTCGGCTCGTCGGAAATCAATGTCTTAGTCCTGATGACATAAACTTTCGCTTAAATCCTTAACTCCTTCTACTATGAGTAACTTGCCTCGCTACATTGGGACTTAACGCACTTTCAGAACACTAGAACCTTGTCCACTCTGAGCTTACAAGTCCATAACCTCATTCACATAACGCTACCCCTGAGAGCCTACTAATTCCGCCAGCCTACATCAACTTCTTTCTAACTTGTAGCCCTGCGCTGACGTTTTGGAACACAAATCATTCCTACACAATAAATCTGTTCCAACAACAAATCTTACTGAAACTTCAGATCATACTTAGACATTTCCAAACTCTTTACTCACGGGTATACGATGTATCTACAACATCTTACCCAACGCTGTCGGAACGTCTCTTATTAACATTACCTTACATCCCCGAAGAATTCACCTTTCTACTACTTAGTTCACCGGCCACCTATTGGCACAATCAAACTTCTTACTAATACTCCTTCCGAGTTCTTACTTTCCGATGCATCTTCATCACATACTTCGTTCCTCCAGGGTCCTATTCAGCTCTCAGGCATCCATTCTAATCGTCGAATGCTAAATTGAGTTGATCAGGCTCAATTAACAACGACAACTAGAACATTTACCCGGAACCCAATGGTCCCACTACCTTTGTTGTAACTTAATGACCCAAGGCACGGTCTGAATCGACCTGCTCTGATACCAAATGTAACACCCATACTAGACGTATCTAGAAAGTCTAGCATGTGCATTAGTTTAGTACTGGATACATTAAAAATTTTACAACAATAACACTTTGAAGGAATATAATATACAACAAAGGCGTTCGTACAATAATATTACAACTCGGCTTTTCTAAAGAATAATAAATGCATCCTTTAAAATCCACATCATCCAGCAGCGGGTACGAACGAACACTTGTCGCATCATCCATTCGCCTACTAGCTTGCTAATCCATCCTGATATCTGAAACAAATAAGGATTGGGATGAGACATAATGTCTCAGTGAGTTCCACCTAACCCTAGGCTATAGGCAACCACGGGGGAAACCTACGGTCACCACGTGTCTACAATACAACCTGCCGGTTGATTATACGTGTGTGGGGACTTGCTTTCTTAGACGGCGGTGCTTGCTAGGGCCGTCTTGATATTCTTAACTTGTTATAGGCTTCTCTTCTTATACGTGCCATGGCGGTTAAGGGGACCTAAAACCGCATTGCCAAGATACGATCTACGCATCAAGGCTTTCACTTGCTAAAATCATGACACGACTCTAACCGGACGATTAGGGGAAACCTAAGATCGTCGACGGTATAACTCTCTTAACTTGCTTACTTACTTACTTGGATAAGATGTATTAATAAACTTTCTTAATCTTGCCACAAAAGTGACTCTTTCTAGCTTGCTAGCTCTTGACTTTCTACTTCTATATTCTTTCTAGTTCTTGACAGTCTATGCCAAGGCTCTATGACATAACACACATAAATGTATGATGAATATGCATAGTTAGCTTCATTGATTATGTTAGCGTTTAATAAACAACATATCTGAGTTCATTTTACGGATTAGTCCCGAGTGGAGTAACCCCGGAAGCTAATCTCTTACTACCGGTGAAGTGCTTAGCAAGAGCGCACCAGACTCCCTTAGTGAACATGCGGGTCGCTTACGGCTTACCCCATTCCCCTTGGAGAACCTTTTGTACCCAACCTTGGAAGGAATACAAAAGACACGACACCTTAACTTAGTGAAATGCGGCTCCCTTGCGGCTTAACGATTCCCCTTGGGGAACCCCTTGAATCCAATTTGGATAACAAGAGACATGACACTCTTTATTTCTTATAGTCTTAGTCTTATGCATGAAAAATAAACTTAACATGTCTTCTCTTTTACCTCGGACCCTTAAACGATCCCACTAGAGGTAACTTAATGCTTGCTTAACTTACTTTGTGAATGGATATGAAATCGATTCACGCTTTACCATACTCGTATGGTACTTAACTTCTATGCGAAGAGATTACACTTCACGTCTTAACATTCTAGAGATTCTTGCTTAACTTGCTAGTTCCCAACAACTATGTCGAGGCTCTAGATTTCCCTTTCTTATTGGTTAACTTGCTACCCGTTCTTAACTTACTATTCTTTCATTGCTATGCTTTGCTAACTATGCCAAATACTTGCTTCTTCTCAAGAGATCTTTACTTAAAATTAGCCAATAGAATCTTGGTTTGAGGGGTTTATTTCATAAAAGACTGCTCGGGTAACACCGGCTTAAAGGACGTCAACAAGACCTGAGGCGAGCAAACAATGCCGTAAGCACTGTCTTGCTCGCGAGGCGAGAAGCATTACTCGCCGTGGCGAGTTGCATTGCTCGCGAGGCGAGCTAGGGGCGAACAGTACCCCTAGTTCGGTTGTCTTGCTCGCCATGGCGAGCTCACTTGCTCGCGAGGCGAGCTATGACAGTCCTGCCCTGCATAAAATGTGTTATTGACCCAAAACCTCAAAACCAAATATCTTTAGGCATAGCATGATTCTAGAGGTCATAAAATACTTATAAAAAATTTGAAAGGCAAGCATTGGCAAGCTTAACAAGCATAACATGAAAAAGGATAATTACACTCCATGTAAAAGCCCTAAAAATTCATTTCTTATCTTACAAGTCAAAAACATAAAATCAAGGTGGGAAAGCTATCTAAGGAACTCACCTAACATGATTCACACATGATTCCCAAGCTTCAAGCATCATCTTCACTTCACATGACCAAACCCTAGCTTTTTGCCCCTTTTTGCTTTCTTTGTTCAAACCAAACCAATCTTGTTGTTTCCTTGCAATCCATAGCTTCTTGATCTTTGCTTGATCATCTTTACTCCAACCCAAAGCTTTCTAACCTAAACCCTAGTCTCAAAGGAATCTCTATGTGAAGAAATAGAGATATCAATCCAAAGCTTCTTGTTGTTCATGAGAGAGGAGGAGAAGGAAACTATGATGTTTGATCCATGGGGGAGAAGATTTGAAAATGATTGATTGTGAGAAAGAGAGGAAGAGGGCGATGGAGAGTAGAGAGAAGGAGGAGGAAAGTTTTGCCAACTTAGAGAGAGAAAGAAGATGAAGAATGAGATATTTTGGAGCCTAATCCAAATAAATATCCTTTCCCGTGCAATTACCAAAATGCCCTTGACTTAAGCGTGTTATGTACGCCTCTGATACTTTTCCCGTGTTATGCTGAGATGTCATAAAATATTTGCTATTAATCCACTTTCCATAAATTATTTCCTCTGGCACGATTAATGGGTAATATACCGATACTGACAGGCGGGATATTACAGACTCGGCCATGAATGTCAAATAGCCACATCAACAATGCACATCATTTGCAGACTCGACATTACACATCGTCAAATAAATCATTAGATAACACATCGTCAAATATCTAATTATTTGCACATCGTTATGTAATACATCAATTACACATCATTTAATATCTCGTAAATTGACACGATACACATGTCATATTTGATTTAAAAATAACAACGATGACAACAACAACAACAACAAAATCTAAGATTATAACCATATGCCAAAGATCTAATAATAAAATAATAAATAATTCTACTAACATGTTTAGTGCGTTATTGTAACAACTAACTCTTAGTTCATGGATACCACAAATTTGTGAATCAATTTCGTTGTTATGGACTCACCGTTGTTTTAAGAAATCACTTTTAGGACACCTAAATTAACTTTCCTTACTTTGATATGTTGCTTCGGGACCCTATCCTACACCTTAGGAACTCAATTAAGGGATAAAAATAGGTTTTTCTAAGTCTAGGAAGCGAGCACGATCGTGCCCCCTCAAAAACACACAAAATGGAAGAACATGCGCACGGGTCGTGCAATGTAGGCGCATGACCGTGCACACCTGACAAGTGACAGAAATCGTTGGTTTGCTGCGACTTCACTTTGGGGAACTTTCCTAAACTTTTTTTTTCGACCCTAAACTCAATAAACTTATCCCTAATCATCACCCTAAGGTTACCCTAACATCAAAACACCAATTCTTTCTATGATTATAATACACACTAATTCTCATCTAATTACACCTAATCACAACATATTCTCTCATGATTAATTCTCTAATCAAATTATCTAACCATTGGTCTCACGACCTTAAGTTTCCCTTCACAACTCTAATCACATAAACACTTCTCACCATAATTAGTTTATCATCATTCAACAACACCAAATTCACAAATTAATAACTATAATCAAATTCACAGTTATGACAACACAAATGGATATAATAAAACAATGAATTCATCATAAAAATAATTAAAACATCAAAGCTTAAGAATCCTTCACCACCCACATGAATATACAACCCTTTTTGTTGAATATAACTCCTCTCTTACCTCTAGTTTGCCGAATTCATGAATTCCTACAATTGAATCTCTCCCTATGCTTTTCTTTCTTTGCCTGATTTGCTTCTTAACCCTAGTTTTCTTCTTTAGCTTTTTGACTTCTGTTCTTTCTATGTAACCTTAATTCTCTAATGATCTCCTCTATTTATAACTATAAATCGGGTTCTTTTCTCACTTAATCTTTTTAACAAGCTTGTTATCTGCACCTCTCATTTGGTTACTATTATCTTGTAACTACCCAACTTTGCTGTCTACACCTCCTTCTGCTTAGATCATTAAAACACTACTTAGTTTACCAACTACACCTCTGTTTGCAGTCTACTTTCTTATTCTTGCTATACCACTATTTTCTTCATGAACATTATTTTTCTCCCATTCTTTAACTGACTAAGCAATTTATTCTTCCTCATTACCTATCCTCCTAATATATACGAACAATTAAATTAATACTATCTAATAAACCAATACTAATAATATTCAATAAAAAAACTAATATTATCCAATAATAGTATTAATAAACTATTATTAAAAATCGGGGTGTTGCGGTTCCAACCTAGGCTCTGTTTGGTAAAAATAAAGGATAGCTGATAAGCTAGCTGATAGCTTTTAGCTGATAAGCTAGCTGATAGCTTTTAGCTGATAAGCTAGCTGATGACTGATGACTGATAAGCTAGTTGAAGTGTTTGGTAAAATTAGCGGTTTAACTAGCTGATAAATGTAAAATGACATAAAAGGGTATTATTAATTCAAAATATAAAGTTTATATAACTTCATATTTAAATATTCAGGAATTCTTAATTCAATTTTGTTTTTTAAAAAGTAATTGAAATTTATAAATTTAATATATCTTTTATATTGTAAATTAAATTTTATTCACTAAAAAATTTATTTAAGTATAACGAGGTATATATATTTTTTTGTCAACAACATAAGGCAAGAGTGATAAATGGAGGCATTTTGTAAAAAAAAAAAAAAAAAGAAGATAAATGGAGGTATATATTGTCAGCAACATAAGACAAAAGATAAATGGAGGTATATATATTGTCAGCAACATAAGGCAAGTGAGATAAATAATAACGAGGGACGTATTTGTCAAAAAAAAAAGAGGGATGTATATTTATTAGGGAAAAAAACGAGGGATGTATATTAGGGAATTGTAGGTTTGAATTAAATTATAATAAAAGGGTAAAAATGGATTTTAGATAAAACAATAGGGGTAAAAGTGGAAGAAAATATGAGAACCTATAAGCTCAAACGCTACTTGGAATAGCTTTTGAAAAATAGCTTATAAGCCTGTGAAATAAGCTATAAGCTCATGATCAAAAAGTGTTACCAAACAGAGCTATTTTTGTCAAATGAGCTTATAAGCTAGAAGTTTACCAAAAAGTAGCTGTCAAAAAGTGTTTACCAAACAGACCCCTAGTTGAAATTGCATTCATCCTTTTTTATGGCTTGGCGTCTCATTTGGTTTTAAAAAAAGGCTTAAATATGATTTTCGTCCCTGTCAAAAAAAAAAGTTTGAATTACGTCCATGTAAAATTTTTTTTGTTTGAAAATGGTCCCTGGCCCCGCTGTTCAGCTGACCTGGCATGGTATTCGCCACGTGGCAGTTGCTGACTGTGCAACTTTTGCCACGTGGCGCTGACGTGGCGGTCCACGTAATTAAAAAATAAAATTCTGAAAATTATTTATTTAAATTAAAAAAATCTGAAAATAAATTTAAAAATCATAAAAATAATCTGAAAAAATCTGAAAATTATAAAAAATTTCCGAAAAATCTGAAAAGAAATTTGAAAATCATAAAAAATTTATGAAAAAAATCTGAAAATTATAAAAAATTTCTGAAAAAACTGAAAATAAATTTAAAAATCATAAAAAATTTCCGAAAAATATCTGAAAATTATAAAAAATTTCGGAAAAATCTGAAAATAAATTTAAAAATCATTTTTTAATTTGAAAATTATATATTAATTTTTTTTCGAAAAACAATGCCAATTATATTTTCTGAAAATAAATTATAATTTAATAAAAAAATCTTATTTCTTATTCTTTTATGAAAATTCGAATTTTAAAAAAAAATATTTTTTTCAGAAATTTCAGAATATATAATATTCAAAAAAATTAATTTTATATTGGAATTTATACAAAAAAATAAATTCAGAAAAATATTTTAATATTTTAAAATTTATTTTTAGAATTTTTAAATTTATTTTCAGATTTTTCGTAATTTTTTTATAATTTTCAGAATTTTTTTAAGATTTTAAAATTTATTTTCAGATTTTTCGGAAATTTTTTACAATTTTCAGATTTTTTTGGATTTTTTTTAATGATTTTTAAATTTATTTTCATATTTTTTAATTTTTAAAAAATTCAGAATTTTTAAAATATTTTTTAAAATTTAATATTATGTGGCACGCCACGTCAGCGCCACGTGGCGAAAGTTGCACAGTCAACAACTGCCACGTGGCCAAAACCATGCCAAGTCAGTTGAACAGTGGGGCCAGGGACCATTTTCAAACAAATTTTTTTTTACAGGAACGCAATTCAAACTTTTTTTTTACAGGGACGAAAATCAAAACACGTCTATATTACAGGGACGAAAATCATATTTAAACCTTAAAAAAAAAATATATATATCACAAGAGACTATCTAAATTTGATCCAAGACATATTTTAAGTGGGTTCTCAATTAAAGAACCTCCTTCCATGTCATCAACTTAGTTGCCACATGAGCATCTCACATGCCATATCATAAAAAAAAAGCATAAACTGCACAGTTGGATTAAATATCAAACAGTGAATTTAGAAATATAGGAATTAGAATCACAAATAAGAATGTACCAAAAAAAAAAAAAAAAGAATCACAAATAAGAAAAAATGGAGAGGCGAAAACTACACGAGCCGAGCACCACAAGGTTAATTAAGTCTTGCCACTCAACAGCTAGCTCTAACAGGTTCAGTGCTCCCATGACACCCAACTATGAACCATATATGTACCTACGCTCTATCATGCTATAAATTTAAAACCTGCAGAAAATCTTACTAATAATAGTATGGACATAGTTTTAAAAATATTGGTAAGAAATAAAACTCCTCCTTTATGTAAAACGCTGATAAAATAACACGACCTTTAATGAAAAGGTACATGGCATAAGGATAATTTCAAAGTAGGGTGAAGCCTAAGAGTTAGATGAAATTTTTATGTGAACAGATGAGATTAAGAGAAAAATAAACAAACCTTTAGTTTGACTAAAAAAAGTTAATATAGTATGTAATTTGAGTGATGATAAGAACATCCATTTTAACACTCTCTTTCTCATATTCGTTTTTTTATTTGATGAAACTCGCGTGTACTACATAAAGTGGTGTGACTCACGTAATATCATTCAATAAACGAGTGAATGGTAAAAAGAGAGTGTTAAAGTGTATCTTCGTAGCTGTCCTCTTGTAATTTTTGTTAGCCACCAAAGTGGAGGGAGGTCATACAATTAATAAACTGAAGATAGACTTTTTTTTAAGGAAAACTGAAGATAGACTTGTTAAGTGAGAGCATAAACCAATAGTTTAATTTGTTTGGATATTTTAGTATTATGTAAGAGAAACTTTTATTTTGATTTGAACAATTGATGATGGTCACGACTTTATAAGGTTTGTAGCTTTTATGACCTGATAGGTGCATCAAATTTAAATAATGTATAGTTATTGATGTATGCAATAAAAAAAAAAATTAAATAATGTTATGGTGTAAAACAGAAAATGGTGTAGTTTGGTTTAGTAGACGTGTATAGTTATTATGGAATATATGGATGAAACAGACAGGATAGAGACATATTCTGACGATACCGATCGGGACTACTCCATGGTAGGGAAATGAGTCCAGTCCATTTAGGTAATTAGATGCTAGAAGATTGTTCTTTAGGTATCGTAAAATGACCAAAATACTCTCAACGATAATTAATTGACATTGTTAGAAACGACAATTAACTATCAGTTATAGAGAAAATCCTGCATGGTTTCAAAAACTCAGTCTTCGTGTTTTGGCCACCACTTGGAAATTCAGAAACCCCAAAAAGTCATCAATTAAAAAAAAACGAACATGTGTGCAATAAAAAAAAATTCAAACGTCAAAATCTAACAATGTGTATGGATATTGATTTTGAACACTTGATTCTTGCTTGTGTTTGATGAATTTGTTGGAAATTTAGGTCATAATTCATAAAACATGTTCAATACAAAATAAAAGTACAGCGGAAGTTTGTACCAAAAAAAAAAAAAGTACAGCGGAAGCAAATTGATCATTGAACATGAATTATGATCGGATCTACGACATATTTGATTTATCAAGGATATTAAGAATTAGGCTGTTAGGAATACATGGATAAAGCTTTCATGGCAACCCTCTTAGCAACAACCATAAACAAAGAGGAGATGTGATGATATGAAACACAAAATAGGTTAGCAACGACTGATTTGGTTCTTCCTTAACCGTTACCTTTATGCCTCAAGTTCTCTTCAGATAGGGAGAAGAGAGAGTATTGCCGTGTACGGTGTATTGGGGGACAATAATCTCTTTTATATTGGATGGCCATTAGGGTTTTCCATTATTCCGTTAATGGGCCATCCGGACATCCACTCATATTGAGTCCATATCAACTAATAAAATATTTAATTAATTATCCAATTAGAAATCTAATAAGCCTTATTACTTAATTTGATCACTAATCAATTAAGGCTCCAAATTGATAAATAGCTAATATAATTATTATAAAGATATTTGCCCACATAATGTCATTGGAATATAATTAAATATTAAAATATTTCAACAATCTCCCACTTGGGCTACATATCTTAATAATTATACCATAATTCTTTAGGCGCGCGTCTGAATGCTATTTATCTTTAGATTTCAACTTTACAATTTGGTCCACCTCATACATTAATAATGGGACCACCGCGGCTGTCGTCACTGACGTATAACGTGACGGAACCCCGACGACCACCATATCAATGCACGTGATGACATAGATCGATATGGATGAGTGACATGGAAATTTCATGTAATGTGATCTCTAAATCATGCCTATTTCCAACTAGTCCAACTGAAAACTTTAGTGAGATCAAAAACTGAAGTTTGCAAATTCAATATTTGCACAAAATGATACATAAATGGTTATAACAAACATAACCTCATGAACTTTATTTATGCAAAAAATCATAACATAAAGTTCGTATCAATACCAAAACAAAAGTATAGAACATAAAATAAAAGAGACTCCCACTAATCCAAGACATCCTTAATGACAACAACCATATGAAAGACCTTATGTGTCATGTCTTTGATTAGTGGTATAGCTAGCATAAAGTTTGTCTCTACATGTTCTATCATTTAACAACAATGATTTATAAGGTAATGAACCTATTAAATTTTGTTGTTAAATAACTATACGACTGAGTTATGTCAATATATAACTTGAGCGGTTTTTCAACACTTTTAACTATATGCAACTAAGTGACATAAATATTTACAATCATTTCTTGAGTTAGGATGTCTATTATATACAGACATCCAAAAGTCAGAGTCTAACACACTAATGATCTTCAAATTGTCAGATCTCTTATGTGAGCATAAACTCTCTTGTTCTCTTTAATAATCCTTATGGTTGCATTTTTCACAATTCAAGCTTTGAATTGCTCAAGTTTTTGCCAAACAATCTTATTATATACGTTATTTCCAAATGTGTATAATAAGATCATATATAAAAATTCTATAGGTAAAGCGTAGGAAATACTTAAATTTCTGAATTCAGATTTTTAATGGGAAATATTTGAGACTGAAAAATCTCACTCGATGATTGAGGTCATCCAAAAATTATGTCATTTCATTTTCAACTTTATTGATATAACTCTTTTGTGATGTCTGAATAATACCTTAAGAAAAATCTCTAAGTATTGAAATGCATAATACAAAAGAGGTGTTCTCAGGATCTTTCATCACTAACTTTCGTTAGAGATATCCTTGGTTTCACATAACAAACATACATCATCGTTGACTAAATAAAATAAAATTGACATATTAAACTATGAATATAAACCTATAATATTATCTCAAAGGTTCATAGGCAAAGTTTGTTTGGTTTGGTTTGACCTTTGTACATTGAGTATTTGGTTTACATAAATTTGCTTAAGGTTACAAAACTTGCTTCTAATGGACCACAACTTCTGCACAGACTTCAGAACCTAAATTCCAATTCAGGAGCAAGCAAATTCTAATCAGACACAAAGTGCATGTTCAAATTTTTCTTTATAAAATCAAATCTTTCCACAATTAAAGGCTTGGTAAATATATCAGCCCATTGATGCTCAGTATCAATGAATTGTATATCTAAAATTCCTTTTTGAACATAGTCTCTAATAAAGTGGTGTTTGATTTCAATATGCTTGGCTCTTGAATGTAGAATTGGATTCATTGATAAACAAATAGCAGCAGTATTATCACAATAAATGGGAATATTGTTAGCATTAATCTGATAGTCTTCCAACTGATGTTTCATCCAAATTAGTTGTGTACAACATCTTGCAGTTGAGATGTATTCTGCTTCTGCTGTAGACATAGCAATAGTTGCTTGTCTTTTGCTAGCCCAGGATATCAGATTATCACCCAGAAATTGACAATTGCCACTGATTGATTTTCTTTCAATCCTATCACCAGCATAGTCAGTATCACAAAAACCAACCAACTGATAATCTAAGGATTTCCTATAAAGGAGTCCAAGATTAGTTGTTCCTCTCAAATACCTGAAGATTCTCTTAACATCAGTTAAATGAGATTCTCTAGGATCTGATTGGAATCTTGCACACAAGCATACACTGAATATCTGGCCTATATGAAGTTAGGTATAACAAAGAACCAATCATACCTCTATACAACTTCTGGTCTACTTTTGTTCCAATATCTTCTTTGCTTAAGGTCCATGTTGGATGCATTGGAGTGTTCGTCACTTTACAATCTTCCAGCTTGAACTTCTTCAGAAGCTCCTTAGTATACTTTGTTTGATGAACATATACTCCATCTTTGCTTTGATTGATTTGAATTCCAAGGAAGAACTTCAGCTCTCCCATCATGCTCATTTCAAATTCATCCTGCATTAACTTAGAACATTCCTTGCAAAGAGATGCATTAGTAGAACCAAATATTATATCATCAACATATATCTGCACAACAAGAATGTCTTTCTCAAGAGTCCTTTTGAAGACTATTGTGTCAACTTGGCCTCTTTTAAAATAATTTTTGATCAAGAAATTACTTAGTCTATCATACCAAGCTCTGGAGCTTGTTTCAAGCCATATAGTGACTTCTTAAGTTTATAAACATGGTCAGGATGCTTAAGATCCTCAAAACCAGGTGGTTGCTTGACAAACACTTCTTCTTCTTCAATGACTCCATTAAGAAATGCACTATTGACATCCATTTGATATAATATAATGCCATGATTTACTGCACAGGATAGAAGTAACCTGATTGCTTCCAATCTTGCAACTGGAGCAAATGTTTCTGTATAATCAATGCCTTCTTGTTGATTGTAACCTTTGTTGGAACAAAATGTGTTTAACAATAAACCTTGAGAGTTTTGATGATAACAAGGTATTAAAAATTATCAATTGGACTAGCTAATATTTGTTCAAGTGTACATGACTATATACAAAAATTTACATCTTAAATAGGTTCTGGATGAACAAAAGAGAGCTAAGAAATCAACAAAAAGGAAGCTTAAAGCGTCTGAAGAGAAATGCTCCTGAAGTCCAAAAGTGCTCCTGAAGACAAAGTGCTTATGAAGACAAAGTGCTCCTGAAGTTATGACGTCATCAGAAGCTGAAGTTCATCAGAAGCAAGATTATCAGAAGCAACCTCATCAGAAGTTGAAAATCACCAAAAGCTGATGATCATCAGAAGATGCAAGACTTAAAGTTTTCAAAAGCTGTTCAATGGATTTGAAGTCGTCTAAGCATTGCAGAAGACTTGGAATGTGAGTTAACGGTCATTTTGAAAGGATTTGAAGGCATTGGATGCTTATCTTCAAAAAGCGTTGACAAAGTACAATTGTACGAAGTGTACAACCACTACCTCCACTACTCTGCAGTGTCCTTGCTACAAGACAAGAAAACATCTCTGAAATACAGCTCTGCCTGCAAAGATGTTCCATCATAATAGGAATGGATTTCAAATTGATCCTTCATAGGACAATAACCATATCAGGCAAAAGATCATTGGTGATTGATCAAAGCTTCAAACGACTCTTTTTTTATGCGCTGGTAATTTTACAACTTCTCTTTCACACCTCTATATAAAGGAGTGAAGACTCAGAGATTAGTAATGCTGAACACATGACTCAACAACATTTTACAAGGGCCAAAACTCTGCTGAAATTGTTCTGCATTCAAAGTTTACTTTGAACTTCTCTTTTCAAGTTCATATCTTAGAAATTCTAGAGTCTTAAAAAGTCTGTATCTGATTTGTATTGTGAGCACCTCTGATTGTATATCAAGTGTTCAACCTCAAACATTTTTCTTTGTAATCTTGTTTGATTAGAAGTCTCTTGCAGTTGTGCTTGACCAATAGAAGTCTCTTGATTGTGTTCAGGAGCATAGGAAGTCTCTTGCTTGTGTGCTTGAGCAATTTGAAGTCTCTTTCTAGTTGTAGCAGTGAGCAGTTATAATCAGATATTACATTATAGTGAACTCTCCTTGGAAGTGCAAGGGGGACAAGATTACTTCCGGTTTGTGGAAGGAACCTGTATAACTGCTTTATGTCTCTCTTCTTTCTCTCTCTCTGTTTTTATCCGCTGCATATTAGTCTGAACTCCACTTCAGAAGCAGTTCGCTTTTGCTTCTGATCAGTGTTTTCAGCTTAGGAGAAAACGAAGAAAAAGCTAACACAATTCAACCCCCCTTCTTGTGTTTTTCTCACCTTCAATTGGTATCTAGAGCATTGGTCTGTTGTCTTAACACTTAACAGTGTAACAGAAAAAGATCTGAGAAAAACATGTCTGGTGAATCCTCCAATGCTGGACCTGCGCACAACAATGCTGTTCCATTTGACTATGGTGACAACAAGAAATCTAACTTTGGAAAGATTCCTAAGTTTAATGGAGATCCTGAAGAATTTTCTTGGTGGAAAATCAACTTCTACAACTATGTCATGTGTTTAGGTGAAGAACTATGGGACATACTTGAAGATGGTGTTGGTGACTTGGTTCTTGATGATGAAGGAGCTGCTGTTGACAGAAAGAAACACACTCCTGCTCTGAAGAAACTCTACAAGAAGCATTATATTATCATAGGATCACTTGTCACTGTTATACCTAAAGCAGAGTATATGAAGATGAGTGACAAATCCACTGCTAAAGCTATGTTTGCTTCTCTCTGTTCTAACTATGAAGGCAGCAAGAAAGTCAAAGAAGCAAAAACTTTTATGCTTATACATCAGTATGAGTTGTTCAAGATGAAGAATGATGAAACTATTGAGGAGATGTACTCATGGTTTCAAATCTTAGTCTCTGGACTACAAATACTGAAGAAGAGTTATGTTGCTTCTGATCATGTCAGCAAGATACTAAGAAGTTTGCCTGCTAGATGGAGACCAAAGGTTACTGCTATTAAGGAAGCTAAAGATTTAAACACTTTAAGTGTTGAAGATCTTGTCAGCTCTCTCAAAGTTCATGAGATTAGTCTTAATGAACATGATCCTGCTAAGAAGAGTAAATCTATTGCTCTACCATCTAAAGGGAAGTCATCCAAAGCTCTGAAGGTTGTTGAATATGAAGAAGAGTCATCTGATGGAGACTCTAGTGAAGATCCTGCAGAGAAGATGGCTATGCTTTCCAACAAGCTTGAGTATATAGCAAGGAAGAACATGAAGTTTCTAAGTAAGAGAGGTGGTTACAAAAGCTCCAAGAAAGAAGATCAGAAGGGATGCTTCAACTGTAAGAAGCCTGGACACTTCATTGCTGATTGCCCTGATCTTCAGAAGGAGAAATCAAAGGACAAGTCAAAGAAATCAAGCTTCAACACAAGGAAATCCAGAAAGCAGATTAAGAAGAGTTTAATGGCAACCTGAGAAGATTTGGATAGTGAATCTGCGTCTGAAAAGGAAGAAGCTGATGAAGATGCTAAAGTAGCTGTTGGGTTAGTGGCTACTGAGACTTTAGAAGCAGATCCTGATTCAGATTCTGAAGATGAAAATGAGGTATATTCTAAAATTCCCAAAGAAGAACTTATTGAGTCTCTTAAAGAACTCCTTACACATTTTGAGCTTAGAACCAATGAGTTGAAGGATTTAAACAAAAAATATGTTGTGTTGATGAAACAACAAGAATCAACTCTATATATATATACTCTCATTCCCCAATATTACACAATTATTAAAATACAATTATCCCTAGGCAAGAATACACGTGAACCCCTCCTTCCTACCATCACTTTGAATTCTCTTGTTATCACATGTATCATAAGACCTCATCATATCCTTTCTATCCAAATCATATTCCAGAAGCATTCACCTAGAAATCATTTTCCCAAAGTCATGGTGTTCTAAGAAGTTCTTCATGATTCCAATACCTAGTCCTCCTTGTTTTTCAAAGGTTCAATCGTCAAAATATTGCTCAGAGCAAGAGAAATCGTAGCTGCGAGTTTAGGGCTTAGAGTCGTGACTTAGGGAGAAAATCGCATAAGGTAAGGACTGTAATATCCCGCTTGTCAGTATCAAAATATTACCAGTTAAGCGTGCCGAAGGACGAAAGTTCAAGGAAAGCAAGCGTGATGAATAATGATTATTACGTGAAGTCAGTTTATTACGAGTTATGTATCAGTACCGTATTAAACACGCTTAAGGCAAGGGTATAATGGTACTTGCACGCGGAGGAGATATTTATATTGTTGTTGGCCTAAAATATCTCATTCTCCCATTTTCTTTCTCTCACTAGGTTAGGGGAAAGAGTTCTCTCCTCCCTCTCTCTAGGAGCTAAGTGACCATACAAATGGCAAGATGTGAACTGATTAGATATATATTCATAAAGTAAGTTAAGCAAGCATATAGTTTACATCTAGTGGGATCGTTTAAATATCCGAGGTAAAAGAGATAGCAAGTATAGATGTAACTTTCATGCATGCATAAGACAAAGACTTTTTAAGATGAAAGTGTCATGTCTCTTGATATCCACACTAGGTTGGATACAAGGGGTTCTCCGAGGGGAACGGTTAAGCCGTAAGGGAGCCGCATGTCACTAAGTAGTCAAAGTTAAGGTGTCGTGTCTTTTGTATTCCTTCCAATGATGGATATGAAAGGTTCTCCAAGGGGAACAGGGTAAGCCGTAAGGGACCCGTACGTCACTAAGGGAGTCCGGTGCGCCCTTGCTAGGCATTTCACTGGTAGTAAGGGATTAACTTCCGGGGTCACTCCACCAGGGACTAATCCGTAAAATGAACTCAGATAATGTTTGTTTGTTAAACGCTAACATAATCAATGAATCTAACTATGCATATTTATTAGACATGTATATTTTATTTCATAGAGCCTTGACGTAGATCGCCAAGAACTAGTAAGATAGCAAGAATCACCTTTGTGATAAGTTATGATAAGTTGTTAGATACAACGTATTCAAGCTAGTAGAAGCAAGTAAAGAAATATATGCCGATGACGACCTTAGGTTTCCCCTAATCGTCCGACTTAGAATCGTGTCATGACTATGTTATGTTTAGGCCTCGACACGTAGAGCGTATCTTGGTACTGCGGTTTTAGATTCCCCTTGGCCGCCATGACACGTATAAGAAGAGAAGCCGATAACAAGGTAAGAAGTACCTATGACGGGTCTAGTATGCACGACCGTCTAGAAAAGCATGTCCCCACACATGTATAATCAACCGGCAGGTTGTATTGTAGACACGTGGTGACCGTAGGTTTCCCCCGTGGTTACCTATAGCCTAGGATTAGGTAGAACTCACTGAGACATTATGTATCATCCCAATCCTTATTTGTTTCAGATAAACAGGTTGGATATCAAGCTAGTAGCCGAATGGATGTTTCAGCAAGTGTTCGTTCGTACCCGTTGCAGGATGATAGGGATAATCAAGGACCCATTTACTATGTTTTAGAAAAGTTGAGTTGCATTATTATTGTACGAACACATATTGTTGTATAAGTTATTCATTCGGAGTTTTAATGTTGTAAATTTAAATGTATCCAGTACTAAACTAATGCACATGATAAACTTTCTAGATACGTTTAGTGTGGGTATTACAAGGGCACTTCCCCATACTTATCATAACTGTAACTAATGGTAGGTATTATGATTTAAAGAATATGATTCATAATTTTTGTTGAAGGGAAATGAAATTAAAATATAAACTTAAGTAAAAAAAAAAAATTAACCTTTTATAAAAGTGACTGTTTTTAAGTATGTTTTATAAGATATTTGTGTGTGAAGCTGTGATGTGGATGATTTATGTGAAAAGAATTGTGATTGTATTATGTCTTATATGTTTTGTGATGTATGAGAAATAAATGTTTGATTTTTGATGAATTAAAGAATAAAGGGAATAGAAACGTGAGTTTTAGATTGATTTTGGGGACATCTGCATGATGATTATTAATATTTGATTGTGTTTGCCTTAGTGACGGGATTGCATTCATGACATTCATATCATATGCATTTTGTGTGCCTTAGTTGCGGGTTAAATAACTATGTTTGCCTATGTGGCGGTTAAAGAATAATAAGAATTAAGTTTGCCTATGTGGCGGTCAAATAATATTGTTTGCCTGTGTGGCGGTTAAATAATATTGTTTGCATGTGTGGCGGTTAAAATATTGTGTGTGCCTTAGTGGCGAGTCATATCCGGATCATTTAGTTTTAGGAGCATGCATAGCATTGCATAAGAACCTAAATAAAAATAAAAGAAACTGATTTATAAGTATTTCTTTTCTTGTTGACAACTTATGTCTTGTACAATTTATTTTATAATATTGTACCGTATGTTTGGTTTGATTTGTATGGTTTGCGGTTTATCGAAGCTGACCCCTTACACCAACATTTTAGGTATCAAAGATCAGATGATGTATGCTTTGGTGTTTTCCTTGAAGTGCATACGGGGATGAAATTGGGTTTCGATAGAATTGTAATTGTAAAAATAATTGGAAGGATATTTATTTTAAGAGTTTTTTTTTTATGGGTTGATGTTAAGAATTTATCGTTGATGATTACAAAAAAAAAAGTAGTGTTTTTCGAATAAAAAAAATAAATTAGACAAAAATAAAATTATACAGTCAAAAACTCAAAAAAATAAAATTAGACAGTCAAAAAAGGTACTCTAATTAGTTGTGTATAACATAGTGGCTAAAAGCATCTTCAATGGTGTGTGCGAGTTTAGCTGATAGATTATTAAAACTAAAAAGAAGCTACCAAGTGATTCATGTCTATTGAAAATAAAAATTATATATCAATTGGATGGTTAAAAAATCTAGAAAAAATAATTAAACAAATTGTATAAAAGTCACGTGACCTATTTTACGTGAGCTACTACAATTCTTTACAAGGGTAGCAGCCGTCGTCGCTGTCGACCACACCGAACACTGTTCATCTTCTTCTCATATTGTTGAGTATACTACTGTCAAAAAATTGATTATAATCTCCATGAATTATAAAATATTCGGATTAGTGAAATTGACATAAATGAGAAATTTCAACCATCTGCATATTGGAATAAAAAGAAAGACATTGTGTTAATGTTGTATTTCATGAACTGCAAATGTATATGAATTATAATCATTATAGATTTGAACAAAATGGATACGTATCAATTTGTTATATTTTTTACGATGTTCAATGTCTATTTATAAAATGAACAAAACAGATTTTTATAACTTAAATAATGTTAAAAAATTGAAATAAAATAACGTTAAAATATTTGAATTTTCAAATTTGAAAGAATATATTATATTGATGCAGATTCATATAAATTAGTATATATAAACATTTAAATGAAATTTATACATTAATATTGAAACTTACAATTTTCAATTATTTTGTTTTTAGTATTTACCATGTGTAGCATCCATAATAATAGTATAATAATAACAGACATTTTTTCTAAGAAAGTATAATAATAAGAGACATATTATTCACGCAATAAAGAATACACAATTAAACGAGTTAATAATTCTTTATCAAACAATTTAAGCAAAAACGATAAATATTATTTATTATAATATTAAAATCTTACAAGAACCATGAGTTACACATAATGTCACTCTTTAACTACTATTGATAATTCAAGCTCTCTTATTTATTGTTTAGAGTTGATAGTACAAGCTCACAACACCATATTTTCACACGAAAGTGAAAATAAGACCTAAACACTAAATTGCAACAATCTTTATAAACTCGAAATTATTTTATTTATTATTTTCTTAACGAACGCACGTAGATTCTAATGCAAGAGGCTTAATAGTGAAAATTCATCAATCTTCTAGAGAAGGGGCGCAATGGTAACGGTGAGTATGATGGAGAAGGGGCATCCAATGGAGGGTATGTAGAAACAACAGGAGACTCAACAGGAGCAACATTAATAGGGGCAAGAGGCTCAATTGGGGGAAGCGTGACAGGGGCAGGAGGCGTAACAAGGGTAGGTGTAATAGGGATAGGATTAACAGGGGCAGGCATAACAACAGGGACATCAATAGAAATTGGATTAGGCGTAAAAGGGCTAGGCTTAATAGGAGCAGGCTTAACAGGTGCAGGCGTAGGTGTAACAGGAGAAGGAGGAGTAACAGTGGTAGGAGGCGTAACAGGGGAAGGAGGCGTAATAGGGGTAGGAGGTGTTACAGGGACAGGAGGGGTAACAGGGGTAGGAGGAGAAATCGGGGCAGGCTTAACAGGGGCAGGAGGTGTGAGAGGGACAGAAGGCTTAACAGGTGTTGGAGGCGTAACAGGGACAGGAGGCTTAACAATGACGGGAGGGTTTACAGGAGCAGGCTTAACAGGGACACTAGGCTTAACAGGGACACTAGGCTTAACAGGGGCAGGCTTAAATTTAAAACCATCAGTTTCGTAAAGACCTGTTTCAAACTCTTCAGCAAATGCGGTGAAAAATGTTAGTTGGAGTAAGAGTAGCAACAATGTAAAAAATTTGACCATTTTTTTTGTGTGTAAGAGAAAGTAGTACTGAAAGAGAGGGAATGTTGGTGTTATGGAATGTTGTGAGAATGTGACTTTGAGGTTGATTTATTTATAGGAGCTAATGCCCATAATCATTGGAGTTTTTGTTAGTGTGTAATAAGCAAATTTTCTTAAAGTAGGGTTGTTTCTTTATTTACATTTTTTAGTTACTACCCAATTCATTCATATGTATTTAAAGGGAAAATACAATTGTTTCTTTATTTATACATTTTAGTGCAAGATCATATAAGCACGGTTTGGGATGAAATGTAAAAACTAGTATGGCACACATGTAAAGCACATTTTAGAAATCTATATGTCTTTTTTTCAATAAACTCAAAAAATATTGCCTCATTAGATGTTATTAGTTCATTAGTTTATATTAGTTTATTTTAATTATCTTAAAAATAGATTTTTTTTTTACCATACTAAGTGTTATTAGGTCATTAGGTTAATAATATTTATTTAAGGCAATTTTTTCACTATGGTGTGGCTACCGAAACTTATAGGAAGGCCCTGCTACAATTATGCTAAAAAAAATGAATACTATTTATAAAGTTATTTTAAAAAAAAAATATTATATAGTTAATTAATTCATACATTGATATGTAAATTAATTTGGTCATAATAGACTGCTTAAAAGACTAAAATAAAAAATATGTAGTGAGATGCCCAAAAATTATGTTTAACAGGGGTATTCCACTTTTGCTTTGCTAATTAATGTTATTAAGAATTCATCAATCTCATATTAATTAGCGTTTCATTAATATTTAATGTTGATTTTAATAACATTTTTTATGAAATAAATGGTTTCCGAATATTGTAAATGTCTACGGCATTATAAATTTTATCGGGTCTCCATAAGTTTAACTCAGTTAATAAAACAAAGCATAATATATACAAGGTCCGGGGTTTGAATCCCAAACACCCAAAAAAAAATCAATTTTATTGATGCTTATAAAAAAGATCGATCATTTGCTTTTTGAGAAATTTGCGTATCATTAGTAACTAAATAAAAAACAAATCTAGTGAAATATATTTATTTTGTCAAGTAGTCGTCTCGTAAGCGTATCTCAGTTGATAGTTACCATGGACAATATTTGTAGGTGTTGGGGTTCGAACTCCGGATTCCCAACTTCTCCACACTTTTAAAAGTGTGTGATCTAGCGCCACTATGCTACTTCACAGAAAAAAAAGATGTAGCTAAAGTGGCCCCAACGCGTACACGTCACTTATTCAATCAATTTTCAAAGGTAAATACCTAATAAGCATCCATTCACTATAATCGAACAACTCTTAAAAAAATTCCTAAGTGGGTCCTACTAATAGTTTACATTTCAAAAACAATAAATATGATTGCACAACAATTTTGTTTAGGAAAATTATCAAATGCACGACAATATTTGTCGTTGAATATTTTGAAACTTTAAACACTTCAAAATATAAGTAATGAAAATTTTGAGCTATAAATCATAATTTGAGCTCATTTTTAAAAGGTTGGTTTATTTATTATGTTTTAAACAATTTTGAAAAAAAAAATTATCAAAAAATTTAAAATACAAAGAACAATTAAACAAATTTAAGTTTAACATGGATTAAATTCTATGTTGAAATTTTTTATCGAGCTTCAAACATGCAACTTTTTTTATGAGGACTAAAAATGAAATTTGATAAATATATAGGGACTAAAAACTTATTTAACCCAAAATAATAATATGAGCTTTATCTTTATATATTTCAGGCAGAACACGTTAATTAGTTACACATGCAGTTTCTTATTAGAGATTTTTTTTTTTCAGGAACATATTATACAAACTTAGAATGCTAAGCTATTGTTTTGAATTTTGGAATATCGTTTTTTGGTAAACCAAAGTATACTTTATGTTCAATTGAAGAGACTAATTTGCTGGATGCAACTTAGTTTTATTTGGAATTATATTAATATTTAATTTAATATTGCATATCAATATATTAATAACGTTGAGCAATTTTGAAATAAAATTTTATCACATAAATAATTTTTTTTATAAAAAATGCACATAAATAAAGAGTTGAATTTAGAAATGTATTCTAAATTGATAGGTGTCGGATGTCATTGTTCTGTGATACCAAATACCATATTATTCTCACCCATGAATACAATAAAAATGAGAGAGGTATAACATAGTTCAAGAGTAGTTTATTGAAGGAAGAACTCTTAGACCATCTACAATTGAGCATCTCATTTTAAATGTTTAAATGATTCTCCCGTGTACACATTATTACTAACTTTATACTACTTTTTCATTAAAAAAAAAAACTTTATAGTACTTTTTAATGTTACTACTTAATGATTATTCAATCTCTTCAACTCAACATTTTAAAAAAAATTATAAAATGGATCCCAGAAATAACTATATATATGATTATAATTCAATAACATTCATTTATTTTAGTACTTATTATCTAATTGAACCCACAAAATATTAAGAGAAACAATGTGTTTCCTTAGAGCATCTTTAATAGGAGCTGTTTTGCTTTCCTTAAAAAAAATGAGAGTTGTTTTGTCTAATAGTGTGTAGAGCTTATTAGCTACCCCATTGAAGAAAAAATAAGTAATGCTATTTAGAAGTAAAGCTTGTACAAACATTCTCTCTCTCTCTCTCTCTCTCTCTCTCTCTCTCTCTCTCTCATAATTATGACTCCATTGCATATTCAATTATTTGTTTTCCTCATACTTTAAACAAAAGAGTGTTGCTATATAGTCCGCAGATTCAACGCACAAAATTGTACGACATTTTCAATCAAAGGTTGTTCACTTTATTAATGACTTCCTTATAGCTTAGATGCTTTTGAGTGTTTTTGTATGTAGTATATATTAAAAAAATACCGTTACCAAAGAAATACATAGACAATCCACCCATCCAATTATAAGACACAAGCATAAGTGAATTGGATAAAGACCACCGCATAAGAAAGTGTTTTCCTGTGATTTCTCATAAGAAAAATTCAAGAAAGGCAACAATTATCATTTTGGATCAAATAAAAGTTAAGAGAAAAAGCTAAATGACAACAATAAAGCCATTCGTGCATATTCAACAACAAATATTGTAATATCCCACTCGTCAGCTAATGGAATGTTACCAGTCGAACGTGCCAGAGGACAAATGTTCATGGAATGTGAGTATGACGGAGAATGTTTATTAAACGACATTAGAAAAACATGAGTTAAGTATCTGTGTCGGATAAACACGTTTATGGCAAAGGGTAAAATGGTAACTTGGCCTCAAAGGGGTATTTAAGTATTTTGGGCCAAAATCTTAATAATTTTATGTTCTTTCTCTCTCTAGGTTTTGAGAAAGGAAATTCTCTCCTCCTTCTCTCTAATATGTCGCCCCAATCTCCCCTCTAACCCACTAATCTTTCCAAGTTTTAAGCAATTGGTGATCAAGCATGGATCATAGAAGCTTCATGAGCAAGAAACATCAAGAAGAAGAGGATTTAGTGTGACTTTAGGAACTTGGAGTTAGGGTTTGATCTTTGGGAAGCTTGGAACTTGAAGCAATCACAAGAATCATGTTAGGTGAGTTCTTAGATAGTTAACCCTCCCTTGGTTTGAGCTATCCTAGTATGAAAGTAAGGAAATTATGCTAAGTTTAAATGTTATGTCTTTAGTACTCCAAAGCAATTCTTGTTGATTATATGTTAAAATTGCCATGAAACATGTTTATTAATGTTTATACAAGTTTCTGCATGTGTATGATGCATTGCAGGATCAGATTGGATGGTGTTTAGGTCAAAAATGCAAAATCTGCACTTCAGACTCGAAGAAACTCGCTATTAGCGAAATATTTCGCTAATAGCGAAATTCTTCAGAACCTGCCTAGATGAAAGTCGCTATTAGCTAAACTTTCTGCCCAAGCCAACTTTCGTTTGGCTTGTTGGCTCATCTTGGGGCCTGTAGTGCAGTCCGAGGCTTTTTCTTGCGATGTTTTCCAACTTTATAACCCCTAAACAACATCTAATCAATGCACATAACATCAAACTATTCTTGAAATGAAAATCATGGCCAAATTAACATATGCATCAAGAATGGCATAAGAGAGATTAAACATGACGGGGTAGCAATGAACTAATAAAGGGAATGAATGTAGAGCCTTGACATAGTTTGTCGAGAACTAGAATGCTAAGCATGAGTCCTATGTATGATAAGACGCGAAGTGAATAGTGTATTCTCTTCGCACATGAACTAGAATGACCATGCAAGCATGTTAATCCGTGAATAGATAAGCTAATCCCTTCGCTATGAATGAGTATGTCTATATAGGAAGTTTACCGCTAAACGGGTATATCACGGTCCCGTGGTAAACGAGTAAGTATGTATAGGTTTAACCCTTCATGTATGTATGATTAAGACCATGATATATGTGTAGTTTACTACAAATTGGATCGATTAAGGATCCGTGGTAAATGAGTATGTAAGACGTAGGTGTCGTGGGAACTGGATAAGCTCCGCAAGGGGGGCCCGCACGTTACTGAGGGAGTCCGATGTGCCTTAGCTAGTTTTTCATCGGTCATGTATGGGATTGTACTCGAGGTTACTCCACCCGGGGCTCTCCGTAAAATGAACTTAGATAATATGTTTGTTTAACGCTAACATCTATGTATGAATGATTATGACTATGTACGATTATGATATGATGTCAGACATGTACAATTTTATGAAATAGAGCAAGATATGAAAGTTTTACCAAAGACGATCTTAGGTTTCCCTAATCGTCCGGTTTAGGTTCGTGTCATGAATATGTTATGTTTAGGCCTCAATGCGTTTAGTGTATCTTGGCATAGCGGTCTTTTTCCTCCATGACACGTATGATGTAAGCAAGACTTATAACAAGTTAAGTAGAACCTAAGACGGGTCTAGTATGCACGACCGTCTAGGCAAGCATGACAACACACATATAATCAACCGGCATGTTGTATTGTAGACACGTGGTGACCGTAGGTTTTCCCCGAGGTTACCTATAGCCTAGGATTAGGTAGAACTCACTGAGACATTATGTATGTCTCGTCTCAATCCTTATTTGTTTCAGATAAACAGGATGGTATCCCAAACTTGTAGCCGAATGAATATTTCAGCAAGCGCTCGTTCGTACCCGCTGCAGGATGTCATGGACTCTAAGGATGTTTTTACTATGTTTAGATGAATAATGTTGTATTATTGTTGTACGAACGCATATTGCTGTATAATAATATTCATTCGAATGTATTTAAGTTGTAAATTTTAATGTATCCAGTACTAAAGATAACAAACATGCTAAATTTTCTAGATACGTTTAGTATGGGTGTTACAAATATTGTCGTGCATTTGATAATTTTCCTAATTCATTTCATGTTTAAAAATTCAAATTTTTTATGGAAGAATTTTCTATAAGGATCTAAATAAGCCTATAAAACGTCGTTCAAACATTTGAAAGATCAAGAGAATGCTAGCGACAAACGCTTGCACCCACGCAGACGAACACACACAAGATTAAGAAGCCACGTCGTGTAACATTTTAAATCTGAACTTGATAACCGTCGTGTAAACTAAATTGCAAACCTTATCTACACCTCTTCATCCATGATACACGTGTTACCGAAACAAAAATCCAAACGCAAATAATCCCTTTCTCTGTTCCAGAAATGTATAAATTCTCATTTTTCTAAGACAATTACAAAAATGAAATTTTCCTAAGCTATTGCTTTGATTCTTATAATATGAGACCAAATTATCTTTTTTTTTTTTTGCACAAGCTAAAATGAGATATATTAAAATTGCGGATGAAACACCCTGCACAAGATGTGCAAAAAGCGAGTCACCGCTAAGTATTTACAGACAACCTGGTGCCCTAAAAGATTGCACCCTCAAAAAATAAACAAAATGAATTACTAGTGCACTCCCATACAAAGGAGCGGACGAGTCCACCAGTCATAATAACTGTAATTAAAAGAAATGAACTTTGCTTTCATCCATAAATAAGAATTGCATTTGATTTTCTCCAAAAGATTGACAGCATGTGATGCCTCGTTTTGAAAGATACGTTTGTTTCTGTCTTTCCATATCACCCAAACACAAGCATACCAAATAGCTGTAAAATACGGATGAGTACACCGAGGGAAGCCCGCCATAGAGCAAAACTGAATGTAGTGCTGTCGTAAATCATTAGAATAAGCCAACGACAAGCCTAACCAAGCTTCTACCAAGGACCATAAAGTAAAGGAGTTACCGCACCATAAAAATAAATGACTTGCTGTTTCAGTAACATCACAACCGATCGCGCACATAGAATTATTTCCGTGAAGTATATTTCTTCTCAACAAGTTGCCTCGAGTCGGAAGTCGATTGTGGAGAAGGCGCCATACAAACAGAGACACCTTTGTTGGTATGTACCTGTGCCAAACCTTGTCAACAAGACTCCTATCCAAATGATCACCCTGACTAGTAATGAAGCGGTATGCCTCCCGCATCGAGTAACCATGTACAGTGTCAAGTGTCCATCTCCATTTATCAGTAGCATTAACCTGTAAAACAAAGTTATGTAATAATAGTGAACACTCCCTCACACTCTCCTCCTCCCAGGCTAACAAACGCCTACGCCACACCCACGCCCCTCCTCCGTCTTCCCAACCCTCTCTCTCCATATCGGCCACCGTACAATCCTTATTAACGGCCAAATCAAACAGTCGAGGATATTTGTGTCGCAAAGGCAACTCCCCGACCCAATGATCATGCCAAAATGATGTGCCTAGACCGTTTCCCACCACTCTTCGTATGTTCCCGTCAAACCAATTCCCTACTCCCTCACCAACCCCCCCCCCCCCCCCCCCCCCCACGAACATTACATATCATCCTCCACCACACCGAGCTATGTCTGCCCCCTTCCAACAGTCGACCACCCTCCTCACCGTAACGTGCTTTTAAAACACGGTACCACAGCCCCCCTTTATCCACCAACATCCGCCAACACCATTTTCCCAACAAAGATAAATTAAACTCTCTCAACCTCCTAACCCCCAACCCTCCATCCTCCTTGGGGACACAAATGTCATCCCATTTAATCCAAGCAATTTTTTTGTTGTCCTCACTCCCACCCCAAAAAAATCTTTTAAAAATAGATTCGATAAGAGAAATTATACCTGCTGGAGCCTTGAAAAAGGAAAGAAAGTAAACCGGAAGCGATGACAGGACAAATTTCAACAGTATCAGACGCCCTCCGAAAGACAAGAACTTATTATTTCAAGAAGATAAGCGAGCAACTATACGGTCAATCACAGGTTTCCAAAAGCTTAATTTTCTAGAATCCCCACCAATCGGAAATCCCAAGTACACAAACGGAATGGATCCCCTTCTACAATTCATAACCAATGACGCCTCCGCTAACCACGATTCATTGACATTGACACCAGTAAGCATACTTTTATGAAAATTGACCTTTAAACCAGACATTTCCTCGAACAAAAGCAAAACCGCATGCATGGAACACACATTTAACCAACTCTTTTCACCTAAAATGAGTGTATCATCAGCGAACTGTAAGTGAGTGAGCCGCACCTCCCCATTTCGACCCACCCCGTAACCTTTGTAAAGTTGCGCTTCCACCATTGCTTTCATCAAGACATTAAGCCCTTCGGCGGCCAGTAAAAAAAGAAACGGAGATAAATGATCCCCTTGACGAAGACCCCTCTCCATCTTAAACTCATCTGTAGGGCTGCCATTTACAAGAATCGACGCTGTTGCTGTGCCCACACATTCTGATATCCATTTCCTCCACAGTGTTGGAAAATTCATATTGCTCATTACTGAATCGAGATAATTTAAGTCAACTGAGTCATACGCCTTCTCGAAATCAACTTTAAATAACAAAAGCTCTTTGTTAAGGCGCCTAGCTTCATCAACTGCTTCATTGGCAATAAGAATTCCATCTAGTATTTGCTTCCCTTTAACAAAAGCAGATTAAGAATCAGATATCACACTAGTAAGCTCGCATCGTAGTCTATTCGCCAAAACTTTCGCTAGCACCTTATACATAGACCCAACAAGAGATATTGGACAAAAATCATTCAAATATTGAGGGCTGCTCACCTTAGGAATTAAGGCAATAAAAGTAGAATTTACTCCTTTCGTCAGTTTACCGTTTCTATGAAATTCCACAATAAATCTCATGAAATCTTCTTTCAATAAATCCCAAAATTGCTTTATAAATCCAAAGTTAACACCATCCGGCCCCGGGCTTTTAAAGCTGTCACAATCCCAAATCGCCTGTTTTACCTCTTCTAACGAAAAAGGTTTTGTTAAATTTCCGGCTTCATTAGCAGACAACTTTCGGAAAGGGAGATGATCCACACTTGGCCGCACAACATTAGTATGTCTAAAATGATTTGAAAAATGATTGAAAACCTCCGCCCTGATAGTATGAACCCCTTCAATATTAACACCATTTACATTTACCACATTAATATTATTCCGACGACGGCGGTTTGACATAACTCCATGAAAGAATTTTGAATTCTCATCCCCTTCTTGGAACCACTTAAACTTAGATTTCTGCCAACTGATACTACACTGAATTCTAGATAAAGAATGCAAATTTACAGAAAGCTCCTGAAGTTCCTTCACTTCCTCTTCTAGTAGCATGTCTGCCTCTGCTTTGGAATCAAAAAATAAAATGCGGTTTTTAACTGACGTGATCTTGCCCTCCATATTCTGAGAATGTCGTTGATGCCACTCCTTAAGATTTATTTTTAACATTTTCAGCTTATGTTTCAAGACATACCCACCCCACCCGTGCACATCAAAAGAACTCCATTGCTGATTCAGAAAGTCACTGTACCCAGTAAAATCTGCCCAACATTTAAGCATCCACAGAGGTCGGGGTCCCCAATTGGCTTCATCGACCATTAATACCAAAGGAACGTGGTCGGAGAGACCGCGTTGATATGCCACCTGGATACAATTAGGCCAAGCCTCACACCACTTTTCTGACAACAAGAAACGGTCAAGTCTGCTCATTGAAATACCGTCACCGCGATACCAAGTAAATAAACGACCACAGATAGGTAAATCTATCAAGAATGTGTCTGTGATAAAAGTATTAAACATGTCCGCTTCCACTTGTCTGAACACTCAACCCCGCCCTTTTCGCTCTTCCATACCACAGATAGAATTAAAATCCCCACAAAGACATAAACACAGTTCAGTTTTACTATTGATAAATGAAGTGAGCCGCTCCCACAAGCTTCTTTTTGCCAACATATCGCAAGGCGCGTACACATTAATAATAAGAATATCTTCACCAGTAAGAATAACCCTTCCGGTAATCACAAGAACATGATCAAAACTAGTAGAGGACCACACATCAATTAGAGAATTATTCCAAACCGTTATCATACCTCCCGAAGCGCCTACCGACGGCTGAAAAGAATAACCAAAAGGGGCATCTCCCCATATTTCTTTTACAAAGGTAAGTTTTGATTCCTGAATACACAACACAAAGGGATTTTTCTCTTGAACCAATCGACGAACCTCCGCCCTCTTCTCCACTCCACCTAAACCCCTCACATTGTAAGATATCACTTTCATTGTTACCACAATCCACCCCCACCCCTCGACCACAACTCCAATCAACACCCACCACCACTAGGCCACCCCCGTCCATCACTCACTCCCTCCAATTCACAACCACCTACTGCCCTTCATCCTCTTCTTCCTTCCTTAGACAATAAATAAAGCTATTATGAGGATCACCGTTAAACGTCAAACCAATAGCCCTACCAATCTCTTTAACATCCGCCTTCACCACCTCCTTTTTTTCGTGCAAAACCACCCAACTTTCCAAAATCACCCCACCCGTGCACATCAAAAGAACTCCATTGCTGATTCAGAAAGTCACTGTACCCAGTAAAATCTACCTAACATTTAAGCATCCGCAGAGGTCGGGGTCCCCAATTGGCTTCATCGACCATTAATACCAAAGGAACGTGGTCGGAGAGACCGCGTTGATATGCCACCTGGATACAATTAGGCCAAGCCTCACACCACTTTTCTGACAACAAGAAACGGTCAAGTCTGCTCATTGAAATACCGTCACCGCGATACCAAGTAAATAAACGACCACAGATAGGTAAATCTATCAAGAATGTGTCTGTGATAAAAGTATTAAACATGTCCGCTTCCACTTGTCTGAACACTCAACCCCGCCCTTTTCGCTCTTCCATACCACAGATAGAATTAAAATCCCCACAAAGACATAAACACAGTTCAGTTTTACTATTGATAAATGAAGTCAGCCGCTCCCACAAGCTTCTTTTTGCCAACATATCGCAAGGCGCATACACATTAATAATAACAATATCTTCACCAGTAAGAATAACCCTTCCGGTAATCACAAGAACATGATCAAAACTAGTAGAGGACCACACATCAATTAGAGAATTATTCCAAACCGTTATCATACCTCCCGAAGCGCCTACCGACGGCTGAAAAGAATAACCAAAAGGGGCATCTCCCCATATTTCTTTTACAAAGGTAAGTTTTGATTCCTGAATACACAACACAAAGGGATTTTTCTCTTGAACCAATCGACGAACCTCCGCCCTCTTCTCCAGTCCACCTAAACCCCTCACATTGTAAGATATCACTTTCATTGTTACCACAATCCACCCCCACCCCTCGACCACAACTCCAATCAACACCCACCACCACTAGGCCACCCCCGTCCAACACTCACTCCCTCCAATTCACAACCACCTGCTGCCCTTCATCCTCTTCTTCCTTCCTTAGACAATAAATTAAAGCTATTATGAGGATCACCGTTAAACGTCAAACCAATAGCCCTACCAATCTCTTTAACATCCGCCTTCACCACCTCCTTTTTTTCGTGCAAAACCACCCAACTTTCCAAATCCTTGTTAACAGAAGAATTGGAATTCCCTGAAGACTCTGACAAAGGAATTGTTGCCGCCTTTGAGTTTGAGGATTGCTTGCGTGCTTTCCGGTACCTTTCATGCTTCTTTAAAATTTTTAACACATCTTTTCGATCACTAGATGACATGCGCGCAACTCTTTTTAAAAACCCAGCAGAGTGCTTAAATTTCTTAGGATGTGACTTCGCTTCTTGCTGTTTCAATTCTTGGGAAACATCTTTCGCAATAATAATCTCAGACATATGTTCTCCTCCATTTAAAATCTTGGAAGATGATGCAATAGCGGCTGCACCTTTTGACACGTTAGGTAGCCATTCTAAACTCCAAGGGACACATTGATTGGTCTGTGCTTGATTGCCATCCTGCTGCATGCTATTAATAGGCGCTGTTGCATCAATATTTGCTAGAGAAAGCACTGGTTCCATTACTACATGTGCTGCAGATTTCTGTTTCTGTTTCTTGCATGTTTCTGTTACTACAGGTGCTGCAGATTGCTGTTTCTGTTTCTTGCATATTTCTGTTACTACAGGTGCTGCATATGTCTGTTTCTGTTTCTTGCATTTTTCTGTTACTACAGGTGCTGCAGTGCTGGTTCCATTAATCATGTCCTTGTCGACATGTGACGCGTCAACATCTTCTAAATCAAAATATTCCCCACCCTTTTTCCTTTCATGAGCACTCCATTCCTTGTGTAAATCAGTCACCAAATCATCTAGCTCCCATTCCCCTTGAACCTCATCCAAACCATTATCATTATTAGATTGGTGCAACGCTTCTAGTCTTGTATCGGGTTCCTCTTCGGACAAAAAAGCATCTTCCCCTAAATTCCACCCCCATTCCTCTACCAACTTGATACTATAATTACCCCCATCTATGATAAAGTCAGAAGACGAATTCACTATGTCCAATTGAGTTGTGGAAATAAGAATACGAGCAAAGTCAATCCTAGTTTTATCCACCGTACATGCATCCGCTCGGACAAACCTTCCAACATCCATCACACACAATTTGAAAAACACTTCGTTCCAAGCATGAAAAGGTACTCCATACAATCTAACCCATGCTCCCTGTTTATACTTTACGTCCTCCGCCGACCACATATGAATATTATTAAAAAACATACCGAAAAAATGAAGTGCGTCGTTGAACACATGCCATATATCTTCCCCATTAGTACAATACAAAAATACTCTATCACCTCCCATTGGAATTACTGCCACATGAATGAAACCAGCATCATTTACCTTTTGCTGTAACGCCAACGGCGAATCCTCCCCTACCACGTTAGCTACCATGCCTGAGCTTGCCTACGTGCGATCCGCCAACACAGATGAATACTTTGGAATGAAACGAACAACATCATTATGATTATGAATAGGAAAACTACCTCCTTCCTGTACCACACCAGCCACTGGACCCTCCTCCTCCTTTTTGTTAGCGCGTACAACCTTCTTTCCCTCCTTCGAAACCACCACATCACCTCCACCTCCCACATTCGCCACTACCACCGTAGCTACCTCCTCCTTCTTCTTCACCGTCTTCCCATCGCTTCCTCCCACCTTCACCTCTTCTTTTCCATCTTTCTTCATAACTCCTTCGGATGTTTCTTTTCCAACCACCCTTATATTTTTCACTCCCTCGCCCCTCACTCTCACCACAACCCTACCTTCCTCTTCCTTCTTCTTCCAGACACCATTCACCTTCGTCGAGTCTGAAGCAAATCTGTCGAAACGTGCCTCACGTGCCCAAATACGACATTGGCATATCCAAATGTTATTCAATGCAATGGACAATTTATCTCTGTTTCTAACATTCAAGAACCTCAAAAAACCGTAAGTCTGACCTCTAAAGTTTCTTTTCCGAGCAATGTAAACGTCTGATAAAATACCGCAGACTTCGAAAGCTTGACGAAGTTGAAACACCGGCGTAAAGTCAGGAAAATTTGTAAAATAGAAAGAAACTTTACCGCCGTTACTACCCGAGTCCTCATAAGCTTCATCATCCTGAAACTGATCACAGTCACGCCTAACATCAAAGTAATGAGTTTCCCCACGTACATTGGAAACCCTAGTGCCCCTATCAAAACCATCCTGTTGAGACCTAGAATTAAACCTTGAACCTCTGCCATATTCCTCAGTTGCTCGCTGATCCCTAACCCTAATCTGAACCTGTCCTCCGCGTCTTTCCGATATCGCTGATCTGTCCCGTCTTCCAGCTCCCTGTTGCGTCGCTTTCCTCTTTCTTGATCTCACCACAGTCCAATCTCCCCTATCCCCCCCCCCCCCCCCCCCCCAATTTCTGCCACCCTGGCTGGACCCCTAACCCCCCAGTGTTTCTCTCCGCCGGTGAAAAGCTCCGACACGGTCTCCCTAGGGATGCCCTAGATTGGCCGCCACTCTTTCTCTCTCTAAAATCTCTCATGTCTTTTTTCTTACACTCTTGTTTTACATTTGTTTACCAGATTTTAAATGGTGTGATAGACCAAATTATCTTAATATTGAGTGTGTATCAAATTTCGCTTGATGTTAATAATATTTGGTAGTTGGTTGAATAAATCTGTAAAGTAAGTCCACTTTGTTGTTATTTTGAGTGATTCTTATTTAGGAGGAGACATGGCATTACATATGCGCGAGTGTTGGTTGACAGTAGTGGTGCTAAAAGATTAATGGTGCTAAAAAATCATCTTTTCAAAGAAATTTTTTTGTTTATTTTTATAGAATTAAATGCAAATTAGATTCAATTTTTTTTTCTCTTTCCTTTTCTCCATAATCAATAGCTAGTGAAAATTGCTTTTACATTTTTCTATAAAACTTTTTTCAAAGAATACACTAAAAACTATACTTCAAATTCTTATGTTTTAGTTTTCTTAATAAGTGTGATTATTTTTTTTCTTAGAATTTGGGACGGAGGGAGTACTCCCTCCGGTCACATTTATAAGCAAAAAAACACTTTATAGATTCATTCAATTCTTAATGTATTTGGTCAATATATAGGTCAAATACATTATGTATTCAATGAATCTAAAAAGTGCATTTTTGCTTATAAATATGACTGGAGGGAGTATATATTATGTATCAAAAAAAAATTCCGGTCAAGTAGTCTGGTGGCTAGATCTCACACAATTAAATGTGGAGAAGTGGAGTGTTCGTGGTTCGAACCCCGACCCCTGCATATATGCAATATCCCTACCAACTAAGCTAAGGTCACGGGATCCAAAAATTTATTTAACTCTCGTAATAACATAAAGTTAATCATACAATATAATAAGGTAAAGATAGTTCTTTGGCAAGTATGACGTTTGTCAAGCAAATAAGAGTAGTTTTTTCTTTTAAAGTTGCTATTTAAAGTAATGTTTCCTTCATTTTTTTTAATTATTTATTATTTATTTTTTATTTGAATTTTTTTAATCAAGTAGGAGTACTTGGAAAGGTTTCATTATAAGCGCGTTTTCAAGGAGGTTTTTGATATTGTTTTTTTTTTTTTAATTTATCAAGAGAGGCAAAACGTGAAACGGCAAACCTTGTGCAAGGCATGAGAAGTGAAAACGCAACTATTCACCTTTTCGTTCCTCTATCAAAGTAAACCCTCAGTCTTTTCATCAATGCTCTTACTTCCCTCAAGACATATGCAACTTTCAATTTCTCAGGGTAATTTATTTGATTTTGGAACAACAAATTGTTGTTTGTTAAGATTTATGTGGATTTTTATTAATAAATCTGATATATTTCATCCATTGTCACTCAATCTTCCTCCTCTTCGTTTCTCTCTCAGAAATTGACTTGTTTTGATGTTAATGAATTATTTTTTATTTGTAGGGAATGAGTATTCTAATTTTTTTTGAATAAGCCAAAATGAAATTATATTAACACTGCTATAGCATTCCCCTCAGCACAAGACGTACCGAAGAGAGTACTAAAAAATTACAAGCAGTTCAAAAAGCACACAAAGTAGACTAGTCAATGCCTAAACACGACAAAGGACTTGCCCACCACAAATTTTCACCAAATACAAACACAGTCTTTTTAGCTTTTAGGCACCATAGTGAATAAGACTTAATCTTATCTAATAGATGAAAAATAGAGCTTTCTTTATTGTTAAACAACCTATTATTTCGCTCATTCCACAAAGTCCAAATAGCAAGGAACCAAACAAGTTGGAGGAAAGACCTCCTAGATTTCAATCCATCTGTGGAGAAGATAAACTGAGTAAAATGATCGGTAATAAAGTGATGATCTCTACCTTTAAAACCAATCCACGACCGCAATAAAAGGCCAAATGGAACCAAAAAATCTGAACGATAAAAACCAATGACTCGCTTCCTCCACCTGACCACAACCAAACACACAAAGGCACGTCACGGATAAAAGAACACCACGGATCACCAAATTCAATTTTGCAGGGAGGCGATCGCGAAGAAGCCGCCAAGCAAAAATGAAAAGTTTTAGAAGATCACGAAGAAGCCGCTGATGACATCTCGTCATTACGTAATTTTATATGTATTTTGTTCACAAATTGGAGTTCACAAGGAGACTTATGGATCAAAAAGAGCAGAAAAATTGAAGAAAATGCAAAAGAGTAAAACGTGTCACGATTTGTTGAAAACGTGACACGATCTGGTGAAGGCCAAAGCATGGGTTCGACATTAAGGAAAACATGTCACGATTGGTAAAACATGACACGATTTGAGAAACCCTAATTCAGTGACTTGCTCCACAAGGTGAAAATGTGTCACGATTTACTTAAAACGTGACACGATTTGGGCGAATTTCTGTGCCTATTTAAGCTGAAGTCTATTCCAAAAACAAGGGTTACGAATTCTAGAGAGAGAAAGTGCAATTTGTAGACCTTGAGACTGAAGAACGGGGCGATTTCCTCCAATCTTCACCAGTTTATGTATGTTTTAATTCCTCTAATGATTATGTTATTTGTAAACACCTTTATGAGTAGCTAAATCCATTAGAGGTTAGGTCTGAGATGATTCTTTGTAACCCTAATTGATCTATGTTGCTGTGAAACCCTATTTGTGAATGACAATCTAGTCTTTATTCAATTCAATTGTTCTTAATGCTTTTTATATCCTGATCAAATATAAATATGATTTGGTGAGAATGAATGACTACTGTCCCAAGCTTTCGACTTAGACCTAAATTAAATTGTTCTAATAAACATGGTTAGTCTAGGAATGGATAATCGTTTGTTAGTGATATTAGGTTAACATGCTTAAACCTTCAAGAATTATTAGACCACCTAAGGAATTAGGGGCTGTAGTTTGAGAAGAGGGTCCTAACTCAAGGGATTGATTTGGACTATTTTGTTAACTATCGTGGGACTAGAAAATCATTCATAAGAATAGGTGCAGTATACCAATTAGGGGAACATAGATGATTCGAAAGACCTAAACTCATCTCTCTTATTCTTAAAAACCAACTTTATTTTCTGTCATTATTTTTTTGCAATCAAACCAATCAACTGCCTAGTGGCAAACCAAATCAACTTTTATACATCCTAAGTTCCAACGTAATTGAATTATTGAGATTAAAAACAGTCCTCGTGGGATCAATATTTTTTACTACTTCGATAGTATTTGGTACACTTATCAAACGTCTATCAAGTTTTTGGCGCCGTTGTCGGGAACTGTTGATTTCTTTCAAGCATTTCTGCAATTTAATTTTCAGTTTTAAAATTTTCTTTGTTTTAGTATTCATTAATTATTTTGTATCGTGCAGTGCTACTAAGGTATTTTGTTGTTTATGCGAGGTAAACAGAGCTCTTATGACTTGGAGTACGATCCGGAAATAGAAAGGACTGCTAGAGCACTTTGGAAAGCTGTCCGGTTGCAAAGGTTGTCTCAATTTGTTCAACCTAGTGCACGGGAACCGATACTGGAACCGACACCTACTGAATCTGAAACAAGCTCTTCTCCTAAATCTATCATGGGAGAACCTGAACCACCGAGACCGACGTTGGGAGAATTTGGTTTAGCTACTCACCGTGGTCGCCTAACTCATACTTTTCAACCTGCAAATCCCGTGGCTTTTGATATCAAGACATCTGTTCAGAATGGGTTGAAGGAGAGACAGTTTGATGAGACCGACCTCATGAGTACTCATGAACACTTGAGTCACTTTGCTGAAACCTGCGAGTTTTGTGTACCTCCAGCTAATGTTACGGAGAGTCAGAAGAGACTTAGGTTGTTTCCATTCACCTTAACCAGAAGAACCAAAGATTGGTTGCTATCTTTGCCAACTTGAATAATTCAGACATGGGATGAACTGTCTAAAATTTCTAAAGAAGTACTTTCCTATGGCCAAATATCTTGACAAAAAGCAAGAGATATCAAACTTCAGGCAAGGGGAGAGTGAGTCATTATGTGATGCTTGGAAGAAAAAAATAAAGGGAGAAAAAAGTGAGAAATTGATAGATGAAGATTCAATCTTGAGGAAGTCTAAGAGCCAAATATTGAAGGATGGAGATAAACAACAAGTTATTCCATCTTATGTGAAGCTTCCCTACCCTCATCTAGCCAAAAAGAAGAAGAAGGAGGAAGGACAATTCAAAAAGTTCATGCAACTTTTCTCACAACTTTAGGTGAATATTCCTTTCGGTGAAGCTCTTGATCAAATGCCTGTGTATGCTACGTTCATGAAAGATTTGTTAACGGGAAGAAGAAAGCCAAAAGATGATGAGAACATTTCCCTTTCCGAGAATTGTAGTGCTATTCTCCAAAAGAAGCTACCACCTAAGCTAAAAGATCCTGGTGCTTTTAATATCCCTTGCTCCATTGGGCAGGTAGACATTGGAAGAGCTTTATGAGATTTAGGGGCAAGTATCAACTTGATGCCCCTTTCAATGATGAAGAAGCTTGGATGTGGTGAGCCAAAGCCAACAAGAATGACCCTCACTCTAGCTGATCGGTCAATCTCTAATCCTTTCGGTGTGCTTGAAGATGTGCCAGTTAAAGTTAATGAGCTCGTATTTCCGGCAGATTTTGTGATCTTAGATATGACTGAAGATGAAGACATGCCACTCATTCTAGGAAGATCTTTCCTTGCAACTGGTCATGCTTTAATTGATGTTGAGATGGGTGAGCTAATGTTGAGATTCCATAATGAGCAAGTGGTGGCCAATATCTTTGAGGCAATGAAACACCAAACTGAAAATCCAAAGTGTTACCGAGTTGATGTTGTTGAAGAAATAGTTGAAGACAATTCCCGTGAACCTCAACCAACACAACCCATGGAAAGAGCAATTGTTAATTCTATAGAGAGTTGTGAGCCAGATGACGATCTTGAGGTGAGTGAATGTGTTAAGCAACTTGAGGCAAGCAAGCAAGAGTTGGAACCGGTGAAAGTTGAAGATATAATTTGTAAAGACTCTACAAGTGCGCCAACTTTGAGTGGAGAAGGAGAAAAAAATCCAGAATTGAAAGAACTTCCTTCTCACTTAAAGTATGTGTTTCTTAGCAAGGATGCCTTTAAACCAGCAATCATCAGCAGTACCTTGACACCTTTAGAAGAAGAAAAATTGTTGAGAGTGTTAAGGGGCAATCAAGGGGCTTTGAGGTGGAACATTTCTGACTTGAAGGGTATTAGTCCAGCTTATTGGATGCACAAGATACACATGGATGCTGAATACAAACCGGTGGTCCAACCTCAAAGAAGACTAAACCCAACAATGAAGGAAGTGGTGAAGAAAGAGGTGCTTAAGTTACTCGATGCAGGTATGATTTACCCTATCTCTGATAGTTCATGGGTAAGTCCGGTTCATGTGGTACCTAAGAAGGGAGGAATGATGGTGGTTGTAACGCCCCTACTTTATTTTATTTTTTTTATAATTAATTTAATGAAGTATACTAGGTGAAATTTTGGTTAGAAATATTATTGATGCTGTTTTGTTTGAATATTATGTGATGTGGAGAAAATTTAATTATGGTGAGGATTGAAAAAAAAAAAAATTAAGGACAGTTTAAATAAAATATAGAGTCCGGACACGATGTGAAGAGTTGGAGGTGTAAGAAATAAGTTTTTAATAAGTGGGGGAGGGAAGCAGTAAAAGAATAGTGGCTATTGGTGGAAAAGGTTGTGACTAGTGTTGGCCCAAATATAAATAGAACTTTAGGAGTTAGAATAGTCAGTTTTAATTTATTGAACGTGAAAAGAGAAGAAGAGAGGAGCAGAGGAAGAGAAACCCTAGTGCGACAAGGTCAAGCAAAACAAACCAGATTTTCAAAGGAATTGAGGTAAGGGAGAGAATCTCTCATCTCTAGGGTTTATAATTTTATTGTGGGGCTGTAGAGATTTATGAGTATGAATGTTAAATTAATGGTGATGATATTGTTGAAGAGACAATAATTAGAATTAAGTTGGTGAAGCAAGATTAAAATTGAGAGAGACGACATAAGGCTAATTGAAAATATGATAGTTAACCGTGTGGTAATTTAGGAATTGAATGAAATCTTGTCTCTGTTAAGAGTGCAGTGTAGAAGTAGCAGCAGCCTGTGAGTGTCGATGTAGGGTCCCTTGATGTTTAATCATCATACCAATATATCTACAAGAATGCACTAGATGTTTTTTTTGAACAACTAAACTTTACTAGAATAAAGGGTTCATGAAGAGTCATAGGCAGAGACTTACAATCTGCTATAGCAGAAAAGAAATAGCAGAAAAAGAATAGCATAAAAAAAAAAAATAGACACGCCTATGTATATATAGCATGTGGGTATATAAATGAAAAGAAAGAAAGAGGATAGTGACGTTAATGAGGTTTTAACTTCATATTTGTTACATTAGTTTAAATATATGCACTAGTAATTAACCTATATGTGTGAACTAAATTTGTAGATTTAGCTCCTCCTATACACATTCTAATTGTAAACTGTTACATTAAGTAAATTAATAGTCTTATTGTTCATGGTTTAGCCTTATAAGGAAGGTTTATTTTGCAATAAAACACATCAAGATAGGGATCATGTTGTAAAGGAAATAGAAATAATTAAATTATAGAGTTTGGTACGGCAACAATGAGAAAGAAACAGTGACCCATTTATCTGTAGCTCCTCAAAGTTATTGTGCATAAAAAATGACAACACTAAAAAAAATAAAATAATGCCAACTTGATTATTTAACCCTTAGGCATAGGCTTATGAAATGGTTTTCAATCCCTTGTATTCCAACCATTCTATTATATAACCTGATGTGAGTCATGGGCATGGTATCCGTAAGCAATAATGTATGTAAATTATCATGGTAGAAACAATCAATTAGGGTATAAAATATGGCCTAGTTACCCGTCAGCAACAAAAAAAAAAAAGAGAAGAGAAGAGAAGGTTAGAATGAGAAAGAAAAGGTAGGCAGACTAGGCACTTGATATTGATAAGAATTAGAATTAAGTTATAGCTATTACGGGGGAAATTATCGAATGAGTTCGAGTGCTTGAGTGCAAAATATTTGTGATGAATGAGAGAATGATCAAATTGATGTGCAAATTTAGAAGTGTGGGTATAAAAAAAAAGATTTATAAGCTTTATTAAGGTGTTGTTTGATGAGATAATTATTATTACATAGTGTGCTGATGATTGGTGATGTAATTATTATTATACGGTATGAAGGTAATGGTGAGTCAAATATTATTTGTGGTGATGTTATTAGTGAAGTTTAATAATATCCGGTGATGTGAATGGTGACGATATTGGTGATGTTTAATAATATTTGGTGATGAAAACAGCGACGGTTAATTATAGTGATGTTCTTGTTTTGTCGTGATGTCGTGCATATTAGAGAGTCTTGCATTAATAGGTGATGTATTGATGATGTGATGATGTGTGTTTACTTGACGAGTCGGTCCCCATGCATGCATACTAGAATTGAGTTTAGGAAAAATGGTGATGATTGGTGATGAAAAGTCCAGTAACATATCTCTGGCAACTTGGTGATGATAGGTGTGGTACCACATGTCATATAGGTCTTAGGGAGAGTCCATATGCATTTAAATGACAATGTTTGTACTTGGTGTTATAAAGTGTGAAAATGATGAAATGGTGTGATGTGTGATTTGTTGAGACAGATGTGGTAAATGTTGATAGTCTTATGATGATGGAACCATTGTTCTTATGACACTTTAATGTTGTACATGTTATTCCCTATTATTATATTATGATGGGATTTCTCACCCTTTATTTTGTTGTGTTGTTTCTTTGTGGTGACTGTACTTTGAGTACAGACACTCAGGTTGACGAAGAGTAGCTGCGGGACGTTTAGAAGGTGGAGATGGGAGAAGTCCTCCGCTTAGTGCTTATATTAGTAGTTGAATAAAAATGTAGTCGCTACGAGCTCTGATTCCTGTAACACTAGGGTTGGGGACGACGATTAATTAATATTTGCATTTTAAGTCAAATCTTGAAAACCTTGATAATTTCTATTTATGAACGTCGGAAGACAAGCATGAAATTATTATTGTGACCTTTGAATTATTATATATTTTTTTATTCCTACTACGGTGAATTTATTTTTAAGAAAGTATTATTAGGATATTTTGGTGATTTAATGTCGAGTTGCGTAACATCCTTACTATTAAACATGCTATTTATTATTTAATGTTTATCATTGGGAAATAGGGTGTTACATAGTTGGTATCAGAGCAGGTCGGTCCATCCGGCCTAGGATTCTTGGAATGTTGTTTTACCCTGTAGGGGCAACAAATGTATATAACATTGTAGATGCCTAACCCCTAATTCATTGTCTGATTTTGACGATGCAGATAAGAAATGGCTGGAAGAAACGATCAAGCGATTGCAAATGCTATGACTGTAGTTGCCCAAGCTTTGAACAACGCACTTCAAGGGCAGCAGAACCAACAAGGGGGAGCTGATGAGCTGCGTCTGGACCGGTTTATGAGGAACAGCCCGCCTACCTTCAAAGGCAGGTATAACCCCGATGGTGCACAAAACTGGTTGCAAGGAATTGAAAGGATCTTCAGGGCGATGGCGATTACTAATGAGCAGAAGGTCAGACTAGCAACACACATGCTGGCAGAGGAGGCTGAATTCTGGTGGGAGAATACCCGTCAAAGGCTTGAGGGGGCAGGCACTGTGGTTACATGGGAAATTTTTAGAGAAGAATTTTTGGGGAAATATTTTCCTGCTGATGTGCGTAACAAGAAAGAAATTGAATTCCTTGAACTGAAACAAGGGAATATGACAGTGTCAGAGTATGCAGCAAAGTTTGAAGAATTGTCCAGGTTTTGCCCTCATTATAATACAGCGGAGGCAGAAGTTTCCAAATGCTTGAAGTTTCAAAATGGACTGCGTCCAGAGATCAAGCAGTTTATTGGGTATCAGCAAATTCGCCAATTTTCTTCGTTGGTCACTGCATGCAGAATTTATGAAGATGACAGCAAGGCGAGAGCTAGCCATTACAAAGCAGTTACTGAGAAGAAAGGGAGGGACCAGAGTCGTGGTAAGCCTTATAACATTCCAGCTGATAAGGGAAAGCAGAAGAGGAATATTGGTGAGAGAGGAGCTAGTGAGGGAGGTGTTCGTCCCCCGCTGAGATGTTATAATTGTGGAGAGTTGGGGCACCGTGCTACAGAGTGCCAGAGTGCTCAGCCTAAATGTTTCAGATGTGGAGAAGAGGGTCACCGTTCGAATGAGTGCAAGAAGGAGATCACATGTTACAAATGTGGAGAGGTCGGACATATCAGTACACAGTGTCAGAATCCAAAGAAGGAGCAAGCTAGAGGGAAGGTTTTTGCTTTGAGTGGAGAAGATGTTCCCAGCTCCGATAACTTAATCCGAGGTACTTGCTTCATTAATAATGTTCCTTTGATTGCCATTATTGATACCGGAGCTACACACTCTTTTATCTCCCTTGAGTGTGCAAAGCGGTTAAATCTTGATATGACATCGATGTCAGGTAGAATGGTCATAGATACCCCAGCCAGTGGTTCAGTAACTACTGCTTTAGTGTGTCGAAATTGTCCTTTAACAATCTATGGGAAACATTTTGGGATTGATTTGGTTTGTTTACCCTTGAGTCAGATGGATGTTATTCTAGGGATGAATTGGCTAGAATTTAATCGAGTTTATATTAATTGTTTCACTAAGACCGTATTGTTTCCTGAACCTGAAGAGGAAAGAAATTCTAGATTTGTTACTGCAGTACAGATGGAAGAGGCTAGAAAAGAGGGGGCTCAGGTGTTTATGTTACTTGCTGCATTGAAGTTGGAGAGTGAATCACAAGGTGCTAGTCAACCGGTGGTGTGCGACTTTCCGGAAGTGTTTCCGGACGATATTACTGATCTACCACCAGAAAGGGAAGTTGAATTTGCTATAGAATTGGTACCTGGTACTAGACCGGTGTCGATGGCACCCTATAGAATGTCCGCTTCTGAGTTGGTGGAGTTAAAGAAACAGTAGGAGGAATTGCTAGAAAAGAAGTTCATCAAGCCTAGTGTGTCACCATGGGGAGCACCTGTTTTGCTGGTTAAGAAAAAGGATGGCAGTATGAGGCTATGTGTAGATTACCGTCAGTTGAACAAAGTCACCATTAAGAATAAGTACCCTTTACCCAGGATTGATGACCTTATGGACCAACTGACTGGTGCTTGCGTGTTCAGCAAAATTGATTTGAGGTCGGGTTACCATCAGATTCGAGTAAAGATAGAAGACATGCCCAAGACTGCATTCCGAACCCGTTACGGTCATTATGAATATTCAGTTATGCCTTTTGGAGTATCCAACGCCCCAGGAGTATTCATGGAGTATATGAACAGAATTTTCCAACCTTATTTAGACCATTTTGTAGTAGTGTTTATAGATGATATACTAGTGTACTCGAAGTCGGAAGAAGAACATGCAAAACATTTAAGAGTTATATTACAGGTCTTGAAGGAGAAGCGACTGTATGCTAAAATGTCAAAGTGTGAGTTTTAGCTACGTGAAGTAAGTTTCTTGGGTCACGTAATTTCGAAGAATGGGATAGCAGTGGATCCATCCAAAGTAGACGCCGTGTTGCAATGGGAGACCCCTAAGTCTGTTACAGAAATAAGAAGTTTCTTGGGATTAGCCGGGTAGTATCGGAGATTTATTGAAGGATTCTTGAGGTTAGCGTTGCCTTTGACACAATTGACTAGAAAGGGGGCGGCCTTTGTGTGGGATGTTCAGTGTGAGGACAGCTTCCAAGAACTCAAGAAGAGGTTGACGACGGCACCGGTGTTGATCTTGCCAAACCCGAGTAAGCCTTTTGTATGTTATTGTGATGCTTCTAGTAGAGGGTTAGGGGGTGTACTTATGCAGGGAAGACAAGTTGTGGCCTATGCTTCGAGACAATTGAAAATTCATGAAAGGAACTACCCAACACATGACTTAGAGTTGGCAGCCGTGGTGTTTGTACTCAAGGTATGGAGACATTATCTATACGGGTCGAGGTTTGAAGTGTTCAGTGATCATAAGAGCCTGAGATATTTGTTTGACCAAAAAGAACTGAATATGAGGCAACGGAGGTGGTTGGAATTCCTAAAAGATTATGATTTCGAGTTAAATTACCATCCAGGAAAGGCTAATGTAGTAGCAGACGCTTTGAGCAGGAAATCTTTGCATATGTCGGCGCTCATGGTTAAAGAGATGGATTTAATTGAACAGTTCAGAGATATTAGTTTGGTTTGTGAAGTGACACCAAAGAGTGTGATGTTGGGTATGCTGAAGCTGACAAGTCCGGTGTTAAAAGAGATAAAGGAAGGACAGAAGGCAGATTTGGAGCTAGTAAATCAGTTAACACTGATCAATCAAGGGAATGAGACAAATTTTAAATTGGATGAGAATGAGGTGTTGAGATTTAGAGGTAGGATTTGCGTGCCCGATATGCAAGGATTGAAACGGAGCATCCTAGAAGAGGGTCATAAGAGTGGACTGAGCATTCACCCCGGAGCTACGAAAATGTACCAAGACCTTAAGAAAATATTTTGGTGGCCTAGTATGAAGAGAGATGTGGCAGAGTTTGTGTACGCATGTTTGGTTTGCCAGAAGTCAAAAATTGAGCATCAAAAACCATCCGGATTGATGCAACCTTTGAGTATTCCAGAATGGAAGTGGGATAACATATCTATGGACTTTGTAACAAATCTGCCAAGGACCGGGAAAGGGAGTGATGCCATTTGGGTGGTAGTGGACCGGTTAAGTAAATCAGCGCATTTCATACCAATAAGACTGAATTACCCGTTACAGAAACTAGCTGAAATTTATATTGAACAAATAGTGAAGTTACATGGTGTTCCCTCAAGCATTGTTTCTGACAGAGATCCAAGATTTACTTCAAGATTTTGGGAGAGTTTACAAAGGGCACTAGGGACTAAGTTGAAGCTAAGTTCAGCATATCACCCGCAAACTGACGGACAGACAGAGAGGACAATCCAGTCCTTAGAGGATTTGTTAAGGGCTTGTGTTTTGGACCAAGGAGGGAGTTGGGATCCTTGGTTGCCATTGATTGAGTTCACCTATAATAATAGTTTCCATTCTAGCATCGGAATGGCACCTTTCGAAGCTCTTTATGGGAGGAGGTGTAGGACCCCTCTGTGCTGGTACGAGACAGGAGAAAATGCAGTGTTGGGACCAGAAATTGTACAACATACCACTGAGAAGATTAAAATAATTCAAGAGAGGATGAAGGCATCCCAAAGTAGACAGAAGAGCTACCATGACAAACGGAGGAAACCATTGGAGTTCCAAGAGGGGGAACATGTATTTTTGAGAGTCACTCTGACAACAGGTGTTGGTCGTGCATTGAAGTCAAAGAAACTTACGCCTCGATTTATTGGTCCCTATCAAATTACGAAGCGAGTTGGAGAGGTAGCTTATCAGGTGGCCCTACCACCGTCACTTTCAAACCTTCACAATGTGTTCCATGTATCACAACTACGGAAATATGTTCCTGATCCGTCTCACGTGATTCACATGGATGATGTACAAGTGAAGGAGAACCTGACCGTTGAGGCCTTACCACTAAGGATCGAAGATAGAGAAGTAAAGAACTTGAGGGGCAAGGAGATCACTCTAGTCAAGGTGACGTGGGGAGGACCTGCTGGGGGTAGTATAACATGGGAGCTGGAGAGTAAGATGAAGGAATCTTATCCAGAGTTATTTCCTTCAGGTAATTTTCGTGGGCGAAAATTCTTTAAGTGGGGGAGAGTTGTAACGCCCCTACTTTATTTTATTTTTTTTTTATAATTAATTTAATGAAGTATACTAGGTGAAATTTTGGTTAGAAATATTATTGATGCTGTTTTGTTTGAATATTATGTGATGTGGAGAAAATTTAATTATGGTGAGGATTGAAAGAAAAAAAAAATTAAGGACAATTTAAATAAAATGTAGAGTCCGGACACGATGTGAAGAGTTGGAGGTGTAAGAAATAAGTTTTTAATAAGTGGGGGAGGGAAGCAGTAAAAGAATAGTGGCTATTGGTGGAAAAGGTTGTGACTAGTGTTGGCCCAAATATAAATAGAACTTTAGGAGTTAGAATAGTCAGTTTTAATTTATTGAACGTGAAAAGAGAAGAAGAGAGGAGCAGAGGAAGAGAAACCCTAGTGCGACAAGGTCAAGCAAAACAAACCAGATTTTCAAAGGAATTGAGGTAAGGGGGAGAATCTCTCATCTCTAGGGTTTATAATTTTATTGTGGGGCTGTAGAGATTTATGAGTATGAATGTTAAATTAATGGTGATGATATTGTTGAAGAGACAATAATTAGAATTAAGTTGGTGAAGCAAGATTAAAATTGAGAGAGACGACATAAGGCTAATTGAAAATATGATAGTTAACCGTGTGGTAATTTAGGAATTGAATGAAATCTTGTCTCTGTTAAGAGTGCAGTGTAGAAGTAGCAGCAGCCTGTGAGTGTCGATGTAGGGTCCCTTGATGTTTAATCATCATACCAATATATCTACAAGAATGCACTAGATGTTTTTTTTGAACAACTAAACTTTACTAGAATAAAGGGTTCATGAAGAGTCATAGGCAGAGACTTACAATCTGCTATAGCAGAAAAGAAATAGCAGAAAAAGAATAGCATAAAAAAAAAAAATAGACACGCCTATGTATATATAGCATGTGGGTATATAAATGAAAAGAAAGAAAGAGGATAGTGACGTTAATGAGGTTTTAACTTCATATTTGTTACATTAGTTTAAATATATGGACTAGTAATTAACCTATATGTGTGAACTAAATTTGTAGATTTAGCTCCTCCTATACACATTCCAATTGTAAACTGTTACATTAAGTAAATTAATAGTCTTATTGTTCATGGTTTAGCCTTATAAGGAAGGTTTATTTTGCAATAAAACACATCAAGATAGGGATCATGTTGTAAAGGAAATAGAAATAATTAAATTATAGAGTTTGGTACGGCAACAATGAGAAAGAAACAGTGACCCATTTATCTGTAGCTCCTCAAAGTTATTGTGCATAAAAAATGACAACACTAAAAAAAAAAAAATAATGCCAACTTGATTATTTAACCCTTAGGCATAGGCTTATGAAATGGTTTTCAATCCCTTGTATTCCAACCATTCTATTATATAACCTGATGTGAGTCATGGGCATGGTATCCGTAAGCAATAATGTATGTAAATTATCATGGTAGAAACAATCAATTAGGGTATAAAATATGGCCTAGTTACCCGTCAGCAACAAAAAAAAAAGAGAAGAGAAGAGAAGGTTAGAATGAGAAAGAAAAGGTAGGCAGACTAGGCACTTGATATTGATAAGAATTAGAATTAAGTTATAGCTATTACGGGGGAAATTATCGAATGAGTTCGAGTGCTTGAGTGCAAAATATTTGTGATGAATGAGAGAATGATCAAATTGATGTGCAAATTTAGAAGTGTGGGTATAAAAAAAAAGATTTATAAGCTTTATTAAGGTGTTGTTTGATGAGATAATTATTATTACATAGTGTGCTGATGATTGGTGATGTAATTATTATTATACGGTATGAAGGTAATGGTGAGTCAAATATTATTTGTGGTGATGTTATTAGTGAAGTTTAATAATATCCGGTGATGTGAATGGTGACGATATTGGTGATGTTTAATAATATTTGGTGATGAAAACGGCGACGGTTAATTATAGTGATGTTCTTGTTTTGTCGTGATGTCGTGCATATTAGAGAGTCTTGCATTAATAGGTGATGTATTGATGATGTGATGATGTGTGTTTACTTGACGAGTCGGTCCCCATGCATGCATACTAGAATTGAGTTTAGGAAAAATGGTGATGATTGGTGATGAAAAGTCCAGTAACATATCTCTGGCAACTTGGTGATGATAGGTGTGGTACCACGTGTCATATAGGTCTTAGGGAGAGTCCATATGCATTTAAATGACAATGTTTGTACTTGGTGTTATAAAGTGTGAAAATGATGAAATGGTGTGATGTGTGATTTGTTGAGACAGATGTGGTAAATGTTGATAGTCTTATGATGATGGAACCATTGTTCTTATGACACTTTAATGTTGTACATGTTATTCCCTATTATTATATTATGATGGGATTTCTCACCCTTTATTTTGTTGTGTTGTTTCTTTGTGGTGACTGTACTTTGAGTACAGACACTCAGGTTGACGAAGAGTAGCTGTGGGACGTTTAGAAGGTGGAGATGGGAGAAGTCCTCCGCTTAGTGCTTATATTAGTAGTTGAATAAATATGTAGTCGCTACGAGCTCTGATTCCTGTAACACTAGGGTTGGGGACGACGATTAATTAATATTTGCATTTTAAGTCAAATCTTGAAAACCTTGATAATTTCTATTTATGAACGTCGGAAGACAAGCATGAAATTATTATTGTGACCTTTGAATTATTATATATTTTTTTATTCCTACTACGGTGAATTTATTTTTAAGAAAGTATTATTAGGATATTTTGGTGATTTAATGTCGAGTTGCGTAACATCCTTACTATTAAACATGTTATTTATTATTTAATGTTTAACATTGGGAAATAGGGTGTTACAGTGGTGGCTAATGAATAAAATGAATTGATACCCACCCGTATCGTTACCAGTTGGAGAATGTGTATAGACTACCACAGGTTGAATACCACAACAAGGAAGGATCACTTCCCGTTACCATTCATGGATCAAATGATTGAGAGGTTGGCTGGCCAAGCATTTTATTGCCTTTTAGATGGGTATTCGGGGTACAATCAGATTTCGGTGGCTCCAGAAGACCAAGAGAAGACTGTCTTCACTTGTCCATTTGGTGTATTTGCTTATAGAAGGATGCCCTTTGGGCTGTGTAATGCGTCGGCGACCTTTCAAAGGTGTATATTCTCCATCTTCTCTGACATGATAGAGAAGAACATTGAGGTATTTATGGACGACTTTTCTGTGTTTGGTAAGTCTTTTGATCAATGCTTGTTTCACTTAGATGATATCCTTAAAAGATGCACCGAAACTAACCTTCTTTTAAATTGGGAAAAATATCATTTTATGGTAACAAAAGGTATAGTTTTGGAGCATAAAATAAGTGCTAAAGGCATAGAGGTGGATCAAGCTAAGATAGACGTTATAGAAAAACTTCCCCCACCTGTTAACGTTAAGGGAGTGAGGAGTTTCTCGGGGCATGTCGGTTTCTATCGGCATTTCATTAAAGATTTTTCTAAAATTTCAAATCCCCTATGTAACCTCTTGGTCAAAGAAAATGAGTTTAATTTTGATTCTGAATGTTTAAATGCTTTTTCTTTGATTAAAACCAAATTGGTGACTGCACCAATAATCATTGCACCCGATTGGGATTTACCTTTTGAACTTATGTGTGATGCAAGTGATTATGCCGTTGGTGCAGTCCTAGGCCAACGAAATAACAAATTTTTCCATGCAATTTACTATGCAAGCAAGGTTTTAAATGAAAATCAAGTTAACTATTCCACAACTGTAAAGGAGTTGCTTGCGGTAATCTTTGCATTGGAAAAGTTTCGTTCTTATCTAATAGGCTCCAAAGTCATTGTTTTTACAGATCATGCAGCTCTAAAATATCTCTTGGCTAAAGGGGATTCAAAGCCTCGGCTGTTGAGGTGAATCCTTTTGTTGCAAGAGTTTGATCTTGAGATTCGTGACAAGAAGGGAGTAGAGAACGTGGTAGCTGATCACCTCTCAAGGTTGGAAAATGATGAGGTGACAAAGAAAGAGAAGGCCATCAAGGCCGAGTTTCCAGATGAACAACTGTTTGCTATTGGAGAAAGGAACTGGTTTGCTAACATTACGAACTTTAAGGCCGGTAATATAGTTCCTGATGACATGAATTATCATCAGAGGAAAAAGTTCTTCAAAGATGCAAACCACTACTTGTGGGATGACCCTTATCTGTTTAAGGTAGGCACTGATGGTTTGATTAAACATTGTGTTGCAGGTGAGAAAGCTCAGAGTATCATGTGGCACTGCCATAGCTCAGCTTATGGGGGCCACCATAGTGGAGAAAGAACCGCTACAAAAATTTTACAAAGTGGATTCTGGTGGCCCACCCTTTCCAAGGATTGCCACGACTTTGTTGCACGGTGTGACAAATGCCAAAGGACAGGTAACATTTCAAAGAGGAATGAAATGCCCCTCTCATGAATCATTGAAGTTGAACCTTTTGATTGTTGGGGCATTGACTTTATGGGACCTTTCCCTTCCTCTTACTCTTTTCTCCATATTCTTGTTTGTATTGACTATGTCACAAAATGGGTTGAAGCGATACCATGTGTTGCTAATGATGCCAAGACTGTTGTTAACTTCGTGTAGAAGAACATTTTCACTAGGTTTGGAACACCTAGATTCTTGATCAGAGATGGGGGGAGACACTTTTGCAATAATTTTCTTGAAAGTGTGATCAAAAAGTATAACATCAGGCATAAAGTTGCAACTCCCTATCACCCACAAACAAGTGGTCAAACGGAGGTTTCAAATCGACAGCTGAAACAGATACTAGAGAAGGCAGTTGCGTCAAATAGGAAAGATTGGTCTAAAAAATTAGACGACGCACTGTGGGCATATAGGACAGCCTTTAAGACTCATCTAGGGCTCTCACCCTATCAGTTAGTCTATGGGAAGGCATGTCATCTTCCAGTTGAGCTAGAACATAAAGCATACTAGGCCATTAAGGCCTTAAATTTTGATCAAGTAGCCGCTGGTAAGAAAAGACTCTTGAAACTTAATGAACTTGAGGAGATGAGGCTCAGAGCGTATGAAAATGCGCTCATCTATAAAGCCAGGACTAAAAGGTATCATGACAAAAACTTAGTATCTAGGGATATTAACTCTAGGCAACTAGTTTTGTTGTATAATTCCAGGTTGAAGCTGTTTCCTGGAAAGCTCAAGTCAAAGTGGTCTGGACCGTTCTTGGTAAAAAGTGTGTCACCTCATGAGGTTGTTGAGTTGATGACACCTGAAGGTCACCGAAGATTCAAGGTAAATGGGCAGAGAGTTAAGCCATATCTGGGTGGCGACCTACCGAAAGCAAGGGTAGGACTTATTTTGACGGACTTTTAAGGGTCGTCGACAATCAAGCTAGTGACGGTAAAAAAGCGCTTGGTGGGAGGCAACCCACATTTTTATTTCAGGCAATATTTCTTATTTTTATTGCTTTCAAAAAATCAAAAACACAAAAAGATTTTAGCTGAAACGAACAGAGGAACAAAAATTTTCAAGTCCAATACTGGGCACAATCGTGACACGTTTTTGGCAAAACGTGATACGATTTTTCCTCACCTCTGAAGCTCTTCAAATTTTTTCTAATTTAAAATTGGGTGCCTTCGACATTTGCAAAAACGTGTCACGATACTAAAATCATGACACGATTTTAGCACCCAGAAATTTTTCAAAGTTTCAATCTGGTAGCATTCGTCATTGCCAAATCGTGACACGTTGGCCCAAACGTGGCACGATTTCTGGGTAGGAAATTTTTTCAAAATGATCAATCGTGACACGTTTTGCCCAAACGTGACACGATTTTGGTGGTTTTCAAAATTTTACCGTTACAAAACCAAATGGTGACACGTTTTTGGCCAAACGTGACCCGATTTTCCCTGTCTATAAATAAACCCAACACGATTTTCATTCCATTCACTTCCAAAAGTAGCCAAACTCTGCCAAATTTTTCCCAGAACCCTAACCTTCGAACTTCCAACCCTTTTCTACAAAAAAATCTTCATCTTTTCATCTCCAATTCACCAAACCATCATCATATACCTTCATCATCACCCATAAACAACCAAAATCCATCAAATTCATCATCTCCATCACAAACCCTAACCCTAACCTTCATTTTTTCATCAAACCCTAACCTTCACCAACCCTACTTCCTAACCCTAAAAATGGTTGAGACAAGAAACAAAGGCAAGTCCCAAGCCCAAACCCAGCCATCTAAAAAGGCCAAACCCGCCCCCAAACGCAAACCTCCCGTCAAACCTAACCCTAACACCGCACCACCACCATCTGTTAACCATAGGTTCTATAACAATGCTGCCAGAGACCGCTTCAAGGACATCCGGGGCTATAAGGTTATTCCTGAAAGATGTTTTGATTTTCCCAAACTCATATCCAACCTAGAGTTCCACCAAGTGATTACTGAGAGAGGATGGGAGTCCCTTGTGAGCATGATCTTTGAGCAAGCCAACAAGACGGTGGGGATTGAGTTCTATTCAAATGCTAGGTTCATGGAGAGGATGTATGTGTCTTATGTGAGAGGGAAGGAGATTGATTATAGCCCTGAGAGGATCAATAATTTGCTGGAGATTGTGCCACCGAAGAAGTGTGATGTGAAAAGGAGGATGAAGGAGTGCAAGAACTAGGATGATGAGAGGTGGGAAGAGTTGTTGTTGCAGATTTGTGTAGAGTGTGCAAAGTGGCATGGAGGGTCACACATGTTGTTGAGGGCTGACTTTAAGGCCTATGTGAAGGCTTGGGCATCTTTTGTGGTGCAAACCATGGAGGGCACCTCTTGTACTTCAGAGATTCCACTGCCCCGCCTGCTTACTTTGTTTGCTATTCTTGATGGTGCACCCATCAATGTTGGTGAGTTAATTGCCAATAATATATACATGTTTGCTTCAGGTACCAAGAAGGCGCTCCCTCACTTGAGCCTTATCAATTGGCTTTGTGAGGAGCAAGAGTGTGATCTATTCGGCAATGATTTGAGTGCAGCTATGATGAAGCCAATAAATGATACCTACATGGATGGCTTCGTGAAAGACTATCATGATCGCTTGCATGCTATTCAGGTTGCAGAGGCAACAGCAGCAGGACAGCCACAACAATAGCCACAATGTCAGCCACAGCCACCTCCACCTCAGTCTGTGCATGGAGAGGGGAGCAGTCAGCAGGGTGCCTATGCACCCATTCATCCTATGATGTTGGACTACATGTTCGTCCATGCCAACTAGATGAATGAGGTGTCAGATCAAGAGTATTGGAACCGTCCTAGGTTCGGTCAGGAGTTCACATAGGCGGTCTGCCTCAACAGGAGGGTGATGACGGGCTCTTTTGAGCGGCTTGATGGGTCCGAGGAAGCTATGGACCATTATTTTGATGTCATAGAGGTCGAGCTCAGGCTAGAGAGCAGGAGATCATAGCCGACTTTGCTGCTGGTGGAGCCCAGTCTAGGCACCACTTTGGGGAGGATTCTTATGCAGAGGAGAACCCCAGCACATGGATTCCGGAGGACCAGATGCAGGATTGAGTGGACTACTGAGGGTTCAACTCATTTTTATTTTTCTGTTTTTGTTTCAGCACTTTGGTTATGTACTTTTAATTTCATGTTTGAACAATTTAATTTGCTTTGATAAAGTTTAACTCGGTTGTACCCCCCGTTTATGTAATTGTTCCTGAACTTGTTTACTATTGATGAATTTGCTTGTTTACTTGACTTTTTACAGTTTAGTAACAAATATTTGTTCAAGTGGTATTCCAAAAGTTCAAAAGGAGGAGTGACTTGTGTTTTAAAGACGAAGTGTACGGCAGTTAAAGATAGGTAGTCATAACTCCCAGACATCATAATTGTAAGGTTCATGGCCAAATTTTATTTTTCCAATTTACTTATATAGTGTTCCATGCGTTTACATTTCTAGAACTTGCATTGTTTCTCTATTGTTGATTGATCTTTGTCATTAGCACACTGAGGCAAAAGTGCTTGGTCCTATGAGCCTTTTGAAGTCTACCCTGATTTTAATTGTTATTTTTATCCTTTTCTTAGCCAATTTGAGCCGGTAGGATTAGAACTTTTTGTTCGGTGATAAACTACATTACAAGCTTAGATACTTTTAGGACTTGTCCCATATTGTTTTTCTGAGTTAGGCATTGTAGAATGTTGCTAAAGAATAAGTTTGGGGTTGCTATTGGAATTTGCAACCATCTAAGTTTGGGGTGGGGGTACTAGAGAACATAGAGAACAAAGAAAGAACATTGTCATGAAAAATACACACAAAAATGGTGTATCAATAAAAAAGAAAAAGTAGAATGAAAAAGGGACAAAACATTGAAAATCCGAGTAACTTTACACTCGATTGTACCAATTGTTATAAGTATTCTCTAGTACCTTTACAAGAAATTGTTGTTCCAAAACATGAATGAGTGATGGATTGAATTTTTTGGTTAACTTCCGTAGGAATACCTAACTCAAATTTTGTGTAGCCTACTTATCCAAATATTATCCCACCTTCACCTAAGCCCCGTTATAACCCTTTAAGACCTCAAAGTGTGCATTGACATTGATTTTGATTGACGTTTAGAAACTTTTCAAGCGTATGGTAATATGTAGATTGCATGTCTACTGTGTGTGAACCCTTTTCATATTGTTGCGTGGAGTTGTGAATTGGTGGATGCGTACAAGTCAAACTAGCTCATCTTTAGCTAGTAAGGTGTTGAACTTTTGGGTACTATCGCTTGATCAGGTAATTGTTATTTTACTGTCGATTGTCAGCTTTGCAAGTAAATTCCTTGAGAACAAGGAATGGTTCAAGTTTGGGGTTGTGATGACATCTCGTCGTTACGTAATTTTATATGTATTTTGTTCACAAATTGGAGTTCACAAGGAGACTTATGCAGCAAAAAGAGCAGAAAAACTGAAGAAAATGCAAAAGAGTAAAACGTGTCACGATTTGATGAAAACGTGACACGATGTGGTGAAGGCCAAAGCATGGGTTTGACATTAAGGAAAACGTTTCACGATTGGTAAAACGTGACACGATTTGAGAAACCCTAATTCAGTGACTTGCTCCGCAAGGTGAAAACGTGTTACGATTTACTTAAAACGTGACACGATTTGGGCAAATTTCTGTGCCTATTTAAGCTGAAGTCTATTCCAAAAACAAGGATTACGAATTCTGGAGAGAGAAAGTGTGATTTGCAGACCTTGAGACTGAAAAACGGGGCGATATCCTCCAATCTTCACCAGTTTATGTATGTTTTAATTCCTCTAATGATTATGTTATTTGTAAACACCTTTATGAGTAGCTAAATCCATTAGATGTTAGGTCTGAGTTGATTCTTTGTAACCCTAATTTATTCATGTTGCTGTGAAACTCTATTTATTGTGAATGATAATCTAGTCTTATATTAAATTCAATTGGTCTTAATGCTTTTTATATCCTAATCAAATATAAATATGACTTGGTGAGAACGAAGGACTACTGACCCTAGCTTTTGAGTTAGACCTAAATTGAATTGTTCTAATAAACATGGTTAGTCTAGGAATGGATAATCGTTTGTTAGTGATATTAGGTTAACGTGCTTAAACCTTCAAGAATTATTAGACCACCTAAGGAATTAGGGGTTGTAGTTTGAGAAGAGGGTCCAAACTCAAGGGATTGATTAGGACTATTTTGTTAACTATCGTGGGACTAGAAAATCATTCATAAGAATAGGTGCAGTATACCAATTAGGGGAACATAGATGATTCGAAAGACCTAAACTCATCTCTCTCTTATTCTTAAAAACCAACTTTATTTTCTGTCATTATTTTTATGCAATCAAACCAATCAACTGCCTAGTGGCAAACCAAAATAACTTTTATACATCCTAAGTTCCAACGTAATTGAATTATTGAGATTAAAAACAATCCACGTGGGATCGATATTTTTTACTACTTCGATAGTATTTGGTACACTTGCCAAACGTCTATCAGCCGCCAAGCCAAGTCCAAATTATGTCGGATCTGCGCTATTTCCTGAGAAGTGAGAATGTCGTATGCACCCCTAATAGTGTATCCTCTCGAGGGGTCCGAAAGCCACTGCCAGATATCAGCTGAAAGAGTCTAAAAAGGAACATCAAGTAATAACATCCTACACTCCTCTAGTAACTTCTTCGCCCACACCCACAATCCTCTATGTCACTTCCACGCCTCCCCTCCTACCTCCCAGCCTAACTTACATAATTGATTACCATGAGTCCATGGTCTACTCGTACAATGGTAATTCAACATTGCTTGATCTTGTGCATACATGGATGGTTTAACTTCAACTTGCTTGCTTGTTCACGATGGGTCTGTGGCCTACCCGACTAACGGCAATGTACTTACATGCTTGTGCTAATTCTTACATGACTTAACATACTTAGTTTACATGATATCATACTTGTTCTCGACTTTCTATGTCGAGGCTATAGGGTTTCCCATGCCTAGATTCTTTGCTACCCAAACATAAGCATACTTAACTCTCTTTGTCCATTCTTGTCGTATATGTTAAGATTATCCATGATTTTCATTTCAAGAATCGTTCGATGTGATGTGCATTGCTTAGATGTTGTTTAGATGTTTTATCTTTGGAAACATTGCGAGGAAAAAGCATCGGACGGCACTACGGGCCCCAAGACAAGTTAACAATCCATTGAATTCGATCTTGTAAGCGAGTTATTTCGCTTATGGCGAGTTTCTTCGGGTTTGTAGTGCAAATTTTGAGTTTTTGACCCAAATTCATCAAATTCGATCTTGCAATGCACATTACATGTCCAGCAACACATATAGACAGTAATAATCATATTGCATGGAAATTTCAACATATAAACAACAAGATTGGCATTGGGTACTAAAATTCTACATTCATGAACCAACCATAATTCACCTTACACTATCACATACACAAACCCAATGTTGGAGTATTCTATCTAGAGAACTCACATGTAATGATCAGAGGTTGTAATCAAGCTTTCTAATTCCACTTCAAACCCTTATGCATGCAATCCAAACCCTAGCTTGCTTGATTTTGCTCCAAGAATCATTTCCAAGCCACCATCTTCTTCACACCACCATTTCTTCCTCTTTCACCTTGCATAGTGTTGATTTCTTGCCAAGAGAAGATGATGACTCTATGGTGAGGGATGGGGGGCGACACACCAGAGATAGGAAGGAGAAATCTTCATTGTCTTAAAGCTTAGAGAGAGAAAGTCTTGCATATAATGAATATTTGGACCCAATACCACTTATATACTCCGTTGGTGCAATTACAAAAATACCCTTTGTCTTAAACGTGTTTAACTTGATACCGGTAATTGAATGTGTGCTTCATCGTCACTACATGATCACATCCTTCGTTTCATTAATCTTTTATGGGCATTTATCCTCTGATACGTTCGATTAGTAATATTCCAATAACTGACGAGTGGGATATTACAGTTAGTATTCTAGGAATGTTGAGTATGTATATGTACTATGCATGAAATCCTTGAATGCTTATGTTTGATTATAACTTATTGTGAATTGTGGACTAACCCCCAATGGTCGTTTGGTTGACCACCTACCTTATTCGTATAGATGGGTAGACAGCGTGCATGATTTGTTTGCTTTATCTTGGTGAGTTGCTGGAGGTTAGCTTTGGAGCTACCTCATTTTTGCTTTTGAAGTATTTAGAGTCAGGCTCAAATTTAAGGGTGTTTGTCTGTTTCTTTTCATTATGACTTGTAGAGTGATAGGCCAAACAGTGTAACACCCTACTTCTATTGAGCGGTAAAACGCGCGAATATACAAACATATTCTAGAAATAGATGCTATATCTTCAAATCAAACCACAAAAATACATGAATAAAGATCATGTTTACACAACATAGCAGCGGAACAACATATAATTCATAAACATCTTTGGATCTCCAAAAAAATACAAAATGTATCCTCCAAATCTCAAATAACAGAATATCTCAACAACTCCAAAATACAAAGTCAAATAAACAACATACAAGGACTATCCTAGATCAGAGCCCTAATCTAGACACTTGCATGAAAAAGAGGAACTCCACTCCTCGGCATCAACAAGCAACAACTAAGCATCCTGCACTCCATCTACCCGTCCATACAGAAAGGTAGGTGGTAAACCACTGAGGGTTAACATTACATCATCATAATCCACGAAAAACATTTATCATGAACATTTGGAAATGAAAGAATATATTCAAGAATAACAATTCATACATATTATTCATAAGTAGTCACAACATATACATACTATCATTCCAAGTTCATCTCCACAAGTGTATCATACACATATATCCAACTCACCTTGTCAATTAACAATTAACAATCAATAATCAAATCCACAATTACAGTTAGCAAAACAATCATCACACACATTGCAAATGCAATTCAATCCACCAACAGTTTATGCAATGATTCTAGACTCATCTAGATGCATGTGGTACCAAATCACCTCAAGGTCGTCACCTTCGATGCAACAAAAACATCGTACTCACCTCAATTGGATATAAAATCCGCCACCATCAGTCTTGGATATAAAATCCACCACCATCAGTCATGAATGCATGAACATATGACTCGACTACAAATGCATATGTTCACACAAACAATAATCACCTCACCATCACCAATACTTGTATATATGCAATCATTAACAATTCACCACCACATATCATATATACAATCACCAACAACATCCAAAAATCACACAACATGTAGTTGTCACATAAATACACCACCAATCATCTTCACATATGTTATATCAACTTTCCATAAAGGATTCACAAGACAATCAACTCTTAAAGTCATTTTCTACCAAGTTCGTCTCCAAAAGTCACAACTTAGAAATACTAGAGGTTATGAACCAAAGCCAATTCTACAAGCTCAATTGCCTATGCCATGTATTCTCACAAGTCACTTATATGTGCAGTAGAGTTTACATAAGCATTTCATCGGCCAAATACGATGAATTCACGAAGAATTCAAAGTTCGTCTCACTTTATCACTTTTCACAAAAATTTCCATTTTCAAATCACAACAAGTTAGATTCACCACATCATAGTTTAAATACCATTAACCACCTTAATTGAACTCATAAAACATAAGTTTGAAGCTTGGAAACAATCCATAAGGTTTGGATCGACTTAGAAATAGTTATGCGGATTTTTCGTAAAATTTCACCAAGACCACCTTGGAGTATTTGCCTCATAACTCAAAAACCAAGAATCATTTTCAAGTCAAACCAATGCCATTAGAAAGCTAACAAAATTATCTACAACTTTCATGTTTACACCGAAAGCCAATTCAAAACAGAAACGAGGGAAAAAGACGCGAGAACGCGAAACAGGGGATGCTGCCACTGTGCAGCTCGCCGTGGCGAGTAAATCTACTCGCGAGGCGAGTAAACTCTCAATGCGCACCTCCTGCTCACCTCCAACTCGCCTCCCACTCGCTGTGGCGAGTTGGGACAGTCCTGTTACGAGAAAAACTCACTTTTTCACCCCAAAACCCAAATTTTGACTTCCCAAAGCTCAAATTTGATCCCAAAGTTTGTTTAAACATTTCTAAACATGAAAAGACACTCAAAATCATGTAAAACTTGCATCAAAACATCCTTACAACAAAAATCATCATTTGACCCATTTTTCATCAAACTTCGAACAAAACAACACAAAGTCATATCAAACTCTCCAATTATGATTACCCAATGTTTTAATCATCAACAACAACATCTCTCAACAACATCAGCAACTAACTATCATGAATTCATCAACAATTCATCACAACAACATCTCATATCACCATTTTTGGACAAAAATGCAAAGCATACATATAACCACAATTTAAGCATGTAATTTCATCATCAACAACTCAATTAACATTCAATTTACATACTCAAACATTGCATCAAAACATGAACACGAATTTGCAATCAATTAAGTTCAATTCATCAATTTTCATAAAATGGGTAAAAAGAAAAAGTTAGGAATTATGGTTGAAACCTAACCCTCTTACCTCTAGCACCAAGATTCTCTAACCCAAGCTTCAATTTAGCTCCTAGATGATGAATCCCTTTTGCCTCTAACCCTTGCACTTGTTCTTCTCTCTAGCCTCTATCTCTTCTCTTCTCAAATGAAAAATGAAATGAAAATGTTGTAACCCTATCTCTCCTCACTAACATTAGTTTATAAAGGCTCACTTAATGGGCTTATCTCACAAACCTTAATGGGTCTAACCCATTTCTATTTCAACCTCAAAAATGTTACTACTCACTTACCGGTAAAATATAACACTAACGGTCACTTAACGGTAATTAAAATAATTACTACACCCTCTCTAGTAACTTGGTAAAATAATAACTTCCACAAAACACTAAAAAAAATAACTTTCTGCAAAATTACAAAATTGCCACTGCCCTCAAAATGACCAAAATGCCCCTAAGTCCAAAATGACTAAAATACCCTTCTAACACCGAATTCTACGATTCCCAACCAAAAATACACACAGAGGCAAATAATCACATAAGAGCACATATAACACACATAAATAGATAATAAAATAAAACTAGCGAAAATCGGGCTGTTACAAACAGCAAGTGCACGGTCTATCGAAGTAATAGTAGTAAAAGAGAGTATCGTTCCGCTAGGGAGTTGTTCAATTTAGCTAACCTTTAAAGAATGATTAGAGGAGAAAAAAAGATTATAAAGTTGGAGGTTCAGTTGTTGAAAGTAAATAACAATTAATAAAAAGAGCCTTGGGATCATTGGTTCGTCATAATAACAAGTCCTTCACTAGCCAAGACTTTAACTTCTAATTTCATGTTTACACCTAATTTCTAAAGACCAGTTTCCCTTTAGCCCCTCACCTTTTCGATCAAGTCCGGTGAGAGTTTACCTCTAGCAACCAAGCCTATTTCGCTGACTTGATTACTAGAAGAAGCTTATAAGGATTGAAACTACACATGTCTCAAGAATTGCAAAGACTATTTCACTGCCTTTGCAATTCTTGTCTAAATTCACTTGTTCCAATATCAAAGCTTTGCTTTCGCATTATGAATTGATATTTGAGATGATGGATTAACAATTATCAAACCCTCCACTTTCGTTTCCACAGTTTGATAATGGTTAATTCATGTTAAAACGGTGAATTTAGATTAGAAATTAGAGTCACATGAAATTAGGGTTAAAACTTGGTTCGATTAGGATTATGTCATTAGACTTATCCAACAATCCCAAGACAAGAGAATTCTACTCACTCATGCTCATCGTAGACATGGGGGAGAAGAGAGAAAGCATAAAATAAATTGCAAGAAGTAAAGGAATAAAAAGATGAACTTTATTAAGAAAACAATTGTCACTATTGAATTCCAAGAATAAAGATGAATATTTGTGATGGGAGGCTACTCTATTTATAGCTTACAATAGACTTAAAATCTAAGCAATTACAAGGATTTTCGCTAAAACTAAAACAGAGTAGCTTAGGCCCGAAGAAAAAGCAGCAAAAGGTATCCTGGAGGGTGGCACGGCCGTGCCACATGTTGGCACGGGCCGTGCCAAGCTTCTGACTTGTGGGAGACATATTTTTGTCTCCGTATCTTCGTATTTTTCCTCTGAATATGCTCCAGACTCCTTTCTTTTGCTCCAAGGCTCCTTCCATCATATATTTGTTCCTGAAATATAAAATATGCAATTGAAGTAAAAAGATTCAAAAAGGAAATAATATTTAAATAAAATAAAATCAAATCTAAATAAAACTAAACTAAATAATGCATAAAAATAGACTAAATATTGACTCATCAAACTCCCCCACACTTGAATCTTTGCTTGTCCTCAAGCAAAAGGCAATAGACATAGTAGCAACAAAAAGATTTAACATGGCAACACAATTGAATAACTCATGTCTCTCCTAAGGTTTTGTTTCAAGTACACTTATCATGACTTCAAGTATTCCTTGTGAACCTATTCAACCCAACAACAAGTCTTAAGTGAGTGTGTGTGCAGTCCAACCCTTTTCTTGCTCCTGTATAAGACAGATATTATGAGGAACAGGTTCTATCCTTAATACTAAAGTAACCGAGAAAAGTCCTTTCTTCATTTCATATAAGAGAGATAGGAATTTAGTTAAAATTAAATTAGATTATCAATTTAAGCACAAGGGGCTGCAGATTGCTTATGGGCTATCTATCCTCATAGGAAGTCTTTATGGAGAGGGTGTCCTTTCCCCCTAGATTCAAAATCACCCTAAGTAGTGCTGCAAAATTTTTATTCATCTCCGCGTAGGAAGTCTTTTTGGATAAGTTGTCCTTTCCCCCTAGCTTTGATGAATTTATTTCCTCATTTGAGGGATTTGGAATTTAAGTTCAATTAGGAAGTCACCACCACAATTAGGAAGTTAGGGAGTGTCCTTTCCCCCACATGTTGGTGTCATTCTCCCGTCCCATTTAACTTTAACAATTTGTAATAGAATATAACAATAAATCACATTAATTATTTCCCACACAAACTTATATTACTTTTACTCTAAAGACTTTTAAGGGTCTAAGTTACCATTAAAGATAGAACGTGCTCCTTAAAATACCTACTCATACACTTACTCAAAGATTACAACTGAGTGCTTTTCTCATTGGAGAATTTTTCACAATAAAACAAGATGTGGGTATAGCAAGAACACTAAAAACACAAGAAATTACTTTCATGTACAAGAAACAACCTTTTAAAAAGAGACAACAAAAAATTTTATGCCATAATTTCCATTAAAAACAAGCTACTTGATCATGCCTTTCTCTAGAAAAACAAAACAAAAGAATAAAGTTCAAGAGAGTTTGGAAACACTACGACTCTAGACACTTTATTAGGCTCCCCCCACACTTAGGAAAAGCATTGTCCTCAATGATTCAAAAGAAAAGGAAACTAGAAGAGAAGAAGAAGAAGAAGAAGAAGAAGAAGAAGAAGAAGAAGAAGAAGAAGAAGAAGAAGAAGAAGAAGAAGAAGAAGAAGAAGAAGAAGAAGAAGAAGAAGAAGAAGAAGTAGAAGTAGAAGAAGTAGGAGTAGAAGAAATAGTAGGATGAGGAGAGAAGAGAGAAGGGAAGAGAGGAAGAGGAAAGCTCATAATTTGTTGCATCATCCAGCGGAGAATTTCATTGTTTTCTTCATTGATGCGGTTGCCCCTTTGGACTTCATTTCTAAGCCCGGAGATTTCAACACCTTGCCTTTGTTGCTCGGTGCTCATCCTCTCAACCTCATTGTGTATCCATGCCCATCTTTGATTTTCATTTAGCTCACCGGCTTCATGGTTATGGTGCTCTTCCTCATGGTGCAAGTTAGCACCTTCTCCTTCATCATGGTGCATGTGAGCACCTTCTCCTTCATCTTGCTCTTCAAGTACCTGCACATCATCACCATACAACAAATATAGATGAGGGTCTCCATGTTAAGCCTATTGTTTCCCTCAATTGGTTTGATTCCCTCATCCTCACCCACTCAAAAACTCCTAGCTATGTAAGTGATGATGCCTCCTACCACTATCTCTCCTTTACCGGTCGGTCTAGTACCGACGAAGTCAAGGTACTCAAGCATGTAGAAACAAGTGTTTACGGGGTGGTCATAAAGCATTGCCCATAACACGTAGAGTTCATCGCTTCTAGTATTACCTAGCTCAGTTCTACCCCAAATAGTGCAAGCCATTACCCTCAGAAGGTACCTAAGTACAGGGTTGTGAATGTTGCTAGCTTTGTTGGCTCTAGTGACGAATTTGCTAAGACCGGTGATACGTTCCCAAAAGACAGCGGGTTGATAGTCAACCGGCTTTAGGCTAGGATCCCAAGAATCATGGATATACCCCTCATTTGCAAAGCCTAAGGCCTCACAAAAGTGATGAAGAGACATATCATAATCAATATTCATTAGCCTAAAGGAAACTCTATGGTTGGGGTTATCAAAATTCATCTTATCTTTAGTGAAAACAATTGAGCTTAAAAATTCATAAGTGAAAAATACAGATTCGCACAAGCACATCAAGGAGAACACTTTGGATTGAGCAGTACTGTCAACAAGCACATCAATATGAGGCAATGGGATGTTATCTTTTGGACTGGCTTTATTCAGGTCTCTGTAATCAACACACATTCGCACTTTCCCATCTTTCTTCGGTACTGGTACAATGTTGGCAATCCACTCAGGATATTCAGCTGTCATGAGGAAACCCGCATCAATTTGCTTTTGCACCTCAGCCTTGATTTTTAGAGCCATGTCTGGACGAGACCTTCTCAATTTCTGTTTGACAGGAGGACATTCAGGTCTTGTCGGTATCCGATGTTCCACAATCTAGGGATCTAAACCCGGCATATCTTCATAGGACCATGCAAAGACATCTGGATAATCATGGAGAAGCTGAGTAATCTTCTTTTTCACTTCTGGCTCCAGTGCAGCACCAATCTTAATCTCTCGCTTGTTCTCTTCAGTACCCAGGTCAATGAGTTCAATCTCTTCCTGGTGAGGCTGAATGGCTCTTCTTTCTTGCTCAAGCAGTCGAGTGATCTCATATGGTATCTCTTCATCATCATCCTCATCTTCAGCTTCATATACAGGGAATTCAAAATTTGGATGAACCATAGGGTCACTGTGTTCAACGGGTTTATTATGGTTCAATCTGCATAATATGATTGGGATGATTTTAGAAAAGGTTTTTCATGCAGATTTTTGAAATTAATAAGAAAAATACAGATGTTTTGGTTTTTTCTGGCATTACCATTATTTCCAAGAAAAAGGCACTAAAAAGTAAAAAAAAACAAAGAGTCGTGAGAAAAACGACAACTTTTATTGATAACGGCAATGCCGAAACAAACACGCCCTTACAATGATATCACTTTCGCCTTGGGCAGAGCGAAAGGATTGTTATTTTGAAAACAAGAAAACATGAGCAACAAAACACATTACATGGAAGCATGCATGACTAAGGGAACATCAATGGCCTCCCAATTTCTCACAGTGCCTCCTGGTATAACAAATGTGGGCACATAACTACTCCCAGCAGCACCTTCAGTAATAGCGTTGATGAACCCAGCACTATAGAAAGTTCCTGTTGAGACACCCGATGTTGGGGAGAATCCAAGGCCCTCTTTACGCTTGTTTTCCAGAATCTGAATCACTTTGCCCCAGCCGGCAGCCTGCCCTTCTTGAACAGCCTTCTGGGTGTCTTTCAGTGAAGCCATAGCAGTACCAGCCCTTCGGGGTTCTGCAACCTCCACGGTCAAGCCTTGAAATGATGTCCCTTCAGCGGACCCTGCTTCAACACAAGAGAACGATGATACTTGGCTAACTAGATATGCTTCCTCACCATGCACAGTGACAATCTTACCATTCCTCGTGAACTTGAGCTTCTGATGCAAAGTGGACGTGACTGCTCCAGCGTCATGGATCCATGGTCTTCCGAGGAGACAGCTGTAAGAGGCATTGATATCCATGACCTGGAAAGTAATCTGAAATGTCTCGGGACCAATGGTAATTGGCAAGTCTACTTCCCCAAGAACATCCTTGCGGGATCCATCAAAAGCTTTAACCAGATAGCTGCTACCCCTCAGGGAAATTCCATGACGGCTCAATTGCCTTAGTGTGGATTCAGGCATTACATTCAGAGACGATCCAGTGTCCACCAAAACGTTGGATATCATATCAGACCCACAGTGCACCGAGATATGTAGAGCCAAGTTGTGGCGTTTCCCTGCTTCGGGGAGCTCATCGTCACCAAACCCCAAGCTGTTGCAGGCAGTAATATTACTCACTATCCCATCAAATTGATCCACAGAGACTTCGTGGTCAACATAAGCTTGCTCCAGTATCTTCATTAACACCTTCCTGTGAGCTTCTGAGCTCATAAGTAGAGACAAGATGGATATCTTTGATGGGGTTTGTAGCAGCTGGTCAACAATCTTATAGTCACTTTTCTTGATAAGCCTCAGGAGTTCGTCCAGATTGGACTCTTCAATAGATTGGCCTGCTGGACCGGCGTTCTTGTCAACTGGAGGAGCAACTGGTGGAGTTACCGTGGCAATAGGTGTCACCACCTTCTTTTGAAACAAGGGTGGACGGACTTTTCTACTTCTCAGAGTTGTAATTTCACTGGCAACATTGCCAACTGTAGCTGGGGATACCAGAGGCACCTCCACCCCGTTTTCAACCATGGTTGCATTGTATTTGTAGGGAATTGCTTTGGTAGAGGTATAAGATACCGGACCAGGTAGCCTGATCACCAAAGGCTCAACATTCTTTGCCTGAGATACACTTTCGCCAGGAGAGTCATGGAACACTGGCACAATCACACATACATCACTGGCAATCAAGTACCTGTCATCCATCAGGCTCTGGATATCATTTTGCACAACACAACAGCCCATAGGATTCCGAAGACATTCTGAACAAGAAACATGATCATGTTTGAACAGAGAAGCCTGGCAAAGTTTGACATGTAATGGCACCAAGGGAGTAACGACATTGCGGACATCCAACCTGGGATCTTCTTGAGGAACGGGAACCCCTTCAAAGGCCTCAATCATGTTAACAGCGGCATGGTTTGGAAGCGGATTGTCAAGGACATGAGGAACACTGTTCTCAAAAGTCAAACGTCCTTTTTCTATCAGATCTTTCACAATATATTTCAGAGCAAAGCAACCTTCGACATCATGGCCTTGAGCACCCTGATGGAATTCACATGTTAGGTCCTGACGGAACCTGGGAGGCAATGGATTGGGCGGGGGCTTGCCTGGTCTAGTAACACAATGTACCTTGGCCAGTAGAGTTGGGAGCAGCTCACCATACCGCATTGGTATTGGTGGAAAAGAAGGTTTGGGTCGGGGACCCTGTTGTTGCTGCCGTTGCTGTTGAGCGGGAGGCTGTTGTTGTACTTGCTGAGGAATGGCATTGACGGGCATTGGTGGTTGACCCAGTGGTAGAGGATACTGTTGATAGAATGGCGGGAAGAAGGGATGTTGAGAGTACTGCATGTAGTGATAGGGCAAGGGCAATTGTGTAGCAGCTGCAGATGGGTTACCAGACACCATTCCTACGTCAGATTCTTTCCTCTTGTGATGACCGTGACCGTACTTCTTTGGTGCACTGTTTGAAGATTCACCCTTCTCAAGGACAATAATACCATCTCGGACAGCCTCTTCTAGGCGAGTTCCCATTGTAACCATATCAGAGAAGTTGTTCGGAGCAGAGACTATCATTCTCTCCTTATATTCCTTCTTCAGAGTCTTCAGGAATGTCTGCGTTAATTCTTCCTCATCAAGTCGAGGAGAAACACGGGCAGCTGCCCCTCTCCACCTCTGAGCGTATTCACGGAAGGTCTCATCTGATTTCTGAGATAGGGCTTTGAGAGAGTCCCTGTTTGGCCTCAGACGGGTGTTGAACTCATATTGACCTTCGAAAGCAGCAGCGAGTTCCTCAAAGGTATGGATGTTATCTTTGCTCAGACTAGTGTACCAATCTGCTGCATCATCTGTCAAGCTACTCTGGAAGCAATGGATCATTAGTGCATCATTGTCTGCGTAATTTGCCATCTTTCGGACATACCGGATAACATGGTTATGTGGGCAAGAAGTCCCATTGTATTTGTCAAATTCTGGCTCTTTGAATTTCTTAGGAACCTCAAATCGGGATACCAAGCATAGATCACGAGCTTTAGCAGGAGCACCATTGTTTCCCCGGCTAGCCTTGACCTCACGGAGTTCTCCAGCCAACTCCCTCAACTGTCTTTTCATAGCTTCCATTGCGGGATCTTGTCCACGCGGAGTGTCAACATCAATCACCTGTTGTACAGTGTGTACAACAGGGTCGGTAACAACAGTAGTCACCTGAGGCATAGCAGTAGATACAGGAATCTGTCCTTGACCAGCAAAACCAGAGACACCAGCAGCAGTATTAGGAGAATAGTAAGCTGAGAGACCATAAGGACGCCCATTGGGCATAACAAAACGAGCATCAGTAGCCACAGTAGATAGTGGGATAGACGGAATTGCTTCAGTAGAAACTGGGACAGATGTGGCTGGTTGTTCTTGTGCAGCCAGCAAAGCAGACATAGTGTCATGAGCCTTAGCCAAATCTTCTTTCATAGCAGCCAATTCGGCACGGAGCTGAGCATTTTCTTCTTCAAAATTAGCCATCATCCTTCTCTTGTGAAATCTTGTCTGATGAATTCTATCTGGTTGGTAGACTTTGCGAACACGAGCCACTTTTCAGACTGCGGCGGACAAAACCAGGAGGCAATGAGCACGAGAGAAGTTTTTTGTGACCAATGAATGCATATGATGCATGAAATGTGTTAATGCATATGCAAAAAAGACTCTTTTTGTGTTATCGAAGGGTTTTAGACAAATTATAAACTCGTAAACATTACTAAACAACAATTAACATAACCGGGAAACAAACAACCAACATATAGTTTTACAAGACAATTTCAACATAAACAAATGGAAATAACAACAGGAAATGGGAATCCTCAAGCATAGGAAGTGGAAGCGTCGTCCTCAGAGTCGGACTCATAGCTGCAGTATCGTGCGTAGAAGTCACGGGCCCCCCTAGCTCTCTTGGAGTCTCTCATGAGCAATCTATCTTTCTCCTCAATCTCTCTCTTAGCCTTAGCTAACTCTTTCTTCAGTGTCAAGACTTCATGAGTCTGCTGCTCATCCTTTCCATCCAAAGTCATGATCAAGTTCTCAGCCTCATAGTATCTAGCCCTCCACTGATGTTTCTCCCGACTCTCCATAGCTAGATGCTCCTGATACATCTCCTGGGTAGGTGGGAGTAGAGGCAAAGGCATGGTAGGAACTGATGCAGACACATATCTCATAGGGGGGTAAGGCATACCAATCTCCACAGCTTGGTTTATCACCCACTGTGTATAGGCTTCATGAGCAATACCAGACCTCACACCCATATGCTTTACCTCTTTCTTTCGAAGTTTAGACCATGCTCCTATGAAATCCTCTCTTATGCCTGTGGGAGCATTGGAGTAGTGAAAGAAGTAAGGAGCCGTAGCAAGATTGATGGGCTTATCTTTCATCGGGAAACCAAATTGTCGCAAAGCAAGCTCCGGGTTATAGTTGATTCCACCCCGGGTACCAAGAAGAGGCACATTAAGAAACTTTCCACCACCAAAGATAATTTCCTTAACCCTAGAAGCGGGAGTGAGCCAAACCACTTCATTAGGAGTGAGAGCCATAATCCTTTGTGAAATAGACCAATTCTCCGGATTGGCGTGGAAAGACTCTGGAAGGTGCGAAATAAACCACCTATAGAGGAGAGGCACACAACAAAGGATGTAGCCACGACCCTTGCCGGAACGATCGTGAATAGCATGGTATGTGTCAGCTAGCAAAGTAGGAACCGGATTCTTGGAGTGGAAAATCATAATAGCATTCATGTCCACGAAGCCATCAAGATTCGGAAAGAGAATAAGCCCATAGATAAGAAGTGCAAGAATAGCCTCGAGAGTGTCCTGACAAGTGGTATTGAGGTTGGCTTTCCCAAGAAGATACTCTGAAGTGAACCCTCGGATGCGTGCCTTAGTGACAAGATTCTTGGAGACATCGGTGGTCTTGAGATAGAGATCCTTAGCAATAACCAGTGGAGTAAGAGGAGGCTCAAGTCCTGAGAAAGGTACCCCCTTAGCAATAGACAGACCCATCAAGGAAGAATAAGCCTCTAGAGTAGGCACCAGCTGAAAGTCTGGAAAAGTAAAGCACCGATAATTCGGGTCATAGAATTGCACTAGTGTGTGCACAAGCTTCTCATTCACATTAGTATGAAGAATAGGAAGTAAAGCCCGGTAACGACGTCGGAAACCAGTTGGATCCTCAATCTTGAGTGCCAAATCTCTCAAACTAGCCAAATCCACTTCCTTGAACTTGTAGGAATTAGTCCTCTTCATCCCTACAATGTTTACAAATTCAACTTGTCTAAGCCCTTCGATAACAATGCATGGAAAAAGTTTATGCATGTATGCATGTATGCATGAATGCATGATTATGTTCAAGTTCGGAGAAAACATGGTGGGTTTGAAGTTCAAAGTCGAGGAGTCATGGGTGGACACGGTGTCCGGTGAATCTAGGGCTTTAGGATAATAGTAACCGGGTTCTAAAAAGGTTCCCAAGCTGCAACCTCTCCGACGTATATCATGGTGTCACGAGACAACACTCGCTCCATGATTATCCGTGGAAGGTCTAACTTGAGTGTAGTATCGCGTGACGACTAAAATTCGAGACAACACTCGGTTTAGCCTCCGCACTACGTCCTAAAAAATGGCCATGGATGGGTTCGGTTATCTACGGTTCATAGCGTCATAGAACAATTAGAAGTAAAGTGCCTAAACGCGACAACACGCGCCGACAACATCACCCCCAAAATGCCTCAGCTATGTGGGATTGATCGCATAATCCAAAACACGAGGCAACCCCCGGAATGAATTGTCGATTATATCCCTCCTAAATCCTAAGTTCACTCAGCCCGGGTGCAGGACTTTTGATATTCTCACCCCACACGTTTGCAAGAAATTAAACATTTATTCACATAGGAAAGCAAGTAAAAGAAGCAAGTAAAAATACAAGCGCAAGCGTGGAAATAAAGACTAGGCGTAACCCTCGAATCTCCCCAGTGAAGTCGCCAGCTGTTTTATCTTGGTTTTCGGGTGTCAAACATTGATTACGTTTGAACCTTTTAAACCGGTGATATCTTATTTTTTCTTGGGAAGGGAAAAAGTAAGCAAAACCCTTGAGAATCGAGGTCCGGGAGTTGTTTTCGCTACGGGAAGGTGTTAGGCACCCATAACGACTATAGTATCCTATAGGAACCGTCTTTAATTTCTACGCGCGCGCTTTATTTTTAAATGCTATTTTGAAAGTGTTTATTAAACCTAAGAATGTTCTAAGTGAAGAATTGGAGGGAGAAGAATGTTTTTGGATTTTTATTTTATTTGAATTGAAGGAATTTTGTTCCTTGCCTACGTACCCGTTTAAGGGATCAAATCCACCGTAGTTCTCTTCCAAAAATGTTTTTGTTTTTGTTGGTTGATTTTAAGTTTGAAAATGGGAGTTGAAGAATAGAAAGAGGCCTCAAGGGCATGAGATTTAGAAAAGAGTGGGGTTTGATTAGTTATTTGCAAAAACAAGTCAAAGTATGATTAAAATTTGTTGAAATTTGATTAAGAAAATAAAAGGAAAATTCAATGGGGTTTTGACCCCAAGGTTTATTATGAAAAATGCTTGAGTGAAGTTGTTCACATTTGCTTGGAAAATTGGTTTTTTCTAAGTATAAGTCCTAGGCATTCATCTAAACATACAATCCTAAACATACATCTAAACATGCATATTCTAACTATATAGTGATGTGTGTGCATGTGTCGGTGCTTGTGTCGGTGTACATCATTAGAGTCCATTGTCCTTTACATCATACCCTAGATACATTCTATGGCCTCTTTGCCAAGAAATTAAAAGGCATAAAGGTAAAATACAAAAAAAACTCCTAAGTGTTTACATTCTAAACCTTAGTATGAAAATTTAAACTTAAAGTGCAAGAAATGAAAGTGGAGAAAGAGATGGGATGTGGAATGCTTATGATGTATGAAACAATGAACAAATGGTTAGTAGCACAAGATATAAAGCAAGTCAAAGCTATCATAACAAGAGTAAGAAAATTAACATAAGAAAAAAACAAGCAAAAACAAATGTGAAATAGGCCTAAAAAATCATCACCAATGCAAGGCTTGAATATGACCTATAATCCTCATACTTCAAAAAGTTTCCAAAGAATTTCAATTCAATTTTCACAAAGAGGATTAAAGGAATATACACTACCAAGCATTTAAGACAAAGATTAGGCAAATTTCACATTATTTATTTACAAACAAAACTTGGAACACAAGGCATTAATGACATATTCACAAACAGCACCAATTTCATGGATTCACAATCACAATTTTCATAAAATTCATATAACAAGGTTCCATATCAAATACTCAAGATTAAGGGCCAAGATCATGCAAAATTTTCACAAGAAATTATCAAAAAGTAACATAAAATCACAAGAAAACTCCACATATATTTTTATCAATTTCAACATGCAACAATTATCACCAAAATACCACAAAACTATCAAGAAACATGCATGAAAATTTTTAGAATTTTTAGAGAATTTTTAAACATAAAGACACATAAAATTTCACAATTTTTTAACAAAAAAATAGCAAACAATTGACAAGAAAATACCACACATTTTTTAACCAAGATTCAACATATGACAATATCACAAAAATATCAAGAAAATGATTAAGAACACATAGGAATTTTTTTAAAGGATTTTTGGACTAAAAAAGTGCAAGAAAATTACCAATTCTAACAAAAATAAGGAAAAAAAATGCTTCAAATATTTTTCACAGGCTTTAGCACAAAAAAGGTCACAAAAATGTTAAGGAAAATATCAAGAACACATAGAAAAAGATTCAAGAATTTTTGTGAAGAAAATTGGAAAGGTAAGGGTGCAGATAGCAAAAAAAAACAAGAAACATGCAGGACAGGGGGGTGCACGTAGCATTCTGGAAAAAGGAAACAAGAAACGTTGGGCTTGGTGAAGAGATGGGGCGGGTTTGGCCCAAAGGAAATGGGCATGGACCGGTTCAGGACCTGGAGCGGTTCAACCGAACCGGTCCAATGCCAACACCACATATAAAGCATATTTTTAGGGTTTCCCCTTCATTTTTCATCAAGAATTTCTTCTTCCCTTAGGCCAAAACGGCGCTGCACTTTCTTCTTGCTCCCTCATATCTTTTTTCAAACAAAGTCTCAAAAACATAACAAGATTACATGCATCATCAATACATAGCTTCAGATCCAGGAAAAGGAATGGAGGAGACGGAATTCTCCTCCGGTGCGGTGGTTGGCCGGAGCGCCGCCGCACCGGAGTAATTTTTTTTATTTTTTCGCAAACTTTTTACATCAACAGAATCCACTTGCTTCCTTCTATCTACTTCTCCGATCGTTTTGCTGAAATCATTAAACACGAACCCTAGATCTATGCTTTTAGGCTCGGATTCAAACTCACATACATCTTTCTAAGTGTTCTTAGAGCAACAAAATCATGCATATACCAAATCACGGCCAGGAAAGAGAAAGAACGAAGCGTGAGTTACCTCTTGCAAATCGGAGGAAAAAATTCGACGAGAAAGTTGCGACTCTTCTTCTTCCTCGAATCTGTTGAGACCTTTGCTTCTTGATTTGCTCACGCGAACCTTGCACCAAAACGAATCTGTTTGTGTTGTTTGCAGGTCGATTGCTTCATGTGGTGATTTGGATCTCCGTTTGATCCTTGTCTCTGCGTGTTGAAACGTTGTTGATGGTGAAAGAATTCGGATTCGTGATGAAATTTGAGTGGTGGAAGTGGTGGTTAGAAGCAGTTGCGGTGGTTGGTGGTGGTCGGAGCAATTGGTTATGGCGGTGGATGAATGCTGTTACGGTGGAGAGGGAGAAAAGAGAGAGAAAAAGTTGTTAGAGGGCTGGGTGACGTGGCAGAAAGTGAATGGGAAAGTGGAAAATGAATAGTGGTGTTGACTGGGTCTGTGATGACTGGATTTTATAGTGACAAGTGTAAGTGCTGGACCAATCAGGAGCTGCCATGTGGACTAGGACCCTTAACAAACTTTTTGGACAAGTAAAAGACTGACATGTGGCACTGGACTGTAACTGACTTTTGGACTAAACTGCAATTGACTAAAAATAATGGACTGAAATGCAAAAAGGACACAACAGGACTTAAAAGAAATTAATAATAAAATTGGTAAAAAACATAATTTGGAAATAAACGTAAAGTGAAACAATTAAAATTGACAAAACGGACTAAAACGAACAAATGGCCTAAATGAGGTACTTTAAAGTAACCTCTCTCTGCCGAAATTTCGTGTGAAATGACCAAAATGCCCCTGGGGCTAAAACGACTAAAAATGACTCAGATACAAATTTTGAAATGGATTTTTAACAAGAAATTGAAGCAAAGACTCATACAAGCAAAATTAAAATACTCAGAGACAATTTTTAATATTTGAACAGAGTTTTGACACTTGAAATGACTAAAATGCCCTTAGGGGCAAAATTGACTCAAAATGACTTCAAATGCAATTTTTGACATGGGTTTTGACATAGGATGAAACAAAGACTTATTCAAACTATTTGGAAGGACTCAAACAAAATTTTGAAAGACTGAGAGAAATTTGACATAGAAAATGACTAAAATACCCTTGTATGTGAATTTTGCAAATAACATTGAAACAACATGCAGAGAAAGATGCAATTGATCAGAGATAGTTCACATAGCTTGAAATGCAAGAGAAGAAGAATTGAGTTAGTATTTTTAGGTCCAAAATTAGGGTATAACAGCTGCCCCTATTTAAGTTTCTTTGTCCGGAGAGTCAAGAGACGAAGTCTTAGAGTTGACGGGACGAAGATACTTAAATATTAACATTTGCACTGTTTTTGGACATAAAAATATGTTCTTAGATTTTCAAAAACATGAATGCCATGCAACATTTTGATTATGAATGCAAGACAAACAACTGGAGTCTATGGAACCTATCATGTCACTGGGGATTCAGATAGACACTGACAGGGTAGACAAACCAGGGGATAGAAAAAGGGTACAAGGTTTTCTTTTGGGTCGAACTAGCCACTTGACCAAGGAATACAAAACAAGAGATAGGTGCAAGCTGCTCTTGGGATCGAACTTGGCACTTGACCGGAAACATAGACATATAGGCAGATACGAGCTGTTCTTTGGATCGAACTTGACACTTAGCTGAAGATGCAAACAGATAGGCAGACACAAACTGTTCTTTGGATTGAACTGGCCGTTTGGCTGGAGACATAGACAAAAGAGTTGATACAAGCTGTTTCTTTGGATCAAACTTGCTTGTTGGATTATCACCACGTCATGTGGGAGGGTGCAAACTGTTCTTTTTCAAATCGAACTTGCCGTTTGACCGATAACAAAACATAAGCTGGGTACAAACTGTTCCCCAGATCGAACTTGCTGTTTGACCGATAACAAAGCATAAGCTGGGTACAAACTGTTCTCTGGATTGAACTTGTCGTTTGACCGACAACAAAGCATAAGCTGGGTACAAACTGTTCTCTGGATTGAACTTGTCGTTTGACCGAAAGCATAGGTATATAAGCAGGTACAAGTGGTTCTTTTTGGATCGAACCTGGCACTTGACCAGTAACAAGATACAAATTGAAAGTCTGGTTTAACAAAATACCGATTGAGGGTAAATTGTTATTGACTTGATTTGGAAATAGACATGACCATTTTTGTTGGCCCAAAAACAAATTGAGAGAAAATTGACATTGATGTGAATTGAAAATTGACATTTGAAAGAGAGGTTGAAAGTTGAGGTTGAACAGAGACATAGACATAGGCATTGGGTTGAGAGTTGCAATTGAAAGAGACATTGGAAATTGGAATTGGATTGAGACATAGACATTGACATTGGATTGGAGAGTTGCAATTGACATTGAAATTGGATTGAAATTGGATTGAAAATTGACATTGACATTGGATATTGACATTGAAATTGACATTGACATTGACATTGAAATTGACATTGACATTGACATTGGATATTGACATTGGAAATTGTCATTGGAAATTGGAAATTGGAGATTGACATTGAAATTGGAATCGAAATTGGAGATTGGAAGTTGCTTCGAATTGATATTGAATTGAAATTGAAATTGAGATTGCTTCGAATTTGACAGTTGACATGGTTTGGAATTGAGATTGGAAAGTTGAGATTGCATCGAATTTGACAGTTGAAATTGAATTGAATTTGACATTTGGAATTGGATTTGACAGTTGACAGTTGGAATTGGGATTTGAATTTGACAATTGAGAGTTGGATATACAACATGTATGCATGGTATAACAAGATCATTGGATGTATGAGCACATAAAATGCATGATTATGCATGTATGAATGCTTGAAACACATGATGGGTTTGTAATTTTGGCAGAGAAGTTTCGCAAAGGCAGACAAAACATTGGAAGATTGGGCACGTAGTGGCCCGTGCTGCAACATATTCACAGGGGAAAACCTCTTTGGAGAGACCGTCGTTGAGAGACGTATCAAAATCATGGCTGAGGACAATAAAACTTGTAAAGGAGGGATCCTTGGAAGATTCTTGGATACAGGTCGCCATTGCTAGGCATGTCAGTGCTAGGTAAACTTTCGATGTTCGCATCTGTGGTCAATGCTTTTATTTCATTTTCATTCTTTCATTCTTTCCTTTTTCAATCCCATTTTTGCCTGAACCGCCCTTTCGGGTTTTCGATTCACCGGGGAATAAAAATTCTTTTCATTGCCCCATTTTTGCCTGAATTGCCTTCATAGGTTGTCATTCAGCGGGGTGCTCATTTTTGCCTAAGCCGCCCTTTCGGGTTTTCGACTTAGCGAGCTTTTCATTTGTATTTTTTCAATTTTTTCATTTTAATTTCATTCTGTTTTTTCATTCTTGCCATTGACCACAGATCATCCCGGGGAGTAACCTGCTTGTAACATGTATTGGAATAGACATTGACATTCATTTATTCATGCATGTTTCATTGAAATGTACCATGTTGCTCAGGTTTGCTTCCAAAATAGACAGAAAAAGATTTTTCAATTTTCAAAATGTTTGTTTCAGACATCGACATTATCAAAATGGAAAGAAAATATTTTGTATATAGCATTGAAAGTGGAAAGAAAAATAGAGTTTCAAACAATAGCACAGGCTCAAATTGATGTAGAAGAGTGAAGGTCAGCCAAAGGCGTGACTTCACGGATTTACAAAGCTTGGAAAATGGTAATTTTATTGGTTGGTGATACATTGAACACGATGACCGCTACATTTCCTAGAAATTTTGAATTCACAAGTACGGAAGCCTCTGATGAAGAAGATCGTTGACAGTTGCAGATGCCCCAAGGGGTGATGGTGATTTGCCAGATATAGTTACTTGTCTTTTATCAACCTCATTTTTGCATGAACCGCCCTTTCGGGTTTTCGGCTCATCGAGGCGCTCATTTTTGCCTGAGTTGCGTACAATCTCAGCGAGCTTTTTCATATTTATTTTTTTTGTCCCTAACTTTTGCCTGGATCGCCCTTTCGGGTTTTCGATCCACCGGGAAGCGCATTTTTGCCTAGGCCGCCCTTTCGGGTTTTCGACCTACCACGCTGTTCTTTTCTTTTTAGACAAAGTATTTCTTGACTCTATCAGCATTAACAGGATTTGGAAGCTCAACACCATCCATGTGTGTAAGAATCAAAGCACCACCAGAGAAAGCCTTCTTGACAACATAAGGACCTTCATAGTTAGGTGTCCGCTTGCCCCTTGGGTCGGGTTGTTGACTTGTCCTCCTTTTCAATACAAGTTCGCCTTCCTTGAATTCTCGCGGTCGGACTTTCTTGTCAAAAGCATTCTTCATTCGCACTTGATACAACTGTCCATGAGCCATAGCATCCATACGTTTCTCTTCAATCAGATTCAATTGATCATACCGACTTTGACACCATTCAGCCTCAGTTAATTTTGCTTCCATGATCACTCGAAGAGATGGAATCTCCACTTCCAGAGAGAGAATTGCTTCCATACCATACACAAGAGAGAAAGGAGTTGCCCCGGTTGAACTGCGCACTGTAGTACGGTAACCATGCAAGGCAAAAGGTAGCATTTCATGCCAGTCTTTGTAAGTAGTGACCATCTTCTGAACAATCTTCTTGATGTTCTTGTTAGCGGCCTCAACTGCACCATTCATCTGAGGTCTATAAGGAGAAGAGTTGTGATGTTCAATTTTGAATTCTTCACATAAAGCTTGCATCATACTATTATTCAGATTGGAACCATTGTCAGTGATGATTTTTTTGGGAACACCATATCGACAGATGATGTTATTCTTGATAAACTTGACAACCACTTGCTTGGTCACATTTGCATAGGAAGCAGCTTCAACCCACTTGGTGAAATAGTCAATTGCCACTAGAATGAAACGATGTCCATTGGAAGCCTCCGGCTCAATTCTTCCGATCATGTCAATGCCCCACATAGAGAAAGGCCATGGGGAAGATATAACATTGAGGGCATGTGGAGGCACATGAATCTTGTCAGCATAAATTTGACACTTGTGGCATCTCTTAGCATGTTTGTGGCAGTCACGCTCCATGGTTATCCAGTAATAGCCGGCTCTTAACAGTTTTCTTGACATGGTGTGACCCGAAGCATGGGTCCCAAAAGTATCGTCATGTACATCATGCATCAACTTCTCAGCTTCTTGCTTGTCAACACATCTTAACAAGACCATGTCATAGTTCCTCTTGTATAGGATTTCTCCGTCCAGAAGGAATTTGCTAGCCCATCGTCTCAAAGTCTTTTTATCCCTGTTGGAAGCACCAGGTGGATATTCACGATTCTGCAAGAATTGTTTGATGTTGTAATACCAAGGCTTTTTATCATTCACATCTCTATCAGCTTGACCTGGCATATTTTCAATAGTAAACACATGAGCGGGTCTATCAAGACGCTGCACCTTGATCACAGGCACATCATTCCAGTGATTCACACGAAACATGGAAGACAAAGTAGCGAGAGCATCAGCCATCTGGTTTTCATCCCGAGGGATGTGGTGCAGCTCGACCTTGGTAAAGTATGTCAACAGACGTCTTGCATAATCACGGTACGGGATCAGCTTCTCATGATGAGTCTCCCATTCACCTTTTATCTGGTTAATAATAAGTGCAGAATCTCCATAGATGTCAAGATGCTTAATTCTCAGATCAAGGGCTTCTTCAATGCCCAAGATGCATGCTTCATACTCAGCTATGTTGTTTGTGCATTCGAAAGTTATTCGAGCGGTGAAAGGAATGTGGTGCCCCTGAGGAGTTACAATGATGGCCCCAATTCCTTTACCATAAACATTAACAGCACCATCAAACACCAATCCCCATTTGCTATTGGGATCTGGCCCTTCATTGATCAGTGGCTCTTCACAGTCTTTTGCCTTCAGATACATAACTTCTTCATCAGGGAAATCAAATTTAATTGGCTGGTAATCATCGAGAGGTTGACAAGCAAGATGCTCAGCAAGGATGCTTCCTTTGATTGCTTTCTGAGCTTTGTACACAATATCATATTCAGACAACAACATTTGCCAACGTGCGATCTTTCCAGTAACAGCAGGCTTTTCAAAGATGTACTTGATTGGATCCATTCGGGATATCAACCAAGTTGTATGATTCACCATATAATGACGCAGGCGTTTGGCAGCCCAGGCTAAAGCACAACAAGTCTTTTCAAGCATTGTATACCGAGTCTCACAGTCGGTGAATTTCTTGCTCAGATAGTAGATAGCATGCTCTTTCTTACCAGTCTCATCTTGTTGACCGAGAACACAACCCACAGAATCATCTAACACTGACAGATACATAATCAAAGGCCTTCCTTCCACTGGAGGGACAAGGATAGGTGGTTCCAACAGGTATTCTTTGATGCTATCAAAAGCTTCCTGACATTCATCATTCCATACAACAGGCTGATTCTTTCTGAGCAATTTGAAAATTGGTCCACAGGTAGTAGTCATGTGAGATATGAATCTTGAAATGTAATTCAGACGTCCGAGGAAACCTCTGACTTGCTTTTCGGTTTGAGGGGCCGGCATCTCTCTGATGGCTCGGACTTTGTCAGGATCAACTTCAATGCCTCTCTGGCTGACAATGAAGCCTAGCAACTTTCCAGATCGTACACCGAATGTGCATTTGTTAGGATTCAACCGCAGCTTGTACTTTCTTAATCTTTCAAACATCTTTTTCAAATACACAACATGCTGCTCTTCATCACTTGATTTCACAATCATATCATCAACATATACTTCAATCTCTTTGTGAATCATATCATGAAACAGAGTGGTCATACCCCTTTGATAGGTAGCACCAGCATTTATCAAGCCAAACGGCATCACTTTATAACAGAACGTTCCCCACGGAGTGATGAAGGACGTCTTTTCTCTATCTTCAGGAGACATTCGTATTTGATTATAACCAGAGAAACCATCCATAAAGGAGAACACTTTGGATTGAGCAGTACTGTCAACAAGCACATCAATATGAGGCAATGGGAAGTTATCTTTTGGACTGGCTTTATTCAGGTCTCTGTAATCAACACACATTCGCACTTTCCCATCTTTCTTCGGTACTGGTACAATGTTGGCAATCCACTCAGGATATTCAGCTGTCATGAGGAAACCCGCATCAATTTGCTTTTGCACCTCAGCCTTGATTTTGAGAGCCATGTCTGGACGAGACCTTCTCAATTTCTGTTTGACAGGAGGACATTCAGGTCTTGTCGGTATCCGATGTTCCACAATCTGGGGATCTAAACCCGGCATATCTTCATAGGACCATGCAAAGACATCTGGATAATCATGGAGAAGCTGAGTAATCTTCTTTTTCACTTCTGGCTCCAGTGCAGCACCAATCTTAATCTCTCGCTTGTTCTCTTCAGTACCCAGGTCAATGAGTTCAATCTCTTCCTGGTGAGGCTGAATGGCTCTTCTTTCTTGCTCAAGCAGTCGAGTGATCTCGTATGGTATCTCTTCATCATCATCCTCATCTTCAGCTTCATATACAGGGAATTCAAAATTTGGATGAACCATAGGGTCACTGTGTTCAACGGGTTTATTATGGTTCAATCTGCATAATATGATTGGGATGATTTTAGAAAAGGTTTTTCATGCAGATTTTTGAAATTAATAAGAAAAATACATATGTTTTGGTTTTTTCTGGCATTACCATTATTTCCAAGAAAAAGGCACTAAAAAGTAAAAAAAAACAAAGAGTCGTGAGAAAAACGACAACTTTTATTGATAACGGCAATGCCGAAACAAACACGCCCTTACAATGATATCACTTTCGCCTTGGGCAGAGCGAAAGGATTGTTATTTTGAAAACAAGAAAACATGAGCAACAAAACACATTACATGGAAGCATGCATGACTAAGGGAACATCAATGGCCTCCCAATTTCTCACAGTGCCTCCTGGTATAACAAATGTGGGCACATAACTACTCCCAGCAGCACCTTCAGTAATAGCGTTGATGAACCCAGCACTATAGAAAGTTCCTGTTGAGACACCCGATGTTGGGGAGAATCCAAGGCCCTCTTTACGCTTGTTTTCCAGAATCTGAATCACTTTGCCCCAGCCGGCAGCCTGCCCTTCTTGAACAGCCTTCTGGGTGTCTTTCAGTGAAGCCATAGCAGTACCAGCCCTTCGGGGTTCTGCAACCTCCACGGTCAAGCCTTGAAATGATGTCCCTTCAGCGGACCCTGCTTCAACACAAGAGAACGATGATACTTGGCTAACTAGATATGCTTCCTCACCATGCACAGTGACAATCTTACCATTCCTCGTGAACTTGAGCTTCTGATGCAAAGTGGACGTGACTGCTCCAGCGTCATGGATCCATGGTCTTCCGAGGAGACAGCTGTAAGAGGCATTGATATCCATGACCTGGAAAGTAATCTGAAATGTCTCGGGACCAATGGTAATTGGCAAGTCTACTTCCCCAAGAACATCCTTGCGGGATCCATCAAAAGCTTTAACCAGATAGCTGCTACCCCTCAGGGAAATTCCATGACGGCTCAATTGCCTTAGTGTGGATTCAGGCATTACATTCAGAGACGATCCAGTGTCCACCAAAACGTTGGATATCATATCAGACCCACAGTGCACCGAGATATGTAGAGCCAAGTTGTGGCGTTTCCCTGCTTCGGGGAGCTCATCGTCACCAAACCCCAAGCTGTTGCAGGCAGTAATACTACTCACTATCCCATCAAATTGATCCACAGAGACTTCGTGGTCAACATAAGCTTGCTCCAGTATCTTCATTAACACCTTCCTGTGAGCTTCTGAGCTCATAAGTAGAGACAAGATGGATATCTTTGATGGGGTTTGTAGCAGCTGGTCAACAATCTTATAGTCACTTTTCTTGATAAGCCTCAGGAGTTCGTCCAGATTGGACTCTTCAATAGATTGGCCTGCTGGACCGGCGTTCTTGTCAACAGGAGGAGCAACTGGTGGAGTTACCGTGGCAATAGGTGTCACCACCTTCTTTTGAAACAAGGGTGGACGGACTTTTCCACTTCTCAGAGTTGTAATTTCACTGGCAACATTGTCAACTGTAGCTGGGGATACCAGAGGCACCTCCACCCCGTTTTCAACCATGGTTGCATTGTATTTGTAGGGAATTGCTTTGGTAGAGGTATAAGATACCGGACCAGGTAGCCTGATCACCAAAGGCTCAACATTCTTTGCCTGAGATACACTTTCGCCAGGAGAGTCATGGAACACTGGCACAATCACACATACATCACTGGCAATCAAGTACTTGTCATCCATCAGGCTCTGGATATCATTTTGCACAACACAACAGCCCATAGGATTCCGAAGACATTCTGAACAAGAAACATGATCATGTTTGAACAGAGAAGCCTGGCAAAGTTTGACATGTAATGGCACCAAGGGAGTAACGACATTGCGGACATCCAACCTGGGATCTTCTTGAGGAACGGGAACTCCTTCAAAGGCCTCAATCATGTTAACAGCGGCATGGTTTGGAAGCGGATTGTCAAGGACATGAGGAACACTGTTCTCAAAAGTCAAACGTCCTTTTTCTATCAGATCTTTCACAATATATTTCAGAGCAAAGCAACCTTCGACATCATGGCCTTGAGCACCCTGATGGAATTCACATGTTAGGTCCTGACGGAACCTGGGAGGCAATGGATTAGGCGGGGGCTTGCCTGGTCTAGTAACACAATGTCCCTTGGCCAGTAGAGTTGGGAGCAGCTCACCATACCGCATTGGTATTGGTGGAAAAGAAGGTTTGGGTCGGGGACCCTGTTGTTGCTGCCGTTGCTGTTGAGCGGGAGGCTGTTGTTGTACTTGCTGAGGAATGGCATTGACGGGCATTGGTGGTTGACCCAGTGGTAGAGGATACTGTTGATAGAATGGCGGGAAGAAGGGATGTTGAGAGTACTGCATGTAGTGATAGGGCAAGGGCAATTGTGTAGCAGCTGCAGATGGGTTACCAGACACCATTCCTACGTCAGATTCTTTCCTCTTGTGATGACCGTGACCGTACTTCTTTGGTGCACTGTTTGAAGATTCACCCTTCTCAAGGACAATAATACCATCTCGGACAGCCTCTTCTAGGCGAGTTCCCATTGTAACCATATCAGAGAAGTTGTTCGGAGCAGAGACTATCATTCTCTCCTTATATTCCTTCTTCAGAGTCTTCAGGAATGTCTGCGTTAATTCTTCCTCATCAAGTCGAGGAGAAACACGGGCAGCTGCCCCTCTCCACCTCTGAGCGTATTCACGGAAGGTCTCATCTGATTTCTGAGATAGGGCTTTGAGAGAGTCCCTGTTTGGCCTCAGACGGGTGTTGAACTCATATTGACCTTCGAAAGCAGCAGCGAGTTCCTCAAAGGTATGGATGTTATCTTTGCTCAGACTAGTGTACCAATCTGCTGCATCATCTGTCAAGCTACTCTGGAAGCAATGGATCATTAGTGCATCATTGTCTGCGTAATTTGCCATCTTTCGGACATACCGGATAACATGGTTATGTGGGCAAGAAGTCCCATTGTATTTGTCAAATTCTGGCTCTTTGAATTTCTTAGGAACCTCAAATCGGGATACCAAGCATAGATCACGAGCTTTAGCAGGAGCACCATTGTTTCCCCGGCTAGCCTTGACCTCACGGAGTTCTCCAGCCAACTCCCTCAACTGTCTTTTCATAGCTTCCATTGCGGGATCTTGTCCACGCGGAGTGTCAACATCAATCACCTGTTGTATCAATTTTGAATTCTTCACATAAAGCTTGCATCATACTATTATTCAGATTGGAACCATTGTCAGTGATGATTTTTTTGGGAACACCATATCGACAGATGATGTTATTCTTGATAAACTTGACAACCACTTGCTTGGTCACATTTGCATAGGAAGCAGCTTCAACCCACTTGGTGAAATAGTCAATTGCCACTAGAATGAAACGATGTCCATTGGAAGCCTCCGGCTCAATTCTTCCGATCATGTCAATGCCCCACATAGAGAAAGGCCATGGGGAAGATATAACATTGAGGGCATGTGGAGGCACATGAATCTTGTCAGCATAAATTTGACACTTGTGGCATCTCTTAGCATGTTTGTGGCAGTCACGCTCCATGGTTATCCAGTAATAGCCGGCTCTTAACAGTTTTCTTGACATGGTGTGACCCGAAGCATGGGTCCCAAAAGTATCGTCATGTACATCATGCATCAACTTCTCAGCTTCTTGCTTGTCAACACATCTTAACAAGACCATGTCATAGTTCCTCTTGTATAGGATTTCTCCGTCCAGAAGGAATTTGCTAGCCCATCGTCTCAAAGTCTTTTTATCCCTGTTGGAAGCACCAGGTGGATATTCACGATTCTGCAAGAATTGTTTGATGTTGTAATACCAAGGCTTTTTATCATTCACATCTCTATCAGCTTGACCTGGCATATTTTCAATAGTAAACACATGAGCGGGTCTATCAAGACGCTGCACCTTGATCACAGGCACATCATTCCAGTGATTCACACGAAACATGGAAGACAAAGTAGCGAGAGCATCAGCCATCTGGTTTTCATCCCGAGGGATGTGGTGCAGCTCGACCTTGGTAAAGTATGTCAACAGACGTCTTGCATAATCACGGTACGGGATCAGCTTCTCATGATGAGTCTCCCATTCACCTTTTATCTGGTTAATAATAAGTGCAGAATCTCCATAGATGTCAAGATGCTTAATTCTCAGATCAAGGGCTTCTTCAATGCCCAAGATGCATGCTTCATACTCAGCTATGTTGTTTGTGCATTCGAAAGTTATTCGAGCGGTGAAAGGAATGTGGTGCCCCTGAGGAGTTACAATGATGGCCCCAATTCCTTTACCATAAACATTAACAGCACCATCAAACACCAATCCCCATTTGCTATTGGGATCTGGCCCTTCATTGATCAGTGGCTCTTCACAGTCTTTTGCCTTCAGATACATAACTTCTTCATCAGGGAAATCAAATTTAATTGGCTGGTAATCATCGAGAGGTTGACAAGCAAGATGCTCAGCAAGGATGCTTCCTTTGATTGCTTTCTGAGCTTTGTACACAATATCATATTCAGACAACAACATTTGCCAACGTGCGATCTTTCCAGTAACAGCAGGCTTTTCAAAGATGTACTTGATTGGATCCATTCGGGATATCAACCAAGTTGTATGATTCACCATATAATGACGCAGGCGTTTGGCAGCCCAGGCTAAAGCACAACAAGTCTTTTCAAGCATTGTATACCGAGTCTCACAGTCGGTGAATTTCTTGCTCAGATAGTAGATAGCATGCTCTTTCTTACCAGTCTCATCTTGTTGACCGAGAACACAACCCACAGAATCATCTAACACTGACAGATACATAATCAAAGGCCTTCCTTCCACTGGAGGGACAAGGATAGGTGGTTCCAACAGGTATTCTTTGATGCTATCAAAAGCTTCCTGACATTCATCATTCCATACAACAGGCTGATTCTTTCTGAGCAATTTGAAAATTGGTCCACGGGTAGTAGTCATGTGAGATATGAATCTTGAAATGTAATTCAGACGTCCGAGGAAACCTCTGACTTGCTTTTCGGTTTGAGGGGCCGGCATCTCTCTGATGGCTCGGACTTTGTCAGGATCAACTTCAATGCCTCTCTGGCTGACAATGAAGCCTAGCAACTTTCCAGATCGTACACCGAATGTGCATTTGTTAGGATTCAACCGCAGCTTGTACTTTCTTAATCTTTCAAACATCTTTTTCAAATACACAACATGCTGCTCTTCATCACTTGATTTCACAATCATATCATCAACATATACTTCAATCTCTTTGTGAATCATATCATGAAACAGAGTGGTCATACCCCTTTGATAGGTAGCACCAGCATTTATCAAGCCAAACGGCATCACTTTATAACAGAACGTTCCCCACGGAGTGATGAAGGACGTCTTTTCTCTATCTTCAGGAGACATTCGTATTTGATTATAACCAGAGAAACCATCCATAAAGGAGAACACTTTGGATTGAGCAGTACTGTCAACAAGCACATCAATATGAGGCAATGGGAAGTTATCTTTTGGACTGGCTTTATTCAGGTCTCTGTAATCAACACACATTCGCACTTTCCCATCTTTCTTCGGTACTGGTACAATGTTGGCAATCCACTCAGGATATTCAGCTGTCATGAGGAAACCCGCATCAATTTGCTTTTGCACCTCAGCCTTGATTTTGAGAGCCATGTCTGGACGAGACCTTCTCAATTTCTGTTTGACAGGAGGACATTCAGGTCTTGTCGGTATCCGATGTTCCACAATCTGGGGATCTAAACCCGGCATATCTTCATAGGACCATGCAAAGACATCTGGATAATCATGGAGAAGCTGAGTAATCTTCTTTTTCACTTCTGGCTCCAGTGCAGCACCAATCTTAATCTCTCGCTTGTTCTCTTCAGTACCCAGGTCAATGAGTTCAATCTCTTCCTGGTGAGGCTGAATGGCTCTTCTTTCTTGCTCAAGCAGTCGAGTGATCTCGTATGGTATCTCTTCATCATCATCCTCATCTTCAGCTTCATATACAGGGAATTCAAAATTTGGATGAACCATAGGGTCACTGTGTTCAACGGGTTTATTATGGTTCAATCTGCATAATATGATTGGGATGATTTTAGAAAAGGTTTTTCATGCAGATTTTTGAAATTAATAAGAAAAATACAGATGTTTTGGTTTTTTCTGGCATTACCATTATTTCCAAGAAAAAGGCACTAAAAAGTAAAAAAAACAAAGAGTCGTGAGAAAAACGACAACTTTTATTGATAACGGCAATGCCGAAACAAACACGCCCTTACAATGATATCACTTTCGCCTTGGGCAGAGCGAAAGGATTGTTATTTTGAAAACAAGAAAACATGAGCAACAAAACACATTACATGGAAGCATGCATGACTAAGGGAACATCAATGGCCTCCCAATTTCTCACAGTGCCTCCTGGTATAACAAATGTGGGCACATAACTACTCCCAGCAGCACCTTCAGTAATAGCGTTGATGAACCCAGCACTATAGAAAGTTCCTGTTGAGACACCCGATGTTGGGGAGAATCCAAGGCCCTCTTTACGCTTGTTTTCCAGAATCTGAATCACTTTGCCCCAGCCGGCAGTCTGCCCTTCTTGAACAGCCTTCTGGGTGTCTTTCAGTGAAGCCATAGCAGTACCAGCCCTTCGGGGTTCTGCAACCTCCACGGTCAAGCCTTGAAATGATGTCCCTTCAGCGGACCCTGCTTCAACACAAGAGAACGATGATACTTGGCTAACTAGATATGCTTCCTCACCATGCACAGTGACAATCTTACCATTCCTCGTGAACTTGAGCTTCTGATGCAAAGTGGACGTGACTGCTCCAGCGTCATGGATCCATGGTCTTCCGAGGAGACAGCTGTAAGAGGCATTGATATCCATGACCTGGAAAGTAATCTGAAATGTCTCGGGACCAATGGTAATTGGCAAGTCTACTTCCCCAAGAACATCCTTGCGGGATCCATCAAAAGCTTTAACCAGATAGCTGCTACCCCTCAGGGAAATTCCATGACGGCTCAATTGCCTTAGTGTGGATTCAGGCATTACATTCAGAGACGATCCAGTGTCCACCAAAACGTTGGATATCATATCAGACCCACAGTGCACCGAGATATGTAGAGCCAAGTTGTGGCGTTTCCCTGCTTCGGGGAGCTCATCGTCACCAAACCCCAAGCTGTTGCAGGCAGTAATACTACTCACTATCCCATCAAATTGATCCACAGAGACTTCGTGGTCAACATAAGCTTGCTCCAGTATCTTCATTAACACCTTCCTGTGAGCTTCTGAGCTCATAAGTAGAGACAAGATGGATATCTTTGATGGGGTTTGTAGCAGCTGGTCAACAATCTTATAGTCACTTTTCTTGATAAGCCTCAGGAGTTCGTCCAGATTGGACTCTTCAATAGATTGGCCTGCTGGACCGGCGTTCTTGTCAACAGGAGGAGCAACTGGTGGAGTTACCGTGGCAATAGGTGTCACCACCTTCTTTTGAAACAAGGGTGGACGGACTTTTCCACTTCTCAGAGTTGTAATTTCACTGGCAACATTGTCAACTGTAGCTGGGGATACCAGAGGCACCTCCACCCCGTTTTCAACCATGGTTGCATTGTATTTGTAGGGAATTGCTTTGGTAGAGGTATAAGATACCGGACCAGGTAGCCTGATCACCAAAGGCTCAACATTCTTTGCCTGAGATACACTTTCGCCAGGAGAGTCATGGAACACTGGCACAATCACACATACATCACTGGCAATCAAGTACTTGTCATCCATCAGGCTCTGGATATCATTTTGCACAACACAACAGCCCATAGGATTCCGAAGACATTCTGAACAAGAAACATGATCATGTTTGAACAGAGAAGCCTGGCAAAGTTTGACATGTAATGGCACCAAGGGAGTAACGACATTGCGGACATCCAACCTGGGATCTTCTTGAGGAACGGGAACTCCTTCAAAGGCCTCAATCATGTTAACAGCGGCATGGTTTGGAAGCGGATTGTCAAGGACATGAGGAACACTGTTCTCAAAAGTCAAACGTCCTTTTTCTATCAGATCTTTCACAATATATTTCAGAGCAAAGCAACCTTCGACATCATGGCCTTGAGCACCCTGATGGAATTCACATGTTAGGTCCTGACGGAACCTGGGAGGCAATGGATTAGGCGGGGGCTTGCCTGGTCTAGTAACACAATGTCCCTTGGCCAGTAGAGTTGGGAGCAGCTCACCATACCGCATTGGTATTGGTGGAAAAGAAGGTTTGGGTCGGGGACCCTGTTGTTGCTGCCGTTGCTGTTGAGCGGGAGGCTGTTGTTGTACTTGCTGAGGAATGGCATTGACGGGCATTGGTGGTTGACCCAGTGGTAGAGGATACTGTTGATAGAATGGCGGGAAGAAGGGATGTTGAGAGTACTGCATGTAGTGATAGGGCAAGGGCAATTGTGTAGCAGCTGCAGATGGGTTACCAGACACCATTCCTACGTCAGATTCTTTCCTCTTGTGATGACCGTGACCGTACTTCTTTGGTGCACTGTTTGAAGATTCACCCTTCTCAAGGACAATAATACCATCTCGGACAGCCTCTTCTAGGCGAGTTCCCATTGTAACCATATCAGAGAAGTTGTTCGGAGCAGAGACTATCATTCTCTCCTTATATTCCTTCTTCAGAGTCTTCAGGAATGTCTGCGTTAATTCTTCCTCATCAAGTCGAGGAGAAACACGGGCAGCTGCCCCTCTCCACCTCTGAGCGTATTCACGGAAGGTCTCATCTGATTTCTGAGATAGGGCTTTGAGAGAGTCCCTGTTTGGCCTCAGACGGGTGTTGAACTCATATTGACCTTCGAAAGCAGCAGCGAGTTCCTCAAAGGTATGGATGTTATCTTTGCTCAGACTAGTGTACCAATCTGCTGCATCATCTGTCAAGCTACTCTGGAAGCAATGGATCATTAGTGCATCATTGTCTGCGTAATTTGCCATCTTTCGGACATACCGGATAACATGGTTATGTGGGCAAGAAGTCCCATTGTATTTGTCAAATTCTGGCTCTTTGAATTTCTTAGGAACCTCAAATCGGGATACCAAGCATAGATCACGAGCTTTAGCAGGAGCACCATTGTTTCCCCGGCTAACCTTGACCTCACGGAGTTCTCCAGCCAACTCCCTCAACTGTCTTTTCATAGCTTCCATTGCGGGATCTTGTCCACGCGGAGTGTCAACATCAATCACCTGTTGTATAGTGTGTACAACAGGGTCGGTAACAACAATAGTCACCTGAGGCATAGCAGTAGATACAGGAATCTGTCCTTGACCAGCAAAACCAGAGACACCAGCAGCAGTATTAGGAGAATAGTAAGCTGAGAGACCATAAGGACGCCCATTGGGCATAACAAAACGAGCATCAGTAGCCACAGTAGATAGTGGGATAGACGGAATTGCTTCAGTAGAAACTGGGACAGATGTGGCTGGTTGTTCTTGTGCAGCCAGCAAAGCAGACATAGTGTCATGAGCCTTAGCCAAATCTTCTTTCATAGCAGCCAATTCGGCACGGAGCTGAGCATTTTCTTCTTCAAAATTAGCCATCATCCTTCTCTTGTGAAATCTTGTCTGATGAATTCTATCTGGTTGGTAGACTTTGCGAACACGAGCCACTTTTCAGACTGCGGCGGACAAAACCAGGAGGCAATGAGCACGAGAGAAGTTTTTTGTGACCAATGAATGCATATGATGCATGAAATGTGTTAATGCATATGCTAAAAAGACTCTTTTTGTGTTATCGAAGGGTTTTAGACAAATTATAAACTCGTAAACATTACTAAACAACAATTAACATAACCGGGAAACAAACAACCAACACTCGCTCCATGATTATCCGTGGAAGGTCTAACTTGAGTGTAGTATCGCGTGACGACTAAAATTCGAGACAACACTCGGTTTAGCCTCCGCACTACGTCCTAAAAAATGGCCATGGATGGGTTCGGTTATCTACGGTTCATAGCGTCATAGAACAATTAGAAGTAAAGTGCCTAAACGCGACAACACGCGCCGACAACATCACCCCCAAAATGCCTCAGCTATGTGGGATTGATCGCATAATCCAAAACACGAGGCAACCCCCGGAATGAATTGTCGATTATATCCCTCCTAAATCCTAAGTTCACTCAGCCCGGGTGCAGGACTTTTGATATTCTCACCCCACACGTTTGCAAGAAATTAAACATTTATTCACATAGGAAAGCAAGTAAAAGAAGCAAGTAAAAATACAAGCGCAAGCGTGGAAATAAAGACTAGGCGTAACCCTCGAATCTCCCCAGTGAAGTCGCCAGCTGTTTTATCTTGGTTTTCGGGTGTCAAACATTGATTACGTTTGAACCTTTTAAACCGGTGATATCTTATTTTTTCTTGGGAAGGGAAAAAGTAAGCAAAACCCTTGAGAATCGAGGTCCGGGAGTTGTTTTCGCTACGGGAAGGTGTTAGGCACCCATAACGACTATAGTATCCTATAGGAACCGTCTTTAATTTCTACGCGCGCGCTTTATTTTTAAATGCTATTTTGAAAGTGTTTATTAAACCTAAGAATGTTCTAAGTGAAGAATTGGAGGGAGAAGAATGTTTTTGGATTTTTATTTTATTTGAATTGAAGGAATTTTGTTCCTTGCCTACGTACCCGTTTAAGGGATCAAATCCACCGTAGTTCTCTTCCAAAAATGTTTTTGTTTTTGTTGGTTGATTTTAAGTTTGAAAATGGGAGTTGAAGAATAGAAAGAGGCCTCAAGGGCATGAGATTTAGAAAAGAGTGGGGTTTGATTAGTTATTTGCAAAAACAAGTCAAAGTATGATTAAAATTTGTTGAAATTTGATTAAGAAAATAAAAGGAAAATTCAATGGGGTTTTGACCCCAAGGTTTATTATGAAAAATGCTTGAGTGAAGTTGTTCACATTTGCTTGGAAAATTGGTTTTTTCTAAGTATAAGTCCTAGGCATTCATCTAAACATACAATCCTAAACATACATCTAAACATGCATATTCTAACTATATAGTGATGTGTGTGCATGTGTCGGTGCTTGTGTCGGTGTACATCATTAGAGTCCATTGTCCTTTACATCATACCCTAGATACATTCTATGGCCTCTTTGCCAAGAAATTAAAAGGCATAAAGGTAAAATACAAAAAAAACTCCTAAGTGTTTACATTCTAAACCTTAGTATGAAAATTTAAACTTAAAGTGCAAGAAATGAAAGTGGAGAAAGAGATGGGATGTGGAATGCTTATGATGTATGAAACAATGAACAAATGGTTAGTAGCACAAGATATAAAGCAAGTCAAAGCTATCATAACAAGAGTAAGAAAATTAACATAAGAAAAAAACAAGCAAAAACAAATGTGAAATAGGCCTAAAAAATCATCACCAATGCAAGGCTTGAATATGACCTATAATCCTCATACTTCAAAAAGTTTCCAAAGAATTTCAATTCAATTTTCACAAAGAGGATTAAAGGAATATACACTACCAAGCATTTAAGACAAAGATTAGGCAAATTTCACATTATTTATTTACAAACAAAACTTGGAACACAAGGCATTAATGACATATTCACAAACAGCACCAATTTCATGGATTCACAATCACAATTTTCATAAAATTCATATAACAAGGTTCCATATCAAATACTCAAGATTAAGGGCCAAGATCATGCAAAATTTTCACAAGAAATTATCAAAAAGTAACATAAAATCACAAGAAAACTCCACATATATTTTTATCAATTTCAACATGCAACAATTATCACCAAAATACCACAAAACTATCAAGAAACATGCATGAAAATTTTTAGAATTTTTAGAGAATTTTTAAACATAAAGACACATAAAATTTCACAATTTTTTAACAAAAAAATAGCAAACAATTGACAAGAAAATACCACACATTTTTTAACCAAGATTCAACATATGACAATATCACAAAAATATCAAGAAAATGATTAAGAACACATAGGAATTTTTTTAAAGGATTTTTGGACTAAAAAAGTGCAAGAAAATTACCAATTCTAACAAAAATAAGGAAAAAAAATGCTTCAAATATTTTTCACAGGCTTTAGCACAAAAAAGGTCACAAAAATGTTAAGGAAAATATCAAGAACACATAGAAAAAGATTCAAGAATTTTTGTGAAGAAAATTGGAAAGGTAAGGGTGCAGATAGCAAAAAAAAACAAGAAACATGCAGGACAGGGGGGTGCACGTAGCATTCTGGAAAAAGGAAACAAGAAACGTTGGGCTTGGTGAAGAGATGGGGCGGGTTTGGCCCAAAGGAAATGGGCATGGACCGGTTCAGGACCTGGAGCGGTTCAACCGAACCGGTCCAATGCCAACACCACATATAAAGCATATTTTTAGGGTTTCCCCTTCATTTTTCATCAAGAATTTCTTCTTCCCTTAGGCCAAAACGGCGCTGCACTTTCTTCTTGCTCCCTCATATCTTTTTTCAAACAAAGTCTCAAAAACATAACAAGATTACATGCATCATCAATACATAGCTTCAGATCCAGGAAAAGGAATGGAGGAGACGGAAGAGCAATGGTCGGATTCTCCTCCGGTGCGGTGGTTGGCCGGAGCGCCGCCCCACCGGAGTAATTTTTTTTATTTTTTCGCAAACTTTTTACATCAACAGAATCCACTTGCTTCCTTCTATCTACTTCTCCGATCATTTTGCTGAAATCATTAAACACGAACCCTAGATCTATGCTTTTAGGCTCGGATTCAAACTCACATACATCTTTCTAAGTGTTCTTAGAGCAACAAAATCATGCATATACCAAATCACGGCCAGGAAAGAGAAAGAACGAAGCGTGAGTTACCTCTTGCAAATCGGAGGAAAAAATTCGACGAGAAAGTTGCGACTCTTCTTCTTCCTCGAATCTGTTGAGACCTTTGCTTCTTGATTTGCTCACGCGAACCTTGCACCAAAACGAATCTGTTTGTGTTGTTTGCAGGTCGATTGCTTCATGTGGTGATTTGGATCTCCGTTTGATCCTTGTCTCTGCGTGTTGAAACGTTGTTGATGGTGAAAGAATTCGGATTCGTGATGAAATTTGAGTGGTGGAAGTGGTGGTTAGAAGCAGTTGCGGTGGTTGGTGGTGGTCGGAGCAATTGGTTATGGCGGTGGATGAATGCTGTTACGGTGGAGAGGGAGAAAAGAGAGAGAAAAAGTTGTTAGAGGGCTGGGTGACGTGGCAGAAAGTGAATGGGAAAGTGGAAAATGAATAGTGGTGTTGACTGGGTCTGTGATGACTGGATTTTATAGTGACAAGTGTAAGTGCTGGACCAATCAGGAGCTGCCATGTGGACTAGGACCCTTAACAAACTTTTTGGACAAGTAAAAGACTGACATGTGGCACTGGACTGTAACTGACTTTTGGACTAAACTGCAATTGACTAAAAATAATGGACTGAAATGCAAAAAGGACACAAAAGGACTTAAAAGAAATTAATAATAAAATTGGTAAAAAACATAATTTGGAAATAAACGTAAAGTGAAACAATTAAAATTGACTAAACGGACTAAAACGAACAAATGGCCTAAATGAGGTACTTTAAAGTAACCTCTCTCTGCCGAAATTTCGTGTGAAATGACCAAAATGCCCCTGGGGCTAAAACGACTAAAAATGACTCAGATACAAATTTTGAAATGGATTTTTAACAAGAAATTGAAGCAAAGACTCATACAAGCAAAATTAAAAGACTCAGAGACAATTTTTAATATTTGAACAGAGTTTTGACACTTGAAATGACTAAAATGCCCTTAGGGGCAAAATTGACTCAAAATGACTTCAAATGCAATTTTTGACATGGGTTTTGACATAGGATGAAACAAAGACTTATTCAAACTATTTGGAAGGACTCAAACAAAATTTTGAAAGACTGAGAGAAATTTGACATATAAAATGACTAAAATACCCTTGTATGTGAATTTTGCAAATAACATTGAAACAACATGCAGAGAAAGATGCAATTGATCAGAGATAGTTCACATAGCTTGAAATGCAAGAGAAGAAGAATTGAGTTAGTATTTTTAGGTCCAAAATTAGGGTATAACATAGACACTTTATTAGGCTCCCCCCACACTTAGGAAAAGCATTGTCCTCAATGATTCAAAAGAAAAGGAAACTAGAAGAGAAGAAGAAGAAGAAGAAGAAGAAGAAGAAGAAGAAGAAGAAGTAGAAGTAGAAGAAGTAGGAGTAGAAGAAATAGTAGGATGAGGAGAGAAGAGAGAAAGGAAGAGAGGAAGAGGAAAGCTCATAATTTGTTCTTTGAGGTCCATAAGGAGGACCTTGGAGATGAAGGTGTTGCATCATCCAGAGGAGAATTTCATTGTTTTCTTCATTGATGCGGTTGCCCCTTTGGACTTCATTTCTAAGCCCGAAGATTTCAACACCTTGCCTTTGTTGCTCGGTGCTCATCCTCTCAACCTCATTGTGTATCCATGCCCATATTTGATTTTCATTTAGCTCATCGGCTTCATGGTTATGGTGCTCTTCCTCATGGTGCAAGTTAGCACCTTCTCCTTCATCATGGTGCATGTGAGCACCTTCTCCTTCATCTTGCTCTTCAAGTACCTGCACATCATCACCATACAACAAATATAGATGAGGGTCTCCATGTTAAGCCTATTGTTTCCCTCAATTGGTTTGATTCCCTCATCCTCACCCACTCAAAAACTCCTAGCTATGTAAGTGATGATGCCTCCTACCACTATCTCTCCTTTACCGGTCGGTCTAGTACCGACGAAGTCAAGGTACTCAAGCATGTAGAAACAAGTGTTTACGGGGTGGTCATAAAGCATTGCCCATAACACGTAGAGTTCATCGCTTCTAGTATTACCTAGCTCAGTTCTACCCCAAATAGTGCAAGCCATTACCCTCAGAAGGTACCTAAGTACAGGGTTGTGAATGTTGCTAGCTTTGTTGGCTCTAGTGACGAATTTGCTAAGACCGGTGATACGTTCCCAAAAGACAGCGGGTTGATAGTCAACCGGCTTTAGGCTAGGATCCCAAGAATCATGGATATACCCCTCATTTGCAAAGCCTAAGGCCTCACAAAAGTGATGAAGAGACATATCATAATCAATATTCATTAGCCTAAAGGAAACTCTATGGTTGGGGTTATCAAAATTCATCTTATCTTTAGTGAAAACAATTGAGCTTAAAAATTCATAAGTAAAATTCTCATAACCCCTCATAGGAGTTAGCATATTAGTCCAACCTAGCTTTCCTATCAAACTATAGACATCATCTCTAAGCTTTAGCATATTCAAAGTATGAGAATCAGGATATCGAGAAGGATGCAAGGGTTTAGAGATTAGAATTTTATACCTATCCCTTTGCGTGCTGTCCTTAAACTTGATTCCATGATTCTTCTCTTGGGCTTGCTTCTTAGATGGAGGTCCTCCAGAAGATCTTGTTGGTTCCTTACCACTTCTTCTTGAAGCCATTGACCTTAGGTTTGACTTTGTGAGGGTTGGGTGGGGGTTAGGGTTTTGAAAAAAATTTGGTGGAAAAGATTGGTTTTGGTTTGGGGTTTGCGTTTGAGTAAGGTTTATGAGTTTAGTTGTGGAGTTTGGTGATGAATTTGTGTGTTTTAGGTCTAGGTTAAAGAAAATAGGGTTTTTGTGAATTATTGGTTTGAGTGGATGAAAGTTGTTTTTGATTGTTGGGTTTCGTTTAGATTGATGTTTAGAATTGATTTGGTGAAAGAATTGAATGAATTGGTGGAGTTTTGATGGAGATATGAAGGTTTGAAAGTGTATGGTTATGGAGGTTTTAGAGAGAAGTTTAAAAGTTGAAAGAGGTTTGTGGTTGAGAATGAGGAAGAAGATAGAAAATTTTGTAGTTATAGGGGTGTAGAAGTCGGGCACGGCCGTGCCACCTATTGGCACGGGCCGTGCCAACATTCTGGAGTTTTATGTTGGGTTGGCTTCCAATATCTGGCACGGCCGTGCCAACCTTAGCACGGGCCGTGCCAACCTTCTGGTCAAGGGGCTTCAAAATTTTCAGTTTTTCTCGAATCATATCCGGATAATTACCTACAAAACAACTTAAAACAAAAACAGACAAAACAAAAGCAATTAAATGCGTGGGTTGCCTCCCACGAAGCGCTCTTTTAAAGTCATTAGCTTGACGGTTAGAAAGAGTCCTTAGAATGGATCAAAGAGATCATGTTGTGTAGGTGACGCCATGAAACTTTCTTTCACATCATGATCTTTAAGCATGCAACAAGAGTAAAGAGTGGGACCTTTCATAACATTTTCCAACTCAAAGCCTGCCATTTTATCACTCACTTGAAAGACAATCCTACCATTTTTAACATCAACAAGAGCTCCCGCAGTGGCGAGGAAAGGTCTACCTAGGATTATAGGGACGTCAAAGTCCTCTTCAATGTCAAGGACCACAAAATCATTTGGGATGTATAGCCCTTCTATCTTAACAGGTATGTCCTCAACAAATCCGACTAGTTTCATGGTAGAAAGATCAACTAACTTCAACACTAACTCTGTAGGTTTCAACTCTCTTATCCCCATCCTCTTAAAGAGGGACAAAGGCAGCAAACTAACACTAGCTCCTAAGTTACACAAGGCTTTGTTAATGATTTCATTCCCAATTTCACAAGGTATGGCAAAGCCACCTAGATCTCTAAGCTTAGGGGGTGTCTTTTGGATAATTGCACTAGTGCCCTTAGCTAAAGTTATTGTCTCACTATGCTCTATAGCCCTTTTCTTTGAAAAAATTTCCTTTAAAAACTTAGCATATAGAGGCATCCTAGACAAAGCTTCCGCAAAGGGGATCTTAATGCAAATTTTCTTAAGGATGTTGACAAATTTATTAAATTGACCCTCCAAGTTGAGTTTAGCAAGTTTTAAAGGGGAAGGAGCTTGGGTCTTATCAAGTGGTTTTTCACTTAAAAGCTTGACACTTTCTTTCTCAATGTTTTTAATCTTAGCAATAGTTTCTCCTAACTTACTACCCTCAACAGAAATAGCATTAACATGAACTTTAGGGTTGGCTTCGGTTTGACCAAGAAAGACTCCAGGCGTTTGAGAAAGGGTGGCCACTTGTTGGGCCACTTGGGAGATTTGGGTTTCAAGCATTTTAGAATGAGTAGCAATAGAATCAACTTTGGTGGTGAGTTTGGAAAGAGAATCGTTCAGAAATCCGGTTTGGTTTTTAAGTTCTTGAAGTTGTTTATTTTGGTTGGCAATAGAATTTTCCAACAAAATTTCCAAATTAGAATTCTGACGACTCTTTGGTTGATTGCATAGCCAGCTGGTGCTTCTTGTCCATAGGGATTTTGATTTTTATAAACTTTTGGTTTTGCCTCATCCCTTGGTTGTATTGAGCATAGTTCATTTTCTCAACACCATTAATAGCACTACCTAGTTGGCAATCAACACCAACATGACCAGATATACCACATATTTCACAAGAAGGAGATGCAGAAGTGGAGTTGATGGCATTAACATTTAGAGTTTCAAATTTTTGGGTTAGTGCACTTGTAATGACTTTGAGCCATGTCTTCAATCAAGGCGTATGCCTCCGTATAGTTCTTGTTCATTAGAGCTCCACCTGCAGCTGCATCAACAGACATCTTAGTAGTATAAGACAAGCCATTATAAAAAGTGTGGACTATGAGCCACTTCTCTAAACCATGGTGGGGACAAAGTCTAAGCATTTCCTTGAAACGCTCCCACGCATCATAAAGAGACTCCCCATCTTTTTGATTGAACCGTGTGATTTGGTCCCTTAATTTAGCAGTTTTAGAGGGGGGAAAGAATCGGGCAAGGAATGCTTGCCTCATTTGATCCCATGAAGTAATGGAACCGACTTCAAGGGAATGGAACCAAGAGCTAGCTCTATCCCTTAAGGAAAAGGGAAAGAGATGAAGTCTTACGGCCTCTTGGTTCTCCTTTAGGGTTCCACTAATTCGTAGGAAAACAGAGATGTGAAGATTGGGATCCTCGGCGGGGGATCCCAAAAACTGATTTTGTTGCACCAAGTTAAGAAGGGCAGGCTTGATTTCAAAGTTGTCATCCTCAACCGTTGGGTACACAATAATAGCTTGCGGCTCAGCCGTAGACGGCGTTGCATACTCTTTGAGAGTGCGATCAGCCATGGCGGTATTATTTCGTGCGTCTCTCTTTCTTTTATGTAAAAACCTTTCGATCTCAGGAATGAATACCACTCGATTTCTGGTTTTTCGCATAAAAAATTGAGAACCCATGAAGTTAATGATAACAGAAAAATAAGAAAAGAAAAAGGAAAAGAAAAAGAAAAGAAAAAGAAGAGAGTTTTAATCAAAAAGAAAAAGTTAATTAAACTAGTTAACTCCCCGGCAACGGCGCCAAAACCTTGGAAGGCCAAACCGCAAGTGCACGGTCTATCGAAGTAATAGCAGTAAAAGAGAGTATCGTTCCGCTAGGGAGTTGTTCAATTTAACTAACCTTTAAATAATGATTAAAGGAGAAAAAGAGATTATAAAGTTGGAGGTTCAGTTGTTGAAAAAGAATAACAATTAATAAAAAGAGCCTTGGGATCATTGGTTCGTCATAATAACAAGTCCTTCACTAGCCAAGACTTTAACTTCTAATTTCATGTTTTACACCTAATTTCTAAAGACCGGTTTCCCTTTAGCCCCTCACCTTTCCGATCAAGTCCGGTGAGAGTTTACCTCTAGCAACCAAGCCTATTTCGCTGACTTGATTACTAGAAGAAGCTTATAAGGATTGAAACTACACATGTCTCAAGAATTGCAAAGACTATTTCACTGCCTTTGCAATTCTTGTCTAAATTCACTTGTTCCAATATCAAAGCTCTGCTTTCACATTATGAATTGATATTTGAGATGATGGATTAACAATTATCAAACCCTCCACTTTCGTTTCCACAGTTTGATAATGGTTAATTCATGTTAAAACGGTGAATTTAGATTAGAAATTAAAGTCACATGAAATTAGGGTTAAAGCTTGGTTCGATTAGGATTATGTCATTAGACTTATCCAACAATCCCAAGACAAGAGAAGTCTACTCACTCATGTTCATCGTAGACATGGGGGAGAAGAGAGAAAGCATAAAATAAATTGCAAGAAAGTAAAGGAATAAAAAGATGAACTTTATTAAGAAAACAATTGTCATTATTGAATTCCAAGAATAAAGATGAATATTTGTGATGGGATGCTACTCTATTTATAGCTTACTATCGACTTAAAATCTAAGCAATTACAAGGGCTTTTCGGTAAAACTAAAACAGAGTAGCTTGGGCCTGAAGAAAAAGCAACAAAAGGTATCCTGGAGGGTGGCACGGCCGTTCCACATGTTGGCACGGGCCGTGCCAAGCTTCTGACTTGTGGGAGACATATTTTTGTCTCCGTATCTTCGTATTTTTCCTCTGAATTTGCTCCAGACTCCTTTCTTTTGCTCCAAGGCTCCTTCCATCATATATTTGTTCCTGAAATATAAAATATGCAATTGAAGTAAAAAGATTCAAAAAGGAAATAATATTTAAATAAAATAAAATAAAATCTAAATAAAACTAAACTAAATAATGCATAAAAATAGACTAAATATTGACTCATCATTGAGATTTTATTCACTCAGTGTGTTCAGTTGAGAATTTATATTTGGTGATGTAGTATGATTATGTGACATGGTTACTTAGAGATGTTTTATTTAGTTGTTGATGAGATGATATTATTATTCCGCTGCGATGTTTTGAGAAAATTATTGATGCATGTTGAACTTATAGAATAAGTTACATCTAGATCCTTGTTTGATTTATATTATTTGCGTAATTTATCGATTTAAGGGTTTAGGGTGTTTCAGGACGTACTTTCCAAGCTGGCAAGCACGAGGGCGAGCGGAATAAACAACTTCGTCGTACAGGAAACTTTGGAGAAAGCCAGTTACGGGATGGACGAAATGGTGGTGGCCACGGTCGAACCTGTTAAAAGATTTTTGTATCTTTGTATCTTTGTATCTTGATTAATCTCATCTATCCTCTTATAAAAGATTTTTGTATGATTAGTATATTAATTTTGTTTTATGTTGTTGTTCTTATAGTTAGTTTTTGTTCCTGGCTGTCGCTAAAATGCAAATTCTATTAAATAATTTTTTGGTTGGTCATAAAATAAAATAAAAAAGTTCTATGTGTAAATGTATTCAGTTTTCTGGTGTCTGTCACTAAAACTTGTTTCTAGTGTCTGTCACTAAAACTATTTTTTGTTGTTTTTGTTTCCTGCAAAAATGTTGTTGTTGCTTAGAAAATTGTTGTTTTTGTTGTAAAATTGTTGCTGCCATTGCATAATCATGTCTTTTGCAGTAAAATGTTTGTTGTCACTATTTACGATTTTAAATGTGCCGAATTTTATATTTTGTTATCTATGTCAAAATATCTATTATTTTAACGCTGATGTTTCTAGATTGAATTTTGGTCGAAGGATAAGATGATAAAATAATCGTTACAAAGTTAAGATAATTAAAATAATTCCTTTCTATGTTAAATTAAATTTTATATGGATCTATTTGTGAGAAGAAAATGAAAGAATTTATGATTTGGTGTAAATGAGTATTTTGTATCTTGTTTAAAATAATTATTTTTGACTGTCACTAAAGCTTGCTATTTTTATTATTTTTTTCTACTCAAGGGTTTGTATTTTTTTCTCTTTCTTGCTATTTAAGTTGTTGTTTATTTGCCATTCAAAAGAAAGTTGTTGTCTGTTTTGCTTTTATCATTATAACTATTGTTGGTTGTAAGAGTCTTGTAGTTGGTTGTAGAAGTGTGCTATAAGCTGTAGAAATGTTGTTGATGCTGAAAAAAAAATGTTGCGGTGTGTAGATTTTATAAATTTGATTTCTTTAATTGTGTTATTTGTATGAAATTTCCGTGTAGGTTTTGTATTTAATGTTCTGTTATTTATTTATTGAAAATTTTCTATCTTCTTAACGATGTCATTTCAGAGTTAAGTTTTATGAAGTTGATGAGATAATTTTTTTCTTACAAAGTTAAAGTAAATATATATATATATATATATATATAAATTAATTAATTTATTAAGTTAAATATTGTATGAATTAGTTGGAATTGAAAAAAATTGATTTTGTGTAAATGTATGTTTTGTATGTTTTGGATTGATTTTGTGTAAAGTAAATGTATGTTTATATGTTTTGGATTAATTAATTTTTTTTAAAAGGGATTTGATTGTGTAACTTGGTTGATCTATTAAAAAAAATTGTGTATCTTGTGTGTTGCATGCATACAACAAGTGGTTAAGTTTTTGATTCTTTTATTGTTAGTGGCTTTGTGGTTTAAATTGTTGGTAGGACATTGTTGGTTGCAAGTTATATGTTACTTTTGGGAGCTTTTAGAACTAAGACTAAATCATAAACATCTTTTTGGACTCAAATAAATTGTAGGACTTTGATCACTTATCTCCCATCCTTAAGAGATGGTGTGTGCTTGTTCCAACACCACTCGAACCATGTCTGAATGTATTCCCTTGTCTCAATGTTGTCCCTTGTCAAAAGGTGTTTGTTTTAGATATCAATTCGTATAAATCTTGACCTTAGTTGTGATATGTATTGTTATTTTTGTGGAGGAGAGTAAACCAAGAGTGATGAATACTAATATGAACTCGGAGAACACTGTAATATCCCGCCTGTCAGTATCGGAATATTACCAATCGATCATGCCAGAGGATTTAAGTTCATGGAAAGTAAGTGTAATGGAGAATGTTTATTATGTAATGTCAACTAAACACGAGTCAAGTATCAGAGTCGGATTTAACACGCTTAAGGCAAGGGCATAATGGTAACTGCTCGCAAAAGGGGTATTTAAGTGACTTTGGCTCAAAATATTCATTCTTCACTTGTCTTTCTCTCTCTAGGGTTGAGAGAAAGAGTTTTCTCCTCCTTCTCTCTAGGCCATCGCCCCCTTCCTCTCTCCCAATCCACTCAAACTCTCTAAAGAATCCTTTGGTTGGGGATGTAGCAAGCATCATGATCTTCTTCTCCTTCAAGTAACAACTAGAAAGCTTGGATTGATTGTTAAGCTAAGAATCATGGATGAAGCAAGAGTTAGAGTTTGATCTTTGGAAGCTTAAGCTTGTGCAATCTTATTTAGGTGAGTTCCATAAATAAATATCCTACCTTTGGGTTTGTTCAATCTTGTGAAGAAATCATGATTTATGTTAGTTTAGCTTTTATGAAACTTAGTACCCCAAAAGTAATTCTTGTTGATTATATGTTAAAATTGCCATGAGATGTGTTTAAGTAAGTATATACATGTTGTTGGATGTATTTGGTGCATTACAGGGTCGAATTGGACGAGTTTTGGGTCGGAAATGACGATAACCAGCGGCCGGAACACGCGAAAACGCAAGTTACGGAGTGCTGCGCCTGAACAAGGGCGTTAGGCGCCCACAAGTCAGAGAGATAGCGCTAGGCGCCCTACTCCTGGCACCAGGCGCCCCAGACAAGACAACTTTCGTGTTGTTTTGCGTTCGGGTGCTTAGGCGCTGTCGTGTGGGGGCCCGTAGCGATCGTTTCGAAGTATTCTTTTGCTGTTTTCACTTATTTTTCTACTAGAACAAACTTGGCTCTATCAAATCTTAGAATTTATAAATGGCTTGAAACTTGGGTTTATGGCATTTTCGGTCTTCAGAAATTATTGGAAATTTGCACATATAATCAATTGATCCTTGCATCAATAATCATGGCAATCTTAGCATGTATCACAAGGATGGCTCAAGAGAGTTTAAGCATGATGGGGTAGTGATGAACTAAGATGGGGAATAAAAGTAGAGCCTTGACATAGCTTGTCAAGAAATATAATAGCTTATAAAGAAATAGAATGCTAGACATGAGTTTTATGCTTGATAAGGTGCGAAGTGATATAGAGTATTCTCTTCGTATAGGAGCTAGAGTGACCGTACGAGTATGGCAAGACGTGGATTGACTAGATATCTCTTCACATAGTAAGTTAAGCAAGCATTAAGTTTACCTCTTGTAGTATCATTAAGGATCCGTGGTAAAAGAGATAGCGCGTTTAAATTTAACCTTCATTCATGCATAAGACCAAGACTTTGTTAAAGATGTTATGTGATTAGATATCATATTCACAAGAAAGTTTTAAGCAAGTTTTAAGACAAGAATCATATATGGTCAAGACCATTAAGTAAGAGTAGGTGTCGTGTCTTTTGTATTCCTTCCAAGGTTGGATATAAAAGGTTCTCCAATGGGAACGGGGTAAGCCGTAAGGGACCCGCACGTCACTAAGGGAGTCCGGTGCGCCCTAGCTAGGCATTCCACCGGTAGTAAGGGATTAACTTCCGGGGTTATCCCATCCGGGACTAATCTGTAAAGTGAACGCAGATAATGTTGTTTGTTAAATGCTAACATAATTAATGAAGCAGACTATGCATATTGTTCATACATTTATATGTTATGTCATAGAGCCTTGACGTAGATCGTCAAGAATAGTAAGATAGCAAAAATCACATTTTGTGAAAAGATATGATATGTGGTTAGATACATCGTATTCAAGAAAGTAGAAGCAAGTAAAGAAAGTTATGTCGATGACGATCTTAGGTTTCTCCTAATCGTCTGGTTTAGAATCGTGTCATGATTATGTTATGTTTAGGCCTCGATACGTAGAGCGTATCTTGGCATTGCGGTTTTAGATTCCCCTTAACCGCCATGACACGTATAAGAAGAGAAGTCTATAACAAGTTAAGAAGTACCTATGACGGGTCTAGTATGCACAACCGTCTAGGAAAGGATGTCTCCACACACGTATAATCAACCGGCAGGTTGTATTGTAGACACGTGGTGACCGTAGGTTTCCCCTGAGGTGGTATAGCCTAGGATTAGGTGGAACTCACTGAGACATTATGGCTCATCCCAATCCTTATTTGTTTGAGATATCAGGATGGATTAGCAAGCTAGTAGCCGAATGGATGTTGCGACAAGTGTTCGTTCGTACCGCTGCAGGACGATGTGGATATTCAAGGATGCATCTATTATACTTTAGAAAAGTTATGTTGTATTATTATGTACGAACGCATTTGGTTCTATGATATATTCATTCCAAGTTTTATTGTTGTAAATTTTTAATGTATCCAGTACTAAACTAACACACATGCTAGATTTTCTAGATACGTCTAGTGTGGGTGTTACATTTGGTATCAGAGCCGGTCGATTTAGATTGTGCCTTGGGTCACTAAGTTACAACAAAGGTAGTGGGACCATTGGGTTCCGGGTAAATGTTCTAGTTGTTGTTGTTGTTAGTTGAGACTGATCAACTCAATTTAGCATTCGACGATTAGAATGGACGCCCGAGAGTTGAATAGGACCCTGGAGGAACGAAGTATGTGATGAAGATGCACTGGAAAGTGTGAACTCAGAAGTAAGAACTCGGAATGAGTATTAGTAAGAAGTTGATCGTGCCAGTAGGAGGCCGGTGAACTAAGCAAGTAGAAATATGAATCCTCCGGGAATGTAAGGCAATGTTAAGAAGGGACGTTCCGACATCGTTAGGTAAGATGTTACTAATACTTCGTATACACATAAGTAAAGAGATTGGGAATATCTGAGTAGGATATGAAGATTTGGTAAGAGTCGTTGTTGGAACGGGTTTATTGTATAGAAAGGAATAGTATTCTGGAACGTAAGTGAAAGGCTACAAGATAGGGAGAAGTCGATGTATGTTAACGGAGTTTGTAGGCCCTCAGGATTAGCGTTATGTGATTGAAATTGCGGACTTGTATGTTCAGAGTGGACAAGTTTTAGTGTTTGGAAAGTTGTGTTAAGCGGCAACGTAATGAAGTAAGCTACTCGTAGTAGAAGAAGTTAAGGATTCAAGTGAAAGTTTTAAGTTATTAGGAATGAGGCATTAGTTTCCGACGTGCCGAGAATTGTATCGAATTAGGTTGATGCTTGCCATGCATATGTTATAGAATATTTTACGATGTTAGTAAAGAATGATGTGCATTGGATTACTTGAGAAATAAGAATTTTTATGCAAAGAATGTTTTTCGGAAGATTGAGCTGAAGAAACTCGCCAATAGCGAACCTGGGGCGAAATTTTCAGTTTTTCCAAAACTGTCAGTTTGTCCTTAGGGTCTACAGTGACTATTGGGGGGTTGTCTCCACAATATTTTATGCAACAAAAACCTTTTATGATATCAAGTGACGAATGCATATCACATCCTAAGGTTTCCAAAGGAAAAAGGCATGGGCAACCATTAACCAGGTCGATTCGGTCTAAGGTAACTTTGGAAGTTAATGTGTCAAGGGTCAAGATGAGCTTGGATCAAGAGTTTAGAGGTTTCTCTAATTAGAATGGACGTCATAGATGTGAAGGCATGAAGAAAGGAGTTAAAGTGGTGAAGGGTTATACGAAATCACAAGGTTCTTGGATTTTGCGGAGTTATGGGTACCCCTCGAACCTATGTTTTGCTTGATTGACTTGCTAAGGCTCGTTATGATATTAAATCATAAATTTTACATGATTTTAGAGAGATTTACGCATATGGGTGATTGGAGTTGATTTTTATTGAAATCAAAATGAAATTTTGTAGGTACCGGTCTGTTACGACACTCATAGAGTGGGCTAAACTCACTGGAACCAAGATTTGATGGCACGTATGTGTTATCGACTCGTTCTGCGACTTTAGAGTAACGACTGGGGCCTAGGTTCAGTATATTTTTATATATATAGTGGAAAATCATCAACGTCAATGACCCGTGTGCTAATTTATGAAATTTTCTTAGAAAGAAAAATTAACGAGCAAGCATAGGAATGATTAAGCAAAACCTAGTATGCGAGAATGCGAAGATACAATGTTAGAAGCATAAGGAAGGTATGCCGAGCGCAAGATGAGTCTACCATGGGAAGTCGTAGGAACGATTCATGGAAATAGTAAGTATGTAGTGGCAAAGATGTACACTATGAGTCAAGATTGCTCGGGACAAGTGTAAGTATGGCAATGATATGTCAAGAGGTAAGTCTACCTTGAGATTTAATCTTACTAGCAAAGGGTAACGCAAGGTTGCAGAGATGATTGCAACATAAAAAGTCTTGAGAAGAGTTCAAGAAGATATTAGTGTAATGATAGTAGGAGGAGTGTGAAGTTCACTCCTCTCAACGGATTAACGTATTGGTTAAAGCCAACCGATGGGAATCAGAGTAGCGCGACGAAAGTTAATCGGTAAAGTTGTTAACAGTAACCATGGAATTTGGTAGTAAGAATCTTCGTGAAGAATGTTCAGGATAGTAATGCAGCTTTAGCGAGAAGTATTATGAGACAAGCGAGGAGTTCTCGATATGATAAGTAAGTATTGATGTCTAAGGCAAAAGTAATAAGGATGTATCTTCACTTAAGTAAGACAAGGAAGACTAGAGTCACCGCAAATAAAGTAATCGGGTTTCCAAATTGGTGATGTCGAATGCGTAGAAGAATTGTTGGTTAGTCAAGAAGAGTATGTGCTCTGATAAGGAAATACGATTCATGAGATGTGCACGAAGAAGTATATACCCTCTTAAACCATACTTGTTAAGTGATAACGATACTTGCTGGAATAATGTTAAATCTTGATTATTAAAATTTCTAAAGTAGAGATTGGTATTAAGGATCTTGGGAACAATGTTGTTTTAAAAGCGTGAAATTTTTCATTGTTGAAACTAAAGAGGCGCGTCATAAGCGAGCAAGCTCACTTAAAACGTATAGACTTCAGTACCAACTTGTTATGGGCAAGTTTGGGGGGCGAGTTGTAAAACCTTTTTCAAAATGTAGAGACTCATCCTGTGGTTCTGCAGTATCATTACAAACTCAGTTTTAAAATGATTTTGTTTTAGTCATGTATCTATTTGTTCCAAGAACCTATGTACTAATGTTTAGAGATTTCTAGAAGCAAATGCTAGAATGGGTATCGTTATTACCTAACAAGAAGTGGTGCTTGAAAGTATGCTAGTACTATGGAGGTAAGGCTTCATGAAGAAACACCAATGTCCGCGTCGTACCAATAGCATACGGGATGCACGGAATTTTGTTAAGAATGTTCAAGTGCAAGTACAAATGGACTTAGTAGAAAGTTTCAAGAGCATGTGAACCGCAAGACAGGTTAATAGATTGTCGGATGAATCGGTGTAGTTGATTTCGCTTCTTCATGTCAAGTTAGACAAGTTACCCATGAATTCGAGTACAAGGAGATCGTGAAGATATAGAAAAGTTTCTTAAGACTAGGAAAAGAGACAAGAGATGTGTAGAATCATCAAGATAACTAACATAAGTAAGAGGCATAAGTCGCAAGGTGCGATAAGATAGATTATGTATGCATGGTAAGATGTATACATGATAAGATGTTTGATGAGTCTATATTTAGTCTATTTTTATGCATTATTTAGTTTCGTTTTAATTAGATTTAGCTTTATTTTATTTAAATATTGTTTCCTTTTTGAGCTTGTTTACCACAATTGCATATTTTATATTTAAGGAACGAATATATGATGGAAGGTGTCTCGGAGCAAAAGAAAGGAGTCTGGAGCTGATTTGGAGCAAAAATACGAAAGATTCGGAGACAAAAATACTCTCCCCCAAGTCAGAAGCTTGGCACGGCCCGTGCCAACATGTGGCACGGCCATGCCACCTCCCAAAACTACTTTTGCTGCTTTTGCTTGAAGGCCAAGTTACCCTGTTTTAGTTTTACCGAAATACCCTTATAGTTGACAATTGTTTCATCTTTTGTTCTTGGAAATAATATGTGACAATTGTTTTTTTGAATAAAAGTTCTTCTTTATTTTCTTGTTATTTATTTATTTTATGTTCTTCTTCCTCTTCTTCTCCATATCTACAATGAACGTTAGTGAGTAGATTTCTTTGTCTTGGGATTGTTGGATAAGTCTAATGACATAATCCGGATCAAGCCAAGCCTTAAACCTTAATCTTATGTAACCCTAATTTCTAATCTAGATTCACCGTTTTAACATGAATTAACCATTATCAAACTGTGGAAACGAAAGTGGAGGGTTTGATAATTGTTAGTCCATTATTCCAAATATCAATTCATAAAACAAAAGTGGAGTTTTGATATTCGAACAAGTGCATCTAGACAAGGATTGCGAAACATGAAAATAGTCTAGCAAACCTTGAGACATATAAAGTTTCGAGCTTCAAGGATTCCAAAGGCAATCACCCATGAAAATAGGTGTGGTTGTTGGAGGAACACACTCACTGAGACCGAAAGGAGATGTGATAGGCTAAAGAGAAACTTGTCTTTAGAAATTAGGACCAACGTAAAGTTATAAGTTTAAGGGTTTGCTTGCGAAGGACTTATCATTAGGATGAACCAATAATCCCAAGGCTCCTTTTATTTTATTATTATTATTATTATTATTATTATTATTATTTTCTCTTATTTAAAACCCCCTATTTTATAATCTTTCTTCTCTTCTAATCATTCTCTAAAAGTTAATCGAATTCATAACTCCCTAGCGGAACGATACTCTTTTTACTACTACTTCGATAGACCGTGCACTTGCAGTTTGGCCTATCAAGTTTTTGGCGCCGTTGCCGGGGAGTTATTGCAATTTGATAATTTTTTTTTTAAGGATTAGACTGGAAAAAAAAAATCTTTTCTCTTTATTTTATTTTATTTTATTCTTTTCTTTTTATATTTTATTGAAAAAAAAAATCTCTTTCTTTATTTTATTTTATTTTATTTTCTTTTTTTATTTCTTTCTTTTTCTATTTCTTCTTTTGCCTTTAACTTCTTGGGAAGATAATAACGATATGGCTAAGGAACGCTCTCTCAAAGAGTATGCAATCCCATCTTCAAATGAGTCATACGATGCTATTGTGTACCCAACGGTTGAGGACAATTTTGAAATAGAACCTGCACTTGTTTACTTAGTGCCGCCAAATCAATTTTTCGGATCACCCATTGAGGATCCGAATTTTCATATTTCAACCTTTTTAAGACTCAGTGGAACCGTGAATGCAAACCAAGAGGTCGTAAGGCAGCACTACTTTCCTTTTTCCTTAGGGGGAAGAGCTAGTGCTTGGTTTCATTCATTGGAACTTGGTTCTATCACTTCATGGCATCAAATGAGACAAACTTTTCTTTCCCGATTCTTTCCTCATTCTAAAACTGTTAAATTAAGGAATCGAATCACACAATTCACTCAAAAAGATGGAGAATCTCTTTACGATGCGTGGGAGCGTTTCAAGGAAATGCTTAGACTTTGTCCCCATCATGGTTTAGAGAAGTGGCTTATTATTCACACTTTTTATAATGGTCTTTTGTATCCCACAAAAATTTATGTTGATGCAGCTGCAGGTGGAGCTTTGATGAATAAAACATACACAGGAGCATATGCTTTGATCGAGGACATGGCACAAAACCAATATCAGTGGACAAGCGAGAGAGTCATTACTGCTTCTTCACCCTTTAAAAAAGAGGCAGGTATGTATGAAATTTCTCCCCTTGATCATCTATCTGCTAAGGTGGACATACTTTTTCAAAAATTTGATAAATTAAGTGTAAGTGTTGTCGCACCTACTCCTGTTTCACCACCTTGTGAATTTGTGGAATATTTCGCCATATTGGCATTGATTGTGAACTAGGTAGTGTTGTTAGAGGTCATGAGCAAGTAAACTATGCTCAATGTAATCAAGGGTTTAGAAACAACCAAATTTTTTTTCAAACCCGTCAAAATCTTTTTGGACAACAAACAACACCACCCAATTATGCAAACAACCAAAAGTCCCTCAAAAATCCAGCTTGGAACTTTTTTTAGAAAATTATTGTATAAATCAATCCGAGCAGCTCCAAGAGCTTAAAAATCAAACTGAATTTTTGAAGGACTCTCTTGCCAAACTTACATCGAAAGAAAACTCCATAGTTACTCACGATAAGATGCTTGAGACTCAGACTTCTCAAGTGCAACAACAGGTGGCTACTTCCTCTCAATCCTCCGAAGTCCTTCTAGGCAAAACTGAAACCAACCCCAAAGACCAAATAAGTGCTATTACTCTTAGGGATGGTAAACAATTAGAAGACTCCATTGAGAAAGCTAAGAACAATGAAGGAGAGATAGGGAGTAATGAGCCTTAAAGTGAGAAAACCATAGGAGAGAATTAAAAGTCATTCGTTTCACCATCTCATGAGCCTAAAATTCCTTTAACACAAGTGTTTGCTAAATCCAAGTTAGATGAGCAGTTTAGAAATTTTATTGAAATACTTCCAAACAAATTGCCACCTAAACTTAAGAAACTAGGAAGCTTTTCCCTACCTTGTGTCATAGGATCTGAAACTATAGCAAAAGCCATGTGTGATTTGGGAGAGAATGTAAGTTTGATGTCATTGTCCCTTTCTGAAAGATTGGGTATAGCTTAGACAAACCACTTTCTTACCGTCAAGCTAATGACTCTAAACAAGCGCTTCGTGGGAGGCAACCCACACATTTAACTGCTTTTATTTTGTTTGTTTTTTGTTGTTTTAAGTTGTTTTGTAGGTAATTGTCCGAGCATGATTCAAGAAAATGAAAAAAATTTGAGCCTAGGATGCCAGAATGTTGGCACGACCCGTGCTAAGGTTGGCACGGCCGTGCCAACCCAAAACCAAAAAAATGGCAGAATGTTGGCACTGCCCGTGCCAAGCTCCTGCACCATATACCCTCCAAAAAAAATTTCTCCTTCCCCATTCACTCACTTCTCTCTAAAAACTCCATTAACCCCCAACCTTCAAACCTCTATAACTCCACCAAATCTAACAAATTCTTAACCAAATCATCCTCATTCATCATTCCAAACATAAGCCACCAATCAAAACCAACCTTTCCCACACAAAACCTAACCTTAACCCAAACCAAAACAAAATCAACAAGGTCAATGGCATCCAAGAGGAAAGGAAATTGAAGTGGTGCAAGCAGCAAACAACAGTCCGCAATCATGGGATCCAATTCAAGGATTCTGAGCAAATGAATAGGTATAAATCTCTAATCTCTAGAACTATCTCTCCTTGCAGGTACCTTGATGTTAATGGATAGACTAGAAATAGAGGAACATGTGATTAAGCTGTTGAATAACATAACCTGTGATTAGGTACCTTCAGAGGGTTATGGCTTGTACCATTTGGGGGTAGAACCGAGTTAGGGAACTCTAGGACATATGAGCTCTTCATGATATGGGCTATGCCATATAACCACCATGTGAATATTTGTTTCTACTTGCTTGATTATTTTTCCTAT